>NC_041395.2:198548864-199148864 GCF_900747795.2 Erpetoichthys calabaricus
TATATATATATATATAATATATGTGTGTATATATATGTATATATATATATATGTGTGTATATATGTATGTATATATATATATGTGTGTATATATGTATGTATATGTATATATATATATATATATATATATATGTGTATATATATATATATATATATATATATATATATATATATATATATATATATATATGTGTATATATATAAAAGACAGCAACACTTATAACAATGACAACACAATTACATTGACAATCATGTTACGTTATTTTTAAAATGTTTCCTTTTTTTTTTTTCATAACCTCTCTAACACACTACTTCTCCGCTGCGAAGCGCGGGTATTTTGCTAGTATATGATATATAATGTGCATATATGTAATGGTGTTCAGTAACTGAAACTATGACATCTAAAACTGCTAATAGTAATTTCACAGTTTGTACTAGATATCATAATCTCTTTCATCCATGGATATTTCTATATCCAAACTTAACAGAGTACGGTTTATTTTCACCAGTATACATCATAGTTTGTCACGAAAAATATATTGAAAACAATGTATATTACTCTCAATTAATTGTGATGTAATTGTTATATCTGGCCATACTTCTCTTATTTCGGAACTCTTATCATTATGCACCTGAAGTCCAACTCGCAAATGGTACTTAATCATTATTGCTAGCTGATGAAGACTTTATAAAGTTCATTATTTTCTTAAAACCCAATTTGTGCCTAGAGATTTCTGTAAGAACACTCTAGGAAGTGCTTATGGCAGTTTTAAGAGGACAAATTATCTTGCATATTTCACATAAAAATAAATTGCAGACTAGAAGGACATTTGAGCTGATTACTGAGATTCCTATAACTCATAAGGAATGTGCACGATTGCCAAATGATGTACTCTTAAGGAAAAGGTTGTCTCTATTAAATGTGAATTTAATCTTTTGATTACAAAAGAAATGGCAACCCATTGAAAGACCAATACGTTTTGCTATTACAGCCTCAGCTATCCAACTCTGAAAGCAATCTGCAATAATATAGCTCAAAGGGGAAAAGAAAATATCACTTTATGCCAATGATATTGTGCTTTATATCTTGAACCTATACTCATTTTTGCCATTTGTATTACATAAGCTAGGCAGATACGCTGCAGACTCCCGGCACCCCTGGCCTGCATTAACCAAGTTAGAAAATAACACGACAAATTTCATAAGATTTCTGGATTTAGAATAAGAGTGTGCTTTTAATTTTGTGCAGGATGGATCAAGCTAGATCACTTCCCACTAACTATATCAAATCAGTTCAGAGACCTGGGAATTATTATTGCAAGAAAGTAAAAGTATCTCTTGAACATAATTTTGGTATGATCATGGAAAATATTAAACAAGATATTAATAGATGAGTGTCCATCCACCTTACTCCAGCCAGCAGAATTAATATTATTAAAAGAAATAGCCTCTCAAAGATAGTAAACTAATTTCAGAGCATCACTATATACTGTATATAATAAATCCTTCTTTAATAAGTTAGACTTCATTTTGACCTCATTTATCTGGAATTCTTAAACTTAGGTAATGACATGTTACCTTAAGCTTTAGATCTCTATAGAATCCCCTTTTTACTGCTTGGACATTAAGTTCTAGATAAGATTAGATAAACATTTTTAAACTCCATGGGGAAATTCAGGTCCATGCAGCAACAGAAACATAAAATGTTAAGATATAGAGCCACAGGACAAATAATACAGCCACTCCATCTATAGACAGATAAATAATAGAATAAATAGATAGAATAAATATTGTGCAGATATCTCATAATAAAGTAAACAAATACATCGGGAGGAAGCATTTTGTTACCTGATAGCAGTGGGCAGGAAAGGCACCCCAGAGTGTGCTTCTTAGCACACCAATGTGGATTGAGCCTGTGGGTAGAAGTAGAGGGGCCTTCTGGAAGTGATGAATGGAATATTTCATGGTGGCATCCAATTTTGCCATCATCCTCTTTTTCCACAACAGCTTCCAGTGTGTCCATGGTTCACCTAAACAGGCTTTACTGATAATGGAGCAAGCTGCAATAACTGGGCTTCAAGTATTCATACACTAATACATTGGAAATATGAAAGAAATTTGCAATACCACACCAGCGTTGTGCTCTAGCCAATACCAATTACTGTTGGTTACAAACAATCTAGGTTGTTCCATTCATTAAAGATAAAGCATCAGTGTAGGACACATTTTCAGATTATCAGTTGCTCCTACATGTGATCATTACCAATAAGTCCATATAGGTCACTTGATACCATGATATTTAGACCATAATATTCATAATGTATGTGAATTATTTAAACAATTATGCTCAAAATTTAATCTTTCAGTAACACACTATTTTGTTCTGTATACGTACATAAAAATTTCATCTGAAGCACTCTACCAAACTTCCCACATCTTTCACCTGTATCTATCCTTGAAGTGGCACAGGCTATGTTGGATAAAAATGCTAACAGCATCTCAAGAGTATATCTGTAAATGTTAATTTTACCCTTTTTTTGATCTTAGGGAATGGTAGGAAAGGGATCTTTAAATTCTAATTTCTCATTTTTTTAACTGATGCCTTGTGTTTGTATGTTGAAATGATTAGATTGTGCTCACTTCTATATGTGTCTTTGTGTGTCCACCATATATTCGTGTGATTGTTTTTCTTTATGCCCAGGTGTGTTTCTGTGCATCTTCTTCTCTGTAATCTTACATCTTTTCAGTGATTTTACCCATATTTGATTATTGTGTGCATGTGTGTGTTTTGTTTTGGATACATGTTAATTAATTGCACATGTGTGCTCATGTTCTCATATTGCTGAAAAGCATGATTCTTTGAGCGCATGTAGGTGTATATCTGTCATTTTCTCTGTTATTATGGGTGTGGGTATCATTGTCAGTCCTCGAGTTTGTCAGTTTGGATACTTAAGTGAACATCAAATCTCTACTTTCTTTGGATATGCTGTGGTCTCAGTATTTCTGACTTGAACTACAGTGCAGAGAGTGAGAATGTGAAGCACCAGGTGGTGCAGTTGAGTGGGCTGAAACAGAGTTTTGTTGTCAGTGGCCCCTTCTCAGTGCTGGAACCACATACCTGCTGAAATTTCATTATTTAGTAACCAAGACGGCATGCCACACAGTTACAATCGGAGCTTACACCTTTCCCTTTAAATACACACACACCAAACGTTACAGAAGTTGCAAAGTGGATGCTGCACAAGTTACCTGCCTCTTGGAAACGTCGGATTAAAAAATAAGAATTTCTGTCATATAAGAGTTAGGCATTTATATCACGACATGGAGTCAACCCGCCAATAATAGGGCTCACATAGACTGAGGGTTCCAGTGGGCAGAATGAACATTTGTTCTAATTGAGAAGCTGAACTAACACAGACGTTTTTTGTATATCTTGAACTGAACAATGCCATGCCCATATTTCTCCCATGGGATTTGCCAGAAGAATTACCAGTGGTGGGAACGCGCCAGCTTGCCAGTTTCTGCACTCCGTCACTCCAGTCAAGATAAACTCTCCTGGAGTGGCGTGTCAGAGAGATTAAGCCGACTTGGCGCCCAGCAACTCATGCTGTTGACAGGGTGTCGCCTTCAGGTACTGGGCTCTACTGAGAGGCTGGCGCTTGTGTCAGCACTTGTCAGCAGGCATGCCACTTATTACATTGTACGCATGTGGGGGACTGACCTTGAACATTTTTCTACAGAGGACTTTGTAGATTCGTGCAGCTGATCAAGAGGATGATTGTCTAGTGGAGGGGGTATTAAGGGTTTCACTTAGAAATTGCTCAGTCAGGTATGTTGCATTACCAAGAAGTGGACAACACCCCTTCTTCATAAACTGTGTGTCATTTTATCTGGCAGTGGACACAAGTGAGGCAGTGGTGTCAAGTAAGATATTTGAGACAAAATAATGGTCACATAAGGTGTACTACGTACTGACACAGATTTTGTAGCAGACTAGCAGAGACTTTCAAAAACTGTTTACCATGTCACACTGATCATGTAACCTGATCCTGCATCACATGTATTTAACACGCTTGTTTGTCTATCCGGTTGATAATGCCCCTACCCTGTTTACTATCTGAGTATGTGTTGGATATAAAAGCCCAACCATTTTGACTCCCAAATAAATTTATACCTTCCTTAATCTGGACCTGTCAGATATTCACTGTTGATTGTGTGCCTCACAGATTTGCTGGCAGTACCACCCACTGTCCCTTTTCAGTGTGACTATATAGAAATGGCCCTGTGCCTGGTAAAGGAAGTTAACAATTGATGCTGTCAGGCATATTTCAGATGACCACTGGCAGCCGATTTCCTGTGGTTTCCAGGTGTGGAGACACATGATGCCGAATCTCAAATTAGTGGCCTGACGCTTTATGGGTGACTAATGACAGTAATTTGCCGCTTTCCCTTGGTGAATTTCAACTAGCACCTGCATTCTAGCATACTGTCACTGTGCCATGTCAGCATGGGCAGGAGAGGTCAGTAGATTTTCTGCCCTCAATAGCAGGGCTGCAGGACTGGCATTTCTGAGAACAGAATATTTTTTGCTTATTGAGTTCAAGCTACAGCCATTCTGCACTAAACTTAAAAGGTATGGATGGTATCCTCAGAGTTGTGGTAGGGAAATGTCAGCTGGCCTGAAAGAGATGGGTTTGACACATCATGATGCTGGCATGTGTCAGTGACACAGACGCATTTGGCAGAACAGCGTGATATTCTGGTGGGGCTGAATGCACAAGCAGAATATGCATGGGGGTCAGTTGGATGCATAGAGAAGAGGCTGGCTTTCTTCCAGATTCTAGTAATTTCAGTGAGGTGCTAACGGGGTCAAAAAGGAGGATTACTGACAGATGTGGGAGATGCAAATAAGGATGTAGATTAAAACAAGTGAGATCCTGTAGCAATGGCCTGCTCCAGGTCTGCAAGGGAGACATTTAAACTAAAGGCACCTGTTCCAGCTAGATGTGACAGACTGCAGTGTGGATTCATTGCTGCATTGTTACTTCATTACTGGACCCCCACCCCCCTGTGCCCCTCAGGGGTTAAGTATAGCATGCTGATCGGAGGCAAACTAACATAATGCAGGGTTCAGAAAGAAAATGCATGCTCAGCAAATTATCTCAGGGGTGGGAGGTTTTGCTGTTCTTTGAGATGCACACTCGCTGCAGAGTCTTGCTGCCTAAAGCTTCTGAAGTGCACCATCATCGCCACCCCCTCCCCCAGCCCCCTTTAAAATATTTGCTGGAAGGCTTTTTGCTGCTGTTTCGCCACCAATTGTTTGACTGACTGACTGACTAACCTAAGATCTACTTGGAGTAGACTGATCTTGCACGTAGCTTTACATAAGAACAGATATAAATTTTATGTACTGACTCTGACCTGAACTCCCTTCATCTGTAGCACATACAGTAATGTGTAGGAGATCAGATGATGGCACTTTGACACTGAGAGCGCTGTAAATGACCAATATCAGACTGAATTTTATTCAGAAAGTGGTACACACCCAAAGAGGAGAGGGATGAGTATTTCCTGTGAGAGTGGTACATCTTTTAATGATGCTTACAAATGAGCATCTTTTGATCAGCAGTCATTGGACAATAAAATATGAAAGGATTCCAACTAGACTAACTAGAAGTAAGGATTCCAGTCTGGCAGGATGAGCCTCATAGTAGATTTGAAGGAGAGTAAGATATCATATAATCAGGCTTTTATTAAAGCCAAAAGATATTGAAATCTCTAAGGATCAAACTGCAAGAAGGTAAGACAGCATGGTACCAAAATCTAAGAGGGTAAGCAGAGGATACTTTTGTACATTTCGAAAATCTGATAGGCTCAGATGCTGTATTACCTGAACTAGAATACCACTTGGAAATTTTAGTTTTAAAATATCATTTGGGAAATGTAAAGGGTATTAACACCTAATAGGGTCAGTCTGCAGTGCTATAAGACATTCTAAAACTCTCCAGTTTGGGCAGGTAAGCATTCATTATATTGCACAGGATAATGAAATAAAGCTGCAGGACACTGGTGTCTGACAAAAATCGCTCCATTGTAAGGTACTACATTTGTTAATATCATGTTCAACTACTAAAATAAAATGTAAGTGAAAAACACCAATCCGGAGGCTTATAGGGAAAACTACCTATAGTAGGTTGGTGCATATATATCTATAGCCCGTCTCATCTTAGTCTTAACATCAGTGTCCTCACTCTCTGCAGTTTTGGATGTCTGCTCTGGCCACTACCATCCCTGTCCCATGTGGAGCCTTCATGCCTGTATTTGTGATTGGTAAGTTTCATTGTGCTGCAATCTGTTCTATAAATGTTTGTGTCATACTAATCAAAGTACTTGCATGCTTTTATTTTTGTACAGGTGCAGCATTTGGTCGGCTAGTTGGTGAGAGTATGGCAGCCTGGTTTCCAGATGGAATTCATGCAGATGGCAATATTTACCGTATTGTGCCAGGAGGCTATGCTGTGGTTGGTGAGTTGCAGTTTTCTCTTTCAGTGCTCTATTGTCAAGTGTAGGTTGCCTTCAGCTTGTTTCTAAGTAGATCAGACTCCTAGGGTTAAATCTACAAGATACTAAGTTTAGACATGCTCTAGTGTGCAAAAGGTCAGGCTGCTTGAGTGAAACACTTTGCAGGACAACTGGTATGATAATTTTATGTATTTATATTGCCAAAAAGTAGACAGATTTTGAAGCCAGAGGCCAACCTTTTCCCCTGTATTCTTCTTTTTTTGTATAATCTATTAAAGTACAGGTAGTCCCCAGGTTACGGACATCCGACTTACAAACGAGGTCGCAGCTGCGACGCATGCACCTCAGTAACTGCCGCTCCATCATCTTCGGCCTGGGGATGCTGCAAGCGGTTGTTGGAGGGAGGCGATTTCGCTGATTGTGCAGTTAAGTGTCCCTCGGGCAGCTCCCGGCGGCAAGCGGTGACCCGTGGTCCATAGTCACCGGAGCCACAGCTATCGCTCGTGTGCAGGACGATGGTTCACTGCCCACCCACTAAGCTACCGCAGCTACTGCTTCTGACTGGACGCAGGCTGGATGGAGCGGAGTGGGGAGTTTCACTGCCCGCCCAGCACACACGGCTGGTAATGCTGCAAGCGGTGACCCGGTTGTGGCTGAACGAGGTGGCGGGGGTAGTATTGTTGTGTGCCTCGGATGGCTGCCTGTTGAATTGGGGTTGGGCGATTCACTACCCGCCTTTGGCCGCACCGCGTTCATTCTTGGTGGGCGGACACTGTAGGTAGCATACTGTAGTGGAGGTGACTGTGAGGTGGGCTGGTGATGAACCCCCCCCTCGCCACCCCCAGTCATTCTCAATAGCAAGCCTGCTTGTACTGTTACGCACATAGCAGGAAGTTGTCTCTTGTTAGTACATCAGACGTGTTGATGGGTGCCTTCCTGCTGTGGTAGCGTGTACTGTATAGCGCTGTGCAGAAGAGCTCATCTTAACCTTTTGTCTTCACCTTTCAAGAATGTCTCTGAAACACAAATCTGATGCAAGTGCTGGTGATACAGTAAAGAAGAGAAAAACCATCACCATTGAAAATAAAGTAGAAATAACAAAAAGGTCAGAGAGCAGTAAAACTCCATCATTCACTGGCAGAGCACTTGGTTACAGTCGGTCAACAATAGCATTTATTAAAATAATGTACCTGTTCCGACTTACATACAAATTCAACTTAAGTACAAACCTACAGTCCCTATCTCATACGTAACCCGGGGACTGCCTGTAGTAACAGAGGTTCTTTACTATAGGTCAGCCATATCACCCCATAGCTATTTACCTAAGTGGTCATCATCTATATACTTCTTACATTTTCTCTTTTACAGGAGCTGCAGCCCTCTCTGGAGCAGTGACCCACACTGTGTCCACAGCAGTCATTGTGTTTGAGTTAACTGGACAGATCTCCCATATCCTGCCCGTGATGATAGCTGTGATTCTTGCCAATGCTGTGGCCCAGAGCCTCCAGCCATCCCTTTATGATAGCATCATCCGCATCAAGAAACTTCCTTACCTTCCAGAACTAGGTTGGGGTCATCATGAGTAAGTTATTCATCATATGCAGTGTCCTTAACATGCTTTTAGTAGATAATTTTTTTTTTTCTGAAACATGTTTGTATTTCCTTGTTCTTCTTCTTTTGGCTGCTAAGGAGTCGCTACAGTTGATCATCTTTTTCCATATCTTCCTATCCTCTGCATCTAGCTCCATTACACCCACCACCTTCATGTCCTCTCTCACCACATCCCTAAACCTTCTGTTAGGCCTCCCTCTTTTCCTTTTACCTAGCAACTCCATCCTTAACATCCTTCTCCCAACATACCCAACATCTCTCCTCTCCTCTGAATATGTCCAAAACAATGCCATCTCTTCTCTCTGGCTTTGCCTCCCAAATGTCCAGCCTGAGCTGATCCTCTAATGTACTCGTTCCTAATCCTGTCCATCCTCTTTATACCTAAAGCAAATCTTAACATCTTTAACTCTGCCACCTCCAGCTCTGTCTTCTGTTTCTTGGGCAGTGCCACCGTCTCCAAACAATATAACATAGCTGGTCTCATACCATCTTGTAGACCTTCCCTTTCACTCTTGCTGGTACGTGTCTGTCACAAATCACCCTTGACACTTTTCTCCACCCTGCCTGCACTCTCTTTTTCACCTCTCTTCCACACTCCTTATTACTCTGTACTGTTGATCCCCAAGTATTTAAACTCCACCACCTTTGCCAGCTCTATTCCCTGCATCGTCACTATTCCTCTGACCTCCCTCTCATTCACACACATGTATTCTGTCTTATTCCTGCTGACCTTCCTTTCCTCTCTAGAGCATATCTCCAACTTTCCAGGGTCTCCTCGACCTGCTCCTTACTCTTGCTACAGATCACTAGGCACCCTGTCATATACTTTCTCTGAGTCCACAAAGACACAATGTAAATCCTTCTGGCCTTCTCCATACTTCTCCATCAACAACCTCAGAGCAAACATCACATCTGTATTTCTCTTTCCTGGCATGAAACCATACTGCTGCTCACTAATCATCACAACCCTTCTTAACCTAGCTTCCACTACTCTTTCCCGTAACTTCATGCTGTGGCTCATCAATTTTAGCCCTCCGTAGTTACAATAGTTCTGCACATCTGTTATTCATAAAAATTGGTACCAATACACTTCTTCTCCACTCCTCGGGCATCTTCTCACTTTCCAAGATTGCATTTAACAATCTGGTTAAAAGCTCCATTGCCATCTCTCCTAAACACCTCCATGCTTCCACAGGTATGTCATCTGGACCAACTGCCTTTACATTCTTTATCCTCTTCATAGCTGTCCTTACATCCTTTTTGCTAATCCTTTTCACTTCCTGATTCACTATCTCCCCATCATCCAGTCTTCTCTCTATCTCTCTCTCTCTCTCTCTCTTTCTTCATTCATCAGCCTCTCAAAATACTCTTTCCATTTGCTCAACATACTCTCCTCATTTGTGAGTACGTTTCCATCTTTATCCTTTATCACCCTAACCTGCTGCACATCTTTCTCAGCTCTGTCCCTCTGTCTAGCCAGTTGGTACAGGTCCTTTTCACCCTCCCTACTGTCCAACCTCTCATACAACTCATCATATGCATTTTCTTTAGCCTTTGACACCTCTCTTCACCTTATACCTTATCTCCTTGTACTCCGGTCTACTTCCTGCATCTCTCTGACTATCCCACTTCTTCTTCGACAACCTCTTCCCCTGTAAACTCTCCTGTACTTCCACATTCCACCACCAGGTTTCTTCTGCTGTAGTTGCCCAGTTATTCGATAACTCTGCACTGCCACCAAGTGCCTGTTTTACCTTCTCCCTAAACCCAACCTTAGAGTCTTCCTTTTTCAACTTCCACCATTTGATCCTTGGCTCTGTCCTCATTCTCCTCCTCTTCTTGATATCCAGCATCATCCTACAGACCACCATCTTATGCTGCCTAACTACACTTTCCTCTGCCAACACTTCACAGTCTCCAGTCTCCTTCAGACTGACCCTCCTGCATAGGATATAATCTACCTTTGTGTGTCTTCCTCCACTATTGTACGTGACCCTGCATTCCTCCCTTTTCTTAAAATACCTATTCACCACAGCTGTGTCCAACATTTTTGCAAAATCTACTACCATCTGACCTTCTGCATTCCTCTCCTTGACACCATACCTACCCATTACCTCCTCATTTTCTCTGTTCCATTCACCAACATGTTCATTGAAATCCACTCCAATTACTTCTCTCTCTCTCTCTCTTTCCCTTGGGTATACTTACTCTCCACCTCTTCATCCAACTCACTCCAGAAATCTTCTTTCTCATCTATCGCACAGCCAACCTGCGGGGCATATGCACTAACAATATTCATCACCATACCTTTGAGTTTCGTAATCATTACTCTGACAGGCACTCTTTTCACCTCCAAAACACTCTTGACGTACTGTTCTTCAGGATAGCCCCTACCCCATTTCTCCTCCCGTCCATACTATTTTAGAACAATATGAACCTACCTCCGATACACCTGGCCTTACACCCTATTCTATTTAGTCTCTTGCACGCATAATATGTCAACCTTCCTTTTTTCCATCATATCAGCTATCTCTCTCTCCTTGCCAGTCATACTGCCAACATTCAGAGTTCCTACCCTCCCTTCCACTCTCTTTACCTTCCTCTTCTCCCTCTGCCTCCAGACATGCCTCCCCCCTCTTCTTCTCCTCCTTCGGCCAATAGTAGCCCAATTTCCGTCAGCACCCTGTTGGCTAACAGTACTGCTGGTAGCCATTGTTAACCTGGGCCATGACCTATCTGGTATGTAAATCTGTACTGTAGTTCGTATATTGATCTGGCAAAACCCTCCCCATATATCCGGACTTGGGACTGGCACGAAGAAAGACACTGGTTTATGCATCCCCTGTGGTTGAGTTTTGTATGTCCTATGTTAGGTTATTTTAATGTATGTTTCAAAGCCTAGGCACTACCACACATCTGTTTTTAAAACAATTTCCTAAGTATAATGCAAAAAAAACACATGTCAAAATAGCTTTATTGTTGTCGGTAAGAAACACTGCACAACAAAGAAGAGAAATTATTTCACAGCTGGTTCCATTCTTATTACTGAGTTAATTTTTACAAACCGGACAAACTCTCTCTTGTAGAGTTTTTACAGTTTGGCCAGACCTAATTGGAAATTAGGTATACAGTTATATTTCAGCAAGTCCAGTACATTCTTTTTGCCAAAGTTTGGTGCAGTGTTCCTAAGGTGTTTGGTGCAGTGTTCCTAAGGTGTTTGGTGCAGTGTTCCTAAGGTGTTTGCTTTCCTGGTAATTCTCATGCTTTTGCTGAGTGGGCATGTTAACTATTCCCTGAGAGCTTAAGAGACTGGGTTGACAAATGAGCTATGAATTCATAGTTCAGCAGTTGCCAGAGGTCCTTCTGATTGCTAGACAAACAAATGAGCAGATAGAGTTGGGACTGTTGTGATGAAGGCAGGACCCCACACTTTGTAAAGAGCTATTAGTGTTTGCAGATGTAGAGGTAGTCAGTGCAGCAGGACTTTAGTTGATGATCCATGCAATATTATGCTATTAAGAATGAGAAAGGAATAAACACACAGAGAAAATGTGGACATGAGCTGAGAGATATTAAATACACGGCATATATACACTATATGAGGAGGACCCAAGGCTCAGATTTGAAAAAGTGAAGAACACAAGACAGAAGCAGGTAAATTCTGTAGATGGGTAAAGGAACGCCCAAGTTAGGGACATAAGGAGGAAAATCTCAGTAGAAGTGATAGGAGGGACACAAAAGAAAATGACAGTGGTGAACCATGGACAGGGTGATTAATACGTGAAGCAGTAGAGTGTCACAGTGAGAGTGTGCACAAAGAGGGGTTATAAGGAAAAGAAACTAATAGAACATAGTGAGGGTGATACACCTGCTACTATGAGGTACAAGTGAGAGATGTAAAGTATCTAATACTAGGAAAAAAGAAACTGAAAAAAAACATGAAGGTGAGGGATTTACTGAAAAATGGCATAATAGAGGCAGACTTAAAAAAACATAGATGAAAACCATGTAAAAATAGGGTAAGGGAAAAGAGGGGAAGTAGTGTGCTTCAACACCTCATATCATGATAACTCTGTCATCCACCTCTGCTTAAATGAAATGTATTCATAAATGCATGCATTGACTAATGTCCCTTTGGCATCTCTTACACTTTATCATCAACTTATTTCAATTAGAAAATTATTTGTAGTTAACCCTCTACCTTTTCCTAGGAAATACAACATTCGTGTGGAGGACATCATGGTAAGAGACGTGAGGTATATTACCCTGAATTGCTCCTACAGGCACCTGTATGATGTCCTGCAGACCAGCAACCTGAAAACACTGGCACTAGTAGAGACTGCAGGTGAGTGCCACGTGTCCATGAGGCTTAAAGTGTGGGATGGTGATGGCAAAATGGGTGAATTTCTGTCCATATAGTACAGAAAACGAGTGTCCCCCAAAATCTCGTAATAGTGGGTTTTTGTCTATGTAACATACAAAATTGGTGAAGATGATCTATGTATTTTATGGTTGGCTAGTTCGAAACCCTAGACAGTGGATGAGGCTATATTCTTGATGCTATGAAGAATTTTAATGGAGAGTTCCTGTCAATGGCATATGATGGGAAAATTGGTGAAACTCTCTCTATGTAATCTGGGGGCTAATCTCTGTTAGGGAATGAAGCTCGGTTTATTTCATGACCACATGGTGCCCCAAGCTTTGTTGTTTCCTTACCTGTTCTAAGCACAGTTGAAATAAAGTACATAGGCCTTGTCCCTGATCTCCTTCTCCTTTGTCCTTGCTTCAGATTCTATGATTTTGCTGGGTTCCATTGAGCGCTCACAACTCCAGGCATTGCTGACCAATCAGCTTAGCCATCACAAGAGAATGGCTTATCTACGAGAGCAAGCACAGGCAAAGGCTGCCAAGAAGCACTTAGCAGAACAGAGCCAGACTTCTAATGATGTGCACAACCAGAGCTTGCCTCATGAAGTCCGCTTCCAGGTCAGCTTCTGATTATCCTTAAGATGATGGGAGGACAGTGCCTGCCTGGTTATATATAGTATGTTGATGCAAGTAGACATGAACTCACTAAATTTGACACCTTTCCCTGGTGTCATTACCATCCAAGGCTCCCCTTCCTTTTGTTCTGTCTTTTCTGTCCAAGTAACTCATTTTGTTGTTCCAAATTTTCAGCTAGATGAGGCATGTCTGATTTTAGCTACTACAGAAAGATGTAAGTAATTTTCATGATATTTTGAGGGTCCTAGGATGACACGATAAGACACTGTTAACAATACATCCGGGAGTTAGGCTTCTTTCTTAGTTAATCATTAAATGTACCTACAAATTGATTGTATTGTAGACATAGTACAAAGGTGAGCAGTACTGTAGAGGTACATATCTTACCCTTAACAGTACTGCAAAATACTGTGTAATAAGCCTGTATAGTTTTGTGTCCCTCCCTATGAAGAGCTCATAGAGGTTATAATCCTGTCTTTGAGACTGATGACATTGAGACTGAAAAAATGTTGCTTTGAGACAACTTTTTTAAGGGCTGTCAAAGAAAAGAGCAGATTAAAGATAGATTTGAAGGATTCAGAAAGATGCTTCTTCTCTATGCAGATATCCACAGACCAGTCCACTTTCAATCCATCCCGTTTGGTGCCTGAAAAGCCCTTGAAGCCAGCACTCAAACGTCCAAGTAGTAGCACTTCAGAGAGCCCTATGGGTAAGTGAGACCAAGGATCAAAGACCAATCTTAGTGATACAGCCTAGTGAGAATGAAGTACATTGCCTCATTTCTCTCCTCTCCTGGTTATCTTCTTCCCCTCAGTGCTTCCTTCTCTCTCTTTCTCTTTCTCTCTCTCTCTTTCCTGTCAGCATTTTCTTCCATTCTCCTTCCCTTCCCTTTACACTTTTTTGTTCCATTCCTGCTTTTGTTCATTTGTTACTTTTTAATGCTCATACTGTTTCTACCCTTCTCCTGACCCCCCTTTTCTTACTTCCCATTTCCTTTCACTATTGCTTCCTCTTTTTCATTCCTCCTATTCCTTAGTCTTTTTTCTCTCCTCCTTCCTCCTCCTGTCCATTTGCATTTGTGAGCACCTCTACTGGTTTTCCTTGGTGTGCCAAACTCATACCTCACACCATGTCTCTGTCCCACTCCAGGAGCCATGGACAATACGAGCATTGCACTGAAAAGCTTGTTTTGTGCCAGCCCTGCCCCAGAACAAACTGAGGTAGGCTACTACCCCAACCTTGCTTGTTTATGGGAACAGAGTCCCAGTATGGACTTGGGAGCTGGGGAGGGGTTGTGGATCTCAGGCTGTAGTCAGAATGTGTTTCTCTTTGTTTAACTCTCTGTTTCCTCCTGTCATTTTTTATTTTTAAACTAAAGACCAATGAGCTATCAGGGGGTCCTGATAACAGGAAGTCCAAACGAGTGCGGATTTCCGTTGTGGTAAGTCATACCGGACCCCCAAGTCGGCAAGCAAGGATCTGCTATGAAATCCATGAATCAAAACCATCACAACTGAAAGCAGTCTTTCAGCCATTACTGCACTGCCAATCACTGATAATCTCTTTTGTACTGTGCCCATTCTGCTGCTGCCTTGGCCATTTGGATGGAAGAAGCGTGGCATGTGCTCTGGTCCTTATATTTAGGCTTATGTATTTATTCTTACGGGCAGTCCCGATTTTTATCCTTGGGTATAGACATTCAAGAAATGGGTGTCCTCGTATGCTCACACTGATACACCCAGTTCTTTCTGGGGCAGCACTGATTTATTCACAGTATACTTGCTACGTGCTGCGTAGTATGTTAAGGCATCGTTGCACTTGTTTTTCCGTGCTGCTCTCCCTGAGTCTACTCCATCTTTGCCTTTCCTAGAGGACATTCTTCTCAATCTTCCCTCTTTCCATCATATCCTTCCACACACAGTTCCCCCACATCATTATTTATCTTCCCTTGAATCTTCCTCTTATGAGAGGACTTCTCTACACTCCTGTCACTCTCTTTCTAAAACTTACATAATACCTTCCATTAACTTAATTAGAATGTAATCAATCTGACTTTGAACCTCAACATTCCTGAGTTTTTTGGATTCTGCCCTGCCTTCCTGAAGGTGTTCATGCATGCCACCCCAAAGCTATGTGCCGTTTTCAATTTTTTCAGATTCATTTCCACCTTGTTCATCCTAATATCCATTAGTTTAATCAATCTTTTCCATTAATAACCAATACTATAATAATTGGCTCCCCATCTCTCTCTCTCTCTGTCTCATTTTTTGCTTCCAGCTTCTTTCTAAATGCAAATGTTGTCGTCTTCTTCTTAATACTTCTCTTCTGAATATACCATCTGAACTTCATATGTCAATATTACATTTGTGATGCTTTCCACCATTCATTCACTAATCATTAACACTCCTAACTTTCATCACCTTCTACCTCCATTCTTACCTCACCATAACTCCTGTGCCATTTATTCCATTTCCACAATATGCAGATCCACAATAATATCATTTAAAACCATTCAATGTCAGTCTACCTCTTGGTTTCTTTCACCTTATAACACACTGAGTACCTCTGTTCCCTCCTCCTTCTCCAATATTTTTCTTGCTCTACCTGTCATGAATCATACATTTCAAGTGCCAATCTAATATCCACTCTTTCACTTGTTTCTCTAGTGATTAGTTGTATCCCCAGTGACAACCCTTTATGTCTTCTCAAACCAGTAGAGGAGCCCAAGCCTGAAAGGAGAGCCCTAGCTTTCTAATATTCCAAAGTTCATCAGGCACAATTTAATGTTTGCCATCACTTTTTAAGACTGCATAACTTTCTTACATCAGCCGAACATTTTGACAGTGGGCCTGGCCTAGTAGCTTCCCTTTAAGTTGCCTGTTACACCACACAGGGTTACAAGGATATAGTCGCTTTATAGTAGGTTTTTCCCTCCCTTAGCTGAGAGAAGTCCAATTTCTGCTCACCATAAAATATTAAGTTTGCTTTATTAAACCCGTATGGTGAAATGACACTTTATGAAAGTTCACGCACATCAAGTTATAGTCATATACCCACTCTTATGGGCCTTTGTATGCTTTAGGGCAAGCACAATCACAATTCGAGAGTGAGCATGCATGTGACTAACGTAATTGTACTTTCACACAGACAGAAAAACAATTAAGCTTACATAGACGCATGATATTTGCACTTAAGTCCGCCCTGGCATGCTCAGTTTTATACAGATGGAATAGCTCTTACACAGATGCATGTACTGTGTGCTTACAGTTTGGCTGAAGTGTATGCAGGTTGAAGATTCACTCACACTTAAGCTCACACTTTAATGTTACTGCACTTGGACAATTTTGTAACATACACTCTGCAGGAATTTTACTTATAGCCTTGTACATTCATTCTGTCTTGCACCTCGATTGTATGGATGATAGCACAAGCACTCAAGGCCCACAAGACACCACTGCATTGGCTCTTAGTCAAGTAGGTGCTGCAACTTTCATTCACATTTACTTGCATTCTTTTACTCTGACAAGCTAGCCTTTGACACCAAATGATCATTAATCCGCAGAAATGAGCACAGTACAGCTGGAATTAAGAGTAATTGTTTCATCAGATTTGTATCCAGAATGTAAAAGGAAATGCTGCAGCCATTCAATGTGCAGAGGGCAAAGTTCTTTCATCTTTAGTGTTCAGTTTAAGTTTTTTATTCTAGGTGCTATAGACTTGTACATTCAAGACAGGCCCTTCTGTCAGGTATCCCTAGCACTTGGACGGCTGCACCAGAGCCATAGAGAATTCTCACCACATCTCTTCAGTTGCATCACGTATTTATTTTTTTTATTAAAAGCATTTTGTTTGAAGTAACAGTCAAGGTTTCTTCAATAGAGCTAAAGCATCTATTCATCTATTAGCCTGGTGGGATTTTAAAGGGAGAATCCTTCTGCATCATTATTCAGGCTGGACATGCAATAAATCAACAGTTCTGAGAGGTGGTGTGAATTCTAGTGCTGTCTACCCAAAGACACAACAGATTGCAGGCAATTTAATTTTTACTTCTGTCGGAACTTGAAGTGCTAGCTGCCAGTGTGTTAAACTGGCCTACATTATTAGGTGAGATTGGGATAGCCATTTGACATTGTGATATTCAATCAACTGTAATGAAGGTATAGTCTTTTACCAGTGTAGTGATTTAGTCTTATGTAACAGACCTGGCCTTCTGCCCATTTTGGGGGGTTGGGGGCCTGGAGGACTGGCGAGGTTGGCTAAAACAATGGTCAGCTGAGATTTAAAGACCCCACAGACAATGTTTTAAATGTGACCCAAGTGGTCAGTTGAGATGATAATATTTAGTATAATAAGGTGACCCAAGAAGTCTGCTCAATCTAGAGAAGTCTAGTGACATTTCAGTGGGGTGGGCAGTGACTTCAGTCTCTATTCTTCCCATGTTCATTCCATGTCTCCTTCTCTTCTCTCAGTTCTTCTTTTCTCCTCATTCTCCAACTGTTCTTTTCCTGCTCTCATTTTCCCTCCTCTTCATCTCCACCCCCACCCACCACCTCCTTCTCTTCTGAATTTCACATCTTTATGTATTCTTAAACTGACTAGATCAGCAAATGACAGGTGATTTACTTACCACCATTCCAGTGTGACCTGCGGAAGCCTGTACTACCCAAAAGAGTGACCAGCACTTCAGAGACATTTATTAGTTGAGTCTGCTTTACTTGTTTTTGTACTTTTTGGGGAGAAAGACGGAAGCAACCGAAAGGTCACCTTTATAATGAGGCGTCATGAGCGTGTCCAGTGCTTACTGAAGCATCCAAATTGCTGTCACAGACCAATGTGACATTTTGCTGATTGCTGAAGCTGAAAGCGTGACGGAGGGAGCCTGAATTACGAAGCAATTGTGTCAAAGTCAATAATGCCCACAGTCGCTCATATTTCTATTCTGTATCCTTCTAAACCAACTGATTGGCTGGTTGTCCATGTCAGGAGTGTGGGGCCAGCTGCACATATCCCAAGAGTGTGAGTGACTTTAAGGGGAAAAAACGAAGTTAGCCTCGTGGGGGTTTTTAATGAGTTTGATTGTTGGTGGGTGCAGAGTTTTAAGCAGGAAGGCAACAGTTCCATAGTGAATTATGTGGCATCAGGGGTTTGTTAAGAATGTGCCCATGTGAGTGGCAGCAGTGGCTTGAAGTATGTAAACACTGATGACAGGTGTGTGGGCTCCAAATGAATTGACAGATTGCTGTCACTTGTTACCTGTTGTTTAGCTGACTCTGCCCGTGTTGACATAGAGTGCTGATTTGGGTAAATCGGTAAAAGATCTAAGGCAGGCTGGAGGATGAGTAGACAGTCTGTCAATTGCAGCTTGTTCAACTGTAGTGTGACACCGTTATGCCAAAGGTCATTGTAGCAGGTTATACAGCTCTCTTCCAGGATGGTCTTCAGGATGTAGCATTAGCCGGGTCAAGTTTACCCTGGCAGTATCAGCAGCCAGAGGGTCAAGACTGAATTTCAAAGGTTAACTGTCCCTCAGATTTGTTGCATTTTTTTTTTTGTTAATTATGGTTTGCCGGACTAGGTATGAATTATATATCAGCTTTATGGGTCAGTACGATCACCAGGCATTTTGCAAAGAAACATGTTAGATCTACTGAAGGTTTTCAAACGATGTATCACTTTCACACTTTCTGTCTTTGTCTCTAGTTTCTGAAATCTTCAGAATACTGCATCACACCCCTGCAGTGGCACTTGAGTGTGTTATGTAATTTGCTTTTGGCACAAGCTATACTGGCACTTTAAAAGGAAGAGTGCAAACTCTTGATGTTGCCAAACAAATGGGGACAGACTTTTATGAGCATTTGGTAATCCAATGGATAAAATGGTTTTTAGTACTATAAAGTCATGGCGATGTGGAGACGTGATATTTGGGAGGCCAGGCGTAGTGTACTCATTCAGGAGGGTGTGTTGCTTTTTAAATATTGAAATTTTTCCCATTTAACACACCATTTGTTTATTTTGTTTATGCCTGTCATACTGCAGTTTTAATTTTTGATTTTTTTCCAGACCGGTTTATCGGTCTTTGATTTACTGATTTTAGTTTGTTCTAAAGGATCTTTTTCATTCTCTCACCAGGATGAGGTGGACGTTGAGGATGACATGACAGTGTTGGAGGTGAGATTCAGCATGTCATGAATGAATGGCTAATAAGAGTGGGCAAGTCACAAAGAAAATTAGTCAGGGTTAACCTTGTGGGATCAGAAGGTAAATGCCAGTGAAAAGTAGTTACCCAGAGACTTATCTTTACAGAGTGCTGAATCCAGTAGGTTTGACGAGAAAGACTTCATCAAATAGAACCATAGTTAAGAAATTATCGTCCAGAATACGTTTATCAAATGTAGTCTTACATCTTTATTTTTTATATTGCCTGTCCTAGTCAAGACATTCTCAGTATACTTTAAAAATGGTGAATTGCAATGCAACCTGCATTCTAGAGAAATACATGTTGCATAGAAAATTGTAGTTAGGATGAACTGGGGTTTGTTGTAGAGCAGAGCAGAAACCAAGTTCTAAGGCCCAAGTACTGTATGCTTTAAATCAGTACTCTGTAACAGACAAATATACATCAGAAGGTGTCTGAATAACCAGCATAAAGACAACTGATCCCATTGGCTGAAACACTTTTTCAGCCTGTCAGTCATACAACATGTGAGTAAAGAGTGATTTTAAGTAGCAGCATGTAGGGCAAGGTCAGTCAACACTACAGGCAATAGCTGAACTCACACTCCACACTAAGCATTTAAAGCTATAGACTACTTACAAATTACAATGCTTAAAGAAATATTTCACAAGGGCATTCACACTGCAGTGAAACAATATAATATTGAGAAAGACAACCTAACTCCTACCAGAGCGTGTCTGCAATTGTGCACAGAATGCATCTCCCCCCGAGAATCCATTGAAAATCATTTAACATGTAGTTGGCTCTCCCTGCTACACCACCTGCAGTGGCAGGTACCAAGTAATAAGTCTCTTTAGCTTAAAAGCCCGATTTCCTTCTTAGGTTGTCTTTGGCTCTATGCATACTATCTACGCATGACACCCAGTCAAACAAAAAGAAGAGTCATCACATACAGTATTCAGTCAACTATTTCTTTCAGGGTGGTTCCTACATACAGTAAATGAGTAAGTTAGGAAGAAGCTGTCGAAATTCAGTGACTAACTTATAACCCATGTATAAAGTATTGGTGGTTGTTGTAGTCACAAGTCTAGGAGATTGGTGTCAACTCTGATACTGTAACAGCATCACATGTTGAAGTACCAAAATGAGTGATGATAGGAGTAATCTGCTAGATAGCATAGTTTAAAAGTAAACCGGATCAGTGCTCATATATATCAAGCATCTCAGGGTTACTCCTAGGTTCTTACTGCAATTCCTGACTTGGATAAGTTTTTTTTTTTATTTTTTTATTTTTATTTTTTCCTACCGTAGAGTACAATAACAGAAGAATTTATCAAGGGTCCCACACTTAGTCACAGCTTAGTCTCAGAAGCAGGAGTTCACATTTTAGAGTGAATGACGTCACAATTTTACGGCACCCTGAAGTGCAAAATGGCAAGTTTTCTGATGCACTGAGGATTCACCTCAAAGAGGATGATGATAATATTCAAAAGGACATGAATGCATTCATGTAAAAGGTTTATGCTACTCTCGCAGAGTACTCTAGAGTCATGCATTGCACTTGGGCCATTCACAACAAGTCAACAATAACATTGTAATGAACACCGAGATGGAAAGACCAAGAAACACGCACAGTGAATGATAGTAAAGCCCAATAACAGGCACGTATATTTAACAAAGAATGATCCCCAGCTGTACTTTCAGAAGAGTCTTCTTCCCTCTGTTATAGCCATGTGAAATACCTTGTAAAGTATTGATTATATTGAAACTAGCCACACCATTTCCTGCTCGGTTTATAGTCTTATTAACTCTTCCAGTGTTCCCAATCATTTTCTAGGTTTTCATTATGTGTCTGTTGTGGCCCACCAGGCTGGCACCGCCAGCTGAACCCGACACAGACAAGCGTGGGACACAAGTTCAAGGCACACAGGTTTTATTTTTTCTTTTTCTCGTGGGAAACGCCTTCCCTGTTTCCCACAGGCACAACATAGTCCAAGCACAGCACACAAACAATACTCCTTCTCCACTCTTTTCCTTCTCCTCCACTCCTCTGGTCAAGCTTAGTCTTCCTCCTCCCAACTCCGGCTCCTCGAGTAGTGGCTGCTGGCTCCTTTTATAACACACCCAGAATTGCTCCAGGTGCTTGATTACTCGTTTCCGGTAGCACTTCCGAGTGTGGTGGAAGAACTGCCCAGAAGGGCTTAGTAGCTCCTGCTGCAGCACCCCCTGGCGGCACCTGCGGATCCCAACAGGGCCGCACCACACTCCAACTCCCCATGAAGCCCTACGGGAGTACGAGGCACCACTGCGCTATCGAGCTTCCTGGGGGAGGTAACGCTCTAACGCTCTGGCCACGCTTGTTCCCCCGGTCCTCCCAGTGTGGAGGTGTCCTGGCTGGGCAAGAGCCCCGACCGCACGCTACACTGTCTATCTCTGTGATCCCCTCTTCTGTAAGGCTGCATTTATGCAATTTCCCATGAGTCTAAGCCTGCATTCTTAAACCTTCCCATACTTGTAAAATGTAAAGCAAATATTTCTGAGGTTTATGGAATGTAAAGCTTAGTGTTCTTTTGTGACGTTTTGGTGTCAATCATCCATCCAGTCACAACTATGTTTAGGGTAATATGCTGACTACAGTTTGTATCTATGGCCACCTGTGTGTTAATACTGTGATATCGTTTGTAATTCACATATGCATACTCATCCACACTCTGGGCAATGATGTTTGTGTGTGTGTGCCATCAATCATACCAGCAACTCCAGGAACACCAGCAATTTGCATGAATGAAGCTTACTTCAGCAATATCTCACATGAAGTGGAGGAGAAATATATAAATTGAAAGTTTGGTGCAAAATTTGAGAAATAATTAGCTGTGACCTACCCAAATCATTGCCATTGAAAGCTGCATTTTCCCTGTGGCCAAAAAAATGTAACGTTACCATCCATCCATCCATTATCCAACCCGCTATATCCTAACTACAGGGTCATAGGGGTCTGCTGGAGCCAATCCCAGCACTTTCATTTTGGCTGATAGCATGTGGCTTCTTCGTGTAAATGGATCAATCAAGTGACATACAAGACTTGTTAGGAATATTATTCCTGTCAATATCTTTTTACAAGTTCATTTTTGCTCATCTTTTCCACAATATGTGTGCCGATATCTGCTCGAAAGATATTTTCTGGCAGCTCCTATTGATTTCCTGTTGATGTTAGGTGTAGTTTCCTGAATTAGGAAAACTGATAAAATTCTTTTGCTCCTACTTGTAAGAGTAGGTCCAAACTTGCATTACTCTGACATTTTTGAGCCAATTTTCCGTCTCTGATACACTGCATAAATACTGGTGCAGACATAGTTATTCAGTTTTAGGTCACAAAGAGCCTGATACTGTCCCAGTGGTGTTGGGGTAAGGCAGGGACAAACTTCTCCTGAGCGCAGAAAGCACACCACTGACCTCATTCATGCTCAGTTTAGCATCACCAGTCAACTTAAAGTATGTGTTCTTGGGATGCAGGAGAATGTAGGTGGGTTGTGATTTTTCTATATAGGATTCTGGAGCTGTGAGGTTTCCCAAAACAGTGAAACGTGATCAGTCAGATAGAACTGATTTAAAGCAACCTACCAAAAACAAATATAAGTAAATCTGTAATCGAGCACATACAGTATTATACTTTGACAGATGCACACTGATTTTTTACTTTCAAACGATTCTTACCAGAGGTAAAAAAAATCAAAACAAAATCTCCCAGACAGTATCCATCAGAAGTAATACACTAGAAACTGTCACTGAAAATGACATCTATTAGAAAGAAACCTTCAAAATATATGGAAGCAGAAAGGATCTGTCAGAAGTAATCTACTAAAACAGTCAGTGCGAGGATCCAGCAGAAATATTCTAAGGTCTGATAAAAAAAAATCTCCATCTCTACAATTTATGAATCAACTTCTTTGGGATTTCAGGGACCCAATTGCCACAGCATCCAACACAGGGCAAGCAGAAAACCTGGATAAGATGGTGGTCTGTAGCAGGGTACACAGACCCCTCTGGTTAACAAGTCAGGAAGAGAGAGGAAAAACCCCAGGTTGCACAGAAAGAAACTGTAAATTCCAGACAGACAGGCTGGGATTTGAACCCAGGTCCCTGAAGGTATAAGGCAGCCCCCATACAATACCACTGCAAAAGGAATCTAACGGATCTATTTAAGAATAGAAGGCCCAACAGAATGCAATGAATTAACCATTGCTTTTAAGAAATGCCCTAAGGAATTATCTTAGATCTTCATTGCTGCAATGCTATAGGAATTGATCAGGTAATGATAATAATAATTAAACAGAGAATGCTTGGCACCTGTTGTATTACAGAGACGTCTATTGAGGAGAAGCATTCCATGGCAACTCCAGCTGAAAGAACCCATCTACAGCAGTCGAGTAAAATGACCAGGTAGAGGAAGATAGTTGACAAAGATCTCTCTATGTAGCAGAATCACTTAAGCAGGCACAAATAACAGCAGTGTCTGTCTCGACCTAATTGGTTATTTGTACTACTGATTTTGCTACATCTGAATAGTTTGTGTGGGATGTATATTTTTTTCTTCTGCTTCTTCACATAATTTGTATGTGATAAATAAGTTTTGATTTCATATAATGCATTTCCCCCCACTATAAGGACATGAATTTTACATTGATTCCGAAACTAAATTGGACGTGGGTGAGTGAATATAAAAATGTGCTTTGTGATGGAAGAGTATCCATTTCAGGACCAATTCCTACCCGGCTACTCTGTGGCATCTGACCTGGTGTGCTCATTTGTTGCAGTAGCCAGGTTTTCAGTACATACGCATGAATAATGAGCTAGTTTTTAGGTCTCAATATAGATTTGGTTGTTTTTACAAGCAGTTAAAAATACATGATGCTGTATTGATTTGCCAGATATCTTCTCACAGTTTAGTTTCAAAATACAGAATGCCAACAAGAGCTCACAGTTGCCCTAGTCTTAGCTCTTACTTTGAGGCTGACCGCGTTAAAGTCTACCTGGATAGTGAGCCACCAATTGAGGTCAGAGGCACTATCTTTCTTCATGAGAGAGAACACTGGAGTTCACCAGTGCAATAAAGGAGCAAAGCACCAAAAAGAGGATATTAGAAGCATTATAAAAGAGACTGGCACTGTGCGAAGGCAAGCACGTCCAGCAGCACTATGGTGAGATTTTGATTCATAGTGAGATCACACAGTATGACCAGTTTACAAGTAGTATCGCTGTAAATGATCAAAGTGTTGGTATAACATCCAGGAGTGTTCATTTCAAAGTACACATTTTCAGAAAGAGAACGTAACAAGATAAGGATATATTATACTCCTGTACTGTCTGAAATGGACATCAGTTATTCCAGTGTTGCCAGAAGTGTCCTGCAGCTTCAGCCTCATTCACTGTAGGCTGTGAGATCCTGATGTAGCAGTCTTCTGCCCTGTGAAATGACTAATATGCTAATATTCACTTTCTTTCCTGCAGATTGCTGAGTGGGAGGAGATGCAGCTAGAGGAGCAGGTGAACTTCAACAACTGTAAGATTGACCCGGCGCCTTTCCAGTTGGTTGAAAGAACCTCTCTGCACAAGGTTGGTGTGCTCAGTGTCTTGGTCGTAACATTACAGATTAGCAAAGTAATAAAACATCCATCCAAATCTCACTAAGCAGGAGCGGACTGATATACCGTATGTACTCGTGTTTAAGTTCTCCCGCAGATAAGTAGGCTTGATTTTACCATATAGTATCCGGTATTTTATAATGTCGGTCGAATGCGGAAAACTCACACTATTGGTCCAAGAGATTATGATATGCTAACACCCACCTGAGAGAGTAACCACGGAGCACACGGTCTTTTTTTTTTTTCCTATGTACCTGTGTGACCACACGGTAATACCTGAACTATTCCGAAACGATGTTTGCACTGTTTTGTGCATTTTGTATTTCACACCCTCATACACCTTTATCGTAAGAGCATCCCTCATCTGTGATGGAGCGTTCAATCAGAAGAAAATATGAAGCTGGTTTTAAATTTAAAAGTCATTGAAGTGGCAAAAGAAACTATTAACTGCGCTGCTGCTACAAAATTCGATGTGTCTGAGAAACTGATGTGAGATTTGGAGGAGGCAAGGAGATGTAAACAAAAAAAACAAAGTGTCGTATTTTTGAACGGGGCGTATAAGTTGGGGTCTGATATTATGATCGATTTTTCGGGTTTCAAGACCCGACTTATACGCGAGTATATACGGTACTTTTTTTTTTTTTTTTTTTAATGGTAGTCCCAAATCCTGTAATAATGTATGTTACTGGGAGAGTACTACACTTAGCCCACAGTCAGATCCCCAGACTGACCGTTTCAGCTTTACCCGCACAGCTTCCTGACTGATGTGTTTTTCCTGTCTCTTGTGTCTTCCTAGACTCACACTATCTTCTCCCTTCTTGGTCTTGATCACGCTTATGTCACCAGCATTGGCCGCCTCATTGGCGTGGTCTCACTTAAAGAGGTAAGTGCCCATAGCTGATTTGCTAGTGTTTGAACTTCAGCTCAACAATGGGGTGGTGAGGTGGATCACGGACCATTTCTGTCTGTGTTGTTTATCTCGCCCACCCTGTGCTGCATGATGAAAGATCTGTAAAATGGTCTGAGAAAACAACTGAGCAACAAGTAGACTCCGGTCAAGGGAGTTTAGTACAGTATGCCTAAGCCTCATTCACAGTCTGGACATCACTGCTGCAGTGTGGAGGGTTCATGTGTGAATTACAACTAATCTCCAGTAATTAACCTTTGCTGTACCTCCTTGGTCTGTTAACTTTTTATTTTCTTTCAGTTAAGGAAAGCAATTGAAGGTTCTGTGACAGTGAAAGGTGTGAAGGTGCGCCCCCCTCTGGCCAGTTTCAGAGACAGTGGAACCAGCAGCAGTGAGACTGAGACAACGGAGATTCATAAGCTATGGGACCGCCATAAAAGGATGTCCCTACCCCGGGAGTCCAGCCCTTCAGAACCAGATGAAAAGTCCCAATGACAAGGAGGACACTAAGATAATCTGCACTGACCTCACTTTAGTACGCTGTGTGGAGAGACTTCAGAGTGGATATCCATCCTGTGTTGCTACTTTACGAAGGGAGATTCCTTCAGCATTTGAGAAAGGCAGCAAGGGGCCACTTCGGGTCCTTCTGTCCACGTTTGCCTACAAGTGATGAAGCAGTCAACACAATGGACTGATGCACAATGAGATTAGTCCCTGGGCAGTCAGGAAGGGTATTCATATACACACCAGCTGCAGCCTAGTCAACTGGAGCATCCTGCACGTCTAATATATGGTGCCATAAACTTTATTATTATTATTCTTATATAAATGAACGTTTGATGCATTGGCTGCCATGTCCTCGGGGCATTATACGAGACTGAGGAGGTTGGGTGTTGAGGATGTGGAGTCACTGTAAAAAAAAATAGTGAAAGCTGCCCTTTTAATAACTTCAATCAGTTCTGCGTGTCTGTACCTTGAGATGTAAGAGGTTTAAGTGCAGGAAACCTCCATCACCGCCAGCCCGCATGAAAATGTGCCAGCCTGTTTTCAATCTGCATGCATAAGCTAAGTGGTGCAAAATATTTATTTTGCCATCTTTGAAACTGTGAATTAATAATGTTCGGGACCATGAAGCTCCGGCTGTGGCCTCAGTGCCACACATGACATAGAAAGCCTGTCTGTTGTCTTCATATGCAGGCAGGAACAAATTCTTAACTATGTCTACTTTATGTCTAACAGCTCTGTGCTATGGATTGTGCCCCATTGGAAGCCAAGCTGCACCCAGAATATTTAGCATAGCCCCAGGATGGGCCATGCAGCAGAAAAGATGTCACATAATCCGAGGAGGCAACCCTTCCTCCTTCACTTGTGTCAGTGTTGGGCGTGTGGTGGTCTTTAGTATTTGACACTGCACCATAATGGCTCATGATACTACTTAATTAGTGCAAGGCAGTGTGGCTACGGATATGTGAGATATGACCATACCAGATAGAGTGCCACTCAGTAATGGGCACAGGTCTGTGCCGTGCATAGTGCTCATTTGTAAGTGTTTAACTATGACACAGGTCACTGCCAGGCAGCACTCCTTTTTGTGGGCACAGATGGGGACCCACCGACTCCGTGTCACTAGATCCTTACCAAGTATTGCCCCTTGTGGTATTCATATGAAGTTGGATGCCGTTGGCTGTTTGCCCACTACTCCTGGGCACTTATGCACATTCCGGAGGGCTGCAAGCTCTTTGGAGATGGATAAACATTGTCTTGTTAATCAGTATCTTCTTTTATGTCTAATGTTGCTTTTATTTTGTTCTACTGATCCGAGGTGAGAAAAGAAAGGTGTAAAATGTGAAGTGGTGACACAAAACCAAATGCCCCTTTCAGTAATTTCTCATCTCACTTTTGATTTCTACTATGACAAGAATCAGTGCAATAATTCCTCTCATCTCATCTTTTGTAATCATTAATTCACTACTTGACTTCAATGCAGAGTAACCTTATTTTTGTAACCGAGTGAGTGTGGTGTCACCTCTGCCCTGATGCCTCGCTCAATAATGCCTAATCCAGCATCTGTTAACCAAGGACAGAAATTGTCTTATTTACAGATTTGCAGTATTATTTTTCAGGGAAAAACTTTTATATATCTGGGAGAAATAAACATTTTAACAAATGCTGCCTAGCTGAGTTCTTGGAGGTCCTGCCTTACTTAGCCCTGAGCCTGCAGGGAGCAATGGATGAAGTTCAGTGACCCACTAGGAGTAATAAACAAACTTAATAGGAGGTGACAAGTCTGGAGCTCAAAAGGGAAATGCAGTAAATTGAAACATATTAGCTGAGTGGCATTTGGGAAGGATAAGAAAACTCAGACCTGAGCCATAGCTCCGTAACACAGTGGGAATCTATTTGAACTTGAAACACTTCCACCCATCTAACACGCTGCATTTTCATTTGCAGAGATATGCCTGTGCCTTAGTTTGGGCTGACCAACAGGGAAGCACAACTTTCCAGAGGATTTCAACTCTTATTTTATTGTCAACAAGCTTAACACTGCTTAGAAGATTCCTAGAAGCCCATCTTACTTTACTTTTAGGAGGACCCAACCCTCTAGAGCGTCATCTCAGAACGGTAAAGAGGGGGTGGTGGCTCATTGTGGCTCAGGAATGGGTTTCTTCTCACACTGATCACCAGCATGCCTGCTTCAGTGAGGGTGCAGCTCACAGACATTGGGTCTATATCCTCTGGGAGCTGGTACTTGTGACTGAAAGTGTTCCTGATTGTCCCATCTTCTGCTACCTGAGGAGAAAAGACTACATAAGAGAAAAACGAGACCTCTTGCTGCCTTCCTCCCTTCTGTCATAGTGCACACAATACAGGAGACAGGCATTATAGTTGATCATCCCAGTTTCTCAAGGAATACAGCTTCTTTTAGAGGAGATCCTGTCATTTCTCCACCGAATGGAAATGCACTGATATCAGGCCAGTACCTCTACAGGGGGAGGACCATGCTGGCCAGACATCTCCTATACAGGACAAGCACAGTTGAGACCTCTCCACTCTCCCAAGTATCCCCAACCCCACCATGAGATACCTGCTCAGCTTGAATCACAATGTGATGGTTGTAAAAAACAACAACCACCTCTTGGGGTTCAAACTGGCTGACGTCCGTGGACATTTGGAAGGAGTCTCCCAGGCGGATGGGGCGTCCTGGAGTCTGGGCCGTCAGGGCTGCAAGGCAAAGGGAGAGAGAAATATGGGACCATGTTCCTCTGTGGCCCTCCTAAGACCCCTAGCTCTGTGTGCCCACCCCCTTCCCTTTTGCTGTTACACTGTATGAAACATTACTGACATCAAGGATATAATTCAGCGTGGGGAAAAAGTTTAAGCTTATTTCCACACTGAAATAGAAAAAAAGTGAGGAGGTGTGTTTCATCAGTATGGCCATCATCAGACAAAGAGGGTTCCAATGACAAAGTCTTCATTGCCTAAATGTGTTGCCTCTTATGTTCTTTTATTTTTGGCACACAAGTAACTTTTAACTGTTTCCTTGTGTAGGTGCATGCTGATCCAGACATTTGCTGACTTCCTATAATAGGGGATGGTGGACAAACAGTACAAAACAATAGCCCCAGCCATTTCTGCACTTACGGTTTGTACACAGATGTGTGTTCGGTACTGAAAATTTGAATGGAGCTTTTGGACATCATAAGGGCTACATCGACTGTCCCTAGTTGGGAAGATTGTACACACAGCATTGTCTATCTTGTCTATGGTATACCAGAGCTCATACCAGGGCAGCTACCTGTCCTTGTTCCAGGTCCCACTGGCAATTTCAAGCAACCAAACTACAGACATGTTTAGCGGAAAATTCAACTCTACCTGAACTCTGTGGACTGCATAACTGCCATATTTCACTGGTTTCCTATCTCAAGACATGCATGTGCAGCCAATATGATGTTTCATATACACACACACATATGCACACACACTCACCTGCATTTGCAAAGGATTCCCTTGCTGGCAAAGCACCGTGTCGTAGCAGGTTCCTGTCCTTCTCATTGATGAAAGGCTCGTGGTCAGGCTCACTCAACCGGCTTTTTCCCTGACGGAAAGAGCTGCTGTAGCGCTGGGAGTGGTAGGAGCTAATGGACGACATGCTGCAGATGAAGCTGCAGGACAAGTGACCACCACTCCACTAGCTGCCTGTCTCTACATTGCTGAAGCCGTGTGTCATAGTAACCTAAAATAAGCCCTGCATCCATGGAAAAAAGATAAGCACACATTCCCTGATATGAACTTTGGGTAAGGGGGAGGGAATGGGCTGAGCTTTTGGTGTTTTTATTTTTTCCCTCATCAGAATGGTTGCAAAGGACATCATGACCCGCAACTCAGTTTTTATTTGGACCCTATCAGTGCTTTTGGAGTATTTAATTTCTGTATTCGTCAACAGTTCCAATGAACTTGTTTCTGAAATTTTGTCTGCCTTAAAACTGTCACAAAAGGTATCTGAGGTGCACAGTTTGGAGCAGTCAGTCCATTAACATTAGCACTGATCTTTGGAATGAAAACTGTACCTCACTGAAACTGGCAAAACCCCACTTGCAGGCCATTATTCTGATGGCAGTGGACGCCGGACAGGTGGAAACATTGCTGATCACCTTGAAATGAGGCTCGAATCCCCGTGCACCAATTTTGAAAGACAAGCTGTGGGACTGTTTTAGGCAGCCAGTAGCAGATAAAGCTGAAAAAGTATGTTGGTCAAGCACTTATTGAGTTAAGTATCCACAAAGGACGGATCGCTGTGGCGAGTGGGCTTTTAGATAGAGTAGTGCCTACACCGTGAATATACCTTTACACTTTGGTGTACTTAGCATGTCGTAATGTCTTAGCAACACATGCAGTTTTTCTTAATATAACCTTATTCGTTCCATACGCTGTTGAAGTATTAACTGTATTTACAGTAAAACACGATTGCTCATAAACGTCATCCTGCCTTCTTACCCGATGTACCCACCACAGGAAACAAGTTACGATAACTGAAGATGCATACGAAGTGTAACTGGCAGCGTATCGTCTTCCTAGCTGTGCGCCATTCGCCACCTACCTTGCTTGTGCTGATCGCTCTTATTATGTAACATTTACACGGCTAACTCGTCTCATAAGAGTTAGTATGTGTTACGGTGGTTCAGATGTTATCCACATTTCGCAAATCGTTACGAGACGGTAGTATTACGGAAGAGCGCCCACCGTATGAACGTCACCCCTGACAACAGAACTGATTAGCTGCTTTCTGACTTGCTCTACCCCAGGCAGTGCAAACTGTAACCACGTTTGAAAAGAAAATATCTGAACAAAGATACGCACATCTGATTCAGGGATATACAAGCCTCGGTGTTAACTACTAAATTCGGGGGATACCGCGACTGAGCCTTGCATTTTTAAAGCCGATATCCCGCTTAGGGGTTAGCTCCCTGAATTCCACACAATCTGTAAACCCTCTGCTTTTTTATCATGTATTGAGTCCCGGCTTTCAAGAAAATGTCTTGTTTTTAATCACCTTTTTATTTAGTAAACGCACTAAACCCAAAGCTAAGCAGAACCCTGCTCCCTAACCAAACCGCTATTAGATTTAATGTATATTGTTACAACGCGCATAGACCTCCAACGGGGATCCGAATTTCGATTTAACGTAAAATGCAAGGAGGCTAGGGAAGCTCTTCGATTTAATCTACATCTACCACGCTCGTTGGAATTATGAGTTGTATCCCGTTTTGGAATCATAGGAAAATATAGCCAGGTTCGGTATGAGGGATTCATTTGAATCGCATGATAAAAATGTAGATTCTGTGTGTATTAATTGTACTCTCTGTGAACGACGCAGCACAAAAGCAGACTGACAGCGCAATGGTGTTCAGAGGTTAAAACTATAGGAGTACAGACATACATATATACATACACACACGCGCGCGCGTCTAGTCAGGGCTGCACGAACTACCAAGCGATGTTAGCTAAAATCGCTGCACAAAACAGCTCCTATGCAGAAAGGCACTTGAACATAAAGTGAGCATCACTAAGAAATAAAATGGTTTTTAAACTTTAAAGCCTCCCTGATCCCAAGACCTCATAAACTCGAAGCAGATCGTTATTGTCTTTGTCTCTGAACGTTTAAGTGGGGAATTAATTGAAGGTACTGATTGAAAAGAAAACGTCTATATGGTCAGGAATGAATTTCACACATACATGTACAACAAAGAGAAAAAGTTTCATTAAATATGGGCGCCATGCTCCACTTGTAGTTTTTTTTTTTTTGTTTTTTTTTTGAGGTGACCCGGTCAGGTTCCAACAGATTAGGCAGAATCAAGGTAATGGTCTTGCAAACAATCCGAATTTTATTCAACGTTCTTTACCAGTTAAAGCTTTACTGTCAAATACACAAAGCAGACGCTGCACAGACTGTTCAACAAAATATCCTGAGCGGAGCCCCGGGTTAATCAGATCGCCACACGAACACACTGTCCCCCGATCGGCCCGTGCGCGCTTTTAAAGCCATCTCCCAACTCCGAGTGTCAATGTGTGAAGCAGTCCAAGGAGAACACGCCCATTGGAGAGGCCCCGGCCTATTCCGCCTAAGGTTTAGGAAGGAAAAAGTGTGCGACTGAGCCAGCGTTGTAATATTGGGTACCCACCAGAAAGCGTGAACAACGTCAGGGCGTTCAAAAGCTGATAATGTCACTATTTTCAGTAAGACGGAGACCCTCTAAGGACAAAATGCCGTTTTCCCATTACCGCAAGGAGTAAAATTACAAAGGTGAGGGACCAATTCCATTATTTCAGTTACAAGGAAGAATACTAGAGGAGACAATAGTTGTATAAGAATGACATTAAATATGGAAATCATTCACTAACTAAACGACTGTAGTGCAAATTATTCGAATAACTAATTTTCAGACTTGTTTTAATTATTTCTCTCCACACAAACCGAACTTCCAAGTCGATCAAATGCTGCCATTAATCCAGGCATTTACTCTCCGTCGATGGTCCCTATTAACTACCCTGCGCCTGTTTAAAAATGGCGCCAAACGCACCACCACGAGACTGTCCTTATGATGGACAGGCACTGAAACCAATCAGTGAGCGCTACGTAAACCACATCCTACCCGAACCAATAGCGTCAAATCGAGAGCCAAGCCCCTTTCCGTAAACGGCCGCGAGCCTGGGGTTCTCAAATTGACAAGGAGCAGCAAAACAGCCGGAGTCGTCGGCGGGGTTTTTACACTGTATAGTAATAAAACAAGAACTCTTTTTTGCCGTGTTTTACTGGAAAAGCAACATAAAACAACCATATGAAAAAAAGAACCGGAGACGGGATACACAGTCTGGAAGCTCACAAAATGCCTTTTACAGCAGTTTCTTAGTGCCAGTCTGACAATAGCCAGGAAAGTTGCGCAGGTAAAGTTTAGATAGTTTTTTCCAAATATACCTGCATGCCTTTCTTCTCACATGTTTGACTGGCATTATACTTTGCTTACAGCAGCTTCCACACATACTGCAGAATTCTGTGTTCACAAGTCTTTTACTAACCTTTGCATTTCTTGGTGCAAACTGTTTGTGTCTCAGTTGGCACACTTTTTCCTCAGTTCCCTTGATGGAGTGTGCAGAATCAGGAATTACAGCGCCATTCTGCATGCAGAACACGTTTAATTGGCGAGATACCTTTTATTGTGTATGCCATAACCTAGCATAGGACAGAAACCAAACGTCCAACAACCAGACCAGACCAAGAGGGTCCTACAGTCCAGCGCATTCACGGCAACGTTTTCATGCGTGGTGCTCTTCGGGAAGAAACATGCGGACGTCAGGGTCTGAGGGCACAGGAAATTATTTACAGGATGACACATAAGGGAGACGAGCAGTAGGCCTCAGAGACTCATGGGAATGTCATCTACAATTAAAATAAAAAAGGCATTGAGATGAAGGCACAGCATGTTATGTGTACCTGAGTTTCCAAACCCATTGAGCTCCACACAAACCCACCAATACCAAATACAGCAGGGCACAGGGTCAAAGGACTGGCGTGTAATCCCACTGTGCCAAGACTGGCCCCATTTCCCAAGGGGCAGCAGTATGACATACATTCAAATGGGCGCTGCCCTACCCCATGGCACTCCAGGTGCCCAACATCACTGGGAAGGTGGTATAAAGTGGACCACAGCAAAAGGATCAGTAGAAAATTTCACTAACCCGGAGGTGCTACCCTAAAAGCTGGCCACTTAAACCAAGTTACACCTGAGCTGTTAGATGTGGAATGTAAGAGAAAACCGACATGGTTGTTTTCAAGACGTGGGCAGGCGCCCCACCACCACCACCTTGCACTATGCCTGCCCCCTGTGCTTCCCTCCATGTCTTCTTCTGTACAGGATGGAGCCAGTCGATCATATAAAACTGGGAGCAGCGGGGTGCAGTGGGTCAGGTCTCTCCCATAGGCTGTATCACACAGTGATAAGAAAAAAAATAAAATAGAGAGAGAGAGAAATACAGAAAAAAGGAATTACAGACCGCCTGTACAATCCACTTGGTTTAAAGAGTCCAAAAGAAAGGTACAGTAGGTGATCAGTCTGGATAGTAAAGTCTCTACAGCAACACTAACCAAGCTTCGTGCAAAACCACCGGACAGCAATGAGGACAACGCATACAAAAATAGAGAAATTCTGAGACGTAATGCACTTCTGCTTTTACTGCATCTGTTCAAAGTCCACAAAGTCCAAAGGGGGTAGAAAACTAGAGCAAGAACAGCCTTGCGTGGTGTTTTGGATGAGTCATTGGAAAAAGAAAAGATACGATCCTGTCTGTTCAGAGACATTCCAGCATTTGGCAGCTCAAGCCATGCCATCTCGGGCAGTGGGGAGGCGGGGGTCCAAACGTGCCGACACCCCATCATGCAATTAAAGTGCGCCAAACCCCAAGCAATCGGTTTGTGCGAAAGGCGCAATCGAGCCGCTCTGAAAAACAAAAAAAAAGGATAACCAACAAAATGAAGATTGTTTGGACGCCTCGAGACAAGATACCAAACCAAGAGGAAAGAAAGCAAAGCATGCTGAAATGTGAAGAGGAGCCAGTGGTTTAGGCCTGGGTCTTCAGTCTGCCTCGTTCTCCTCCTCCTCATCATCATCCAAAGACACTACCCCTGAGGAAGCAACGTCTGACACCTTCCTCCTCACAGGGTAAGCGCTGTCCTCTTTGTACACTGTGTCCACCTCATCCTCAGGTGAGAAGCATGACTCGTAAGATACCGAGTACGAAGAGTCCTCACAGATCAGGTGTCCCAGGCTCCGGAAGGCACTTTCCCCACTGCGCTGCAGCTTGGACAGCAACTCTTCGCCTCCATGCAGGGCTCTGAAGAGCTTGGTGGCTAGGTCAGTTGGGGAGCCCAAGTCCTTGAGCAGGGGGTGGTCCTCCAAGCTGCACAGGCTGGAGCAGATGGTGTCAGGAGACAGCGCATGTGGAGACTCGCAGTCCTGTTCACAGGATCCCTGGCGTACACTCAGTTGTTGGCACACATGACTATGGAGAAGGTCTCTCAGGTAATGAGGGTAGGGTCCTGCTGTATCTGAAAGAAGAAAATAGCCATGTCAGCTTTCTGATCTATTCTGTTTTAGCTATGTTGACGATGTGGGCTGGCCCATTTAGTCTTTCAGTTTATCTCTGTTTTCTGAATTCCATTACAGGGCCATGGGGAGCCAGATCCTTTTCTGGTAGCATCAGGCAAGGTAAACCAGGAAGCAACCTCTGGTAGGATGCTAGTTAATCTTACACTCACAATTACTCAATTAACTCAATTAAATTAACTCACATGTCTTTTGAATGTAGTAAGAATCTTTGTAAAAAAAAATCCACAGGATCATCAACAGATTTTGTAAACTCAACACAGTCAGTAGCCAGGCTTAAGAATCAAAGCCATATCCTGTTAGGCTATAGCACCATAATGCCTATCCTGGTACCCCTTATTTTATGTGTACATTTTTCTCAACCAAACACCAACAGTCTCCTTAACCAAAAATTACACCCTTGAAATAACTTCAAGAAACCAAGCAGTGGCTTAATGCATCCAACTAGAACAGGCCTAAATCCACCAATAGATTCCACCTATTCACTCCAAAATCCAATCGGTGCAGCTGCTACTTTCAAGGCCCACTCAGTTAATATCAATACCTACTTGAGATACCTGAAAAGAACAAAGTCAGAAACATTCATTACAAGCATCTGACCTGCTTACCTTACATAACCCAATCACACCACTGGGCTCCATTGACAGAAATTAGCTTTCGCCTTGCTTAAAATAAAACATTCAACCCAGTTAGCCTGAAATCACATTTTTTAGTCAAAATGCATTTGGACAAAGTGATACATATTAAACACTTTCATTTTGCTCTTTATTTCCACAAAAAAAACATTTTTTTTGGCAGACCAAGGAACATATCAACAAGCAATCTCACAGCTTTCCAAAGAGTCCGACCGGAAACCATAGAGAACACACTGAAGTGGGAAGGTGAAATGCCACAACTCAGAGCTCCGAATAATCCCAGAGTTCATAATCGCAGCATTTGTCCAAAGAAACTGTCCAAAACGAAGCTGCTAATACCTATATAAGTCACTCCGTTAAAGTCACACCATGCAACTAAATGTGCAGACAGCCAAACCACAGGCCTTCCTACTGATTCAATCCCAATCAACAATACCTGCATCATCCAAACTCAATCAGATTCTAATATACACCAAACCAGGAGCCATCACCTTAGAAAGTATACTGCATGGTCCTCCCCAGTGAGACACACATTCAGAGTGCACAACTGTTGGTATACCAGGCTCATTCAGAGTCTGCACACTCCTCCCACCCAGTCATAACTAACGCTGCACTGACAATGTACCCTGCCAGTCTTGCAGCGTCCACAGTTTTCTTGCCAATCCTGACACTTTGTGTTTTGAACTCTCTGTAAATCCTGTACTGCTGAAGTGAGGACACATCTCCAGGATAGCCTCTGCTGTTGGTTCTCATTTGCAGATAGCTTTCCATCTCTGACAGGCCTGGCAGCAAATCAAAAGCTTTAGCAGACATGCAGGCTCTCTTTCCCAGCCCCTTGTACACAAGTTTGCCAGTCTTCTGGTTCATCTCGTCACAGATAACTGAGCTGAACTCGTCTGAGACGGCATAGCAACAATAAGTAGGGCACTGGGCCACTGCTTGTGAGGAAAGCACAGTTTCTCGGAGACCTCGGACCTCACAGTTATCACCTGTCATTTGTAATGGGGTCTCGGTGGGTAACGGAGCTTTCATATTCTTAAATGGTCTCAAGTGCAATCGCAGGAGGCTAATAGAGGAAGTGAAAAGGGGGACTCAGCTTTCTCTTTTTTGCCTAGTTAGAGTAGGTAGCTGGCATCATAGCAGCATAGTATTCAAAGGTGCCATCTCACAGCTCCAGGGTCCTGGGTTCAAATGCCAGCCTGGTTATTATTTCCTTATGTCAGCAAATGTTATGCTTCCTCTAAAAGATGTGCACTGCCTGATTGAATCAGTTTATAGTCAGCAATGTAGTAGTATGTGTCCTGTCTTGAACCTAGTGCTAGCTGGGGCTTCATTCAACACTATAATTAAATACATGGCTTTTAAATAATTAATGGAAGGTGCTATAGAATAGGTAATATGAAAGAATAGCAGGCTGATAGAAAAAGTGGGTAAGGGGACTCCAATTGTTTAAGTATTTCAAACCAGCTAGCTGGATTTACAGTGTTTAGAGATGCTGTCTCGCAACTAACTCCAGGGACCAGAGTTCAAATCTACACCTGTCTGTGCAGGGAGTGCACATTTTATTCATGTCAGCACAGGATTGTTTTCCAAGTACTCCGGTTTTGTTCCACATTACTCCAAGACAGTTTTATTGATGGTTCTAAATTGGTCTGTGTGCAAACTTGGGAGTGAGCATGAATGCATACTTCAATGAACATACTTCCAATCCAGGGTTGGCCACTGCTGCATACTCCTATAACCCTTGCCCCAGAATATGAATAGATGTATGAACACAATGGATAATACAGTGGTTGAGGGGTTCACACTGCTTCCTTACATGTCTAGTAACCAAAACTTATTTGCAGTTCTAGTCACTGTCTGCATAGATTTCTTCCCACCCCTCATCTTGCCACACTCTGAAAACAATTCCCAAGGCAGACAGCACAATCACTGCCCTCTTCTCCCTGGTTTTAAGGTCAGAAAGACAAGGACATTAGATAAGGAAGGCAAAGAGCAAATGAGGGACACGGCATTCCTGCAGGCACATACTATACCTGCAGAGTTGGTGGCTTCACTCATGGTTGTGAAGTCTTCATCATATGAGTCATCATTGGAGTCATCACCGTCCACTGATGACCATGCCCGCAGCTTTGCTTCAGCTATGGCAAACTGCTCAGCTACCCCTAGGAAATGGACAAAAAAGGCATTCATGATTAGACAGACAGCTTTTATGAACCTGCAACTTTACATGGCAGGGTGTGTTATAGAGGCTTTGTGTTCAAGTTTCAGTGCCCAACCTGAAATGCACCTCATTTGTGAAGTCGAACTACAATTGACTGACAGTCAGCCTATAACTGGAATAAATAAAGAAGAAAATAGTGTGAAGCAATCCTTTTTGATGACTTGCAGTGGGTGGATTGTGTCCCATTATGCTAGGAATTCCTTCACCAGACACTTCTGTTTCCTCTCCAAACTGCATGGCTTATCAGCTTCCTAAATAAAATATTAATGCAGCTAAATGTGGCAACATGAAAGCACGCCTCTAATCAGCACTTGATAAGCAATGGAAAGAAGTCATCTACACTGGGGAGGACATTTATGCTCTGGAAATGTTGGCTCAGTGATTGGCACTGCAACCTTACTTGTACATGAGCCTGACACATTCACTGTTTGTGTGGAGTTTGCATGTTCACTCGCATGTCATTGTGATCTTCATCCTAGGCCATTTTAGGCTGAATATTTGGTTGTGAGAGAGAGCAGGCATGAGTATGCCATTCAATGGAATATCTTCTCATCCAGGGTTGTCCACTGATACTGAAATAGCCTACAGCTCTGGTGAAGTTCAGAAAATGGATTGACAGGTGAGTTGATGACCTTGTCAGAAATACAAAAGATCACAATCATAAAAACAATATGCAAGTTTGCAAAATTCTGGAATTTGACAGGAGTATATTTTCAAACAGTAAGGATGCAGTGGCCTAGACCTGACAGGATTAGATTTCTGTACCTGTAATGTAATAGGATGTCAAAAAGTTACAGAATTGGAATCATATTAAGTAAACACGCCATTAAAATGAGAAGTAACTGAATCAGCAAATATTGGTAAAGAATCATGTACTCTTAAATAACAGAATCAATGGAACTGCTGCATGCAGTAGACCAGACTACAAGCAAGCATTGATGAATTTTACTAGAACCTAGGAACATCAGAATCAGTGGACGTAAGGAATCACATTAACAGAAAGTAGTGATGTAAAATACTAAAACCCAAGATGACTGGATTCAATGCAAATAAAGTACGCAGGTCAAAAAGGCCTAAGAGGATCAAGGAAAGTCTAACAGGAATGCACTACAAACAAGTAGGGCTGTATTACTCTAGAATCAGAGATGAGCATAATCGATGGAGTTGAAGCATGCAGGAAAAGACATTTTAATATTTTCAGACTCTAAAGTGAAGCAGCAGGACACTGACATCTCACGGGATCCTCCAACAATGGAATCTGGCAGGGGTAGGAATTCAAGGAGTCAGCATTTTTGGATGCTATAAATTGTTAAGATCACATTTTCAATAGATTTGGTTGGCTGGTTCACCTAATCTGACAGGATGAAACTGTGGAGGTAAAATAGTACTAAAGGATTATATGACTAAGGGGGGTTGGGTGGTGTGAACCTTCAGATTTACTGCAATGTGAAATGCAGAAATCTAGCAATCAGCCTTCAAAAGATGTGATGCAGCAGGATGCAGAGTTCTTGTACCCGACAGAATCAGGCTCCACTGGATACTGAGATCTGACAAGATTGGACTTTACCGAGCGTGCAAAACTGCTGCTGTAAACAAAATGCATAATGTGGTTAGGAAATATTTGAATGGGTGGTTTTCAAGATTAAACATACTGTACAGGCTGTATGGAAAATGTTACCTGCTGCAAAGCGGGCCTCCTGCTCCCCTTCTGACAAATCTGAGTATGAGTTGAAGTCACTTTCCAAGGCCAGTGGCGAGTCCATGGGTTTGCACCAGCCCTTCCACTCAATCAGATGAGCCACCCGCCCCTGAGCCATGGCGGTTGGCTTTGTCACATGGTCCTTCACAACCTGGGAGATTCCTAGAAGAAAAACAACAGTGCATCTAGGTATAGTCTAGTCTGATTTATCTAGTCAGTGATGGTAGTGGTCTTATCTCCACTGAATTCCCTCACACACTCAGGTGGCCCTTCACTCCCCTTCCCTCGCAATTTCTTGCCTGTACATTCCGACCCTCCAGCAAATCCCTACAAATTATAGTGAAAATGAGGAAAAGAATGCAATGAAGATTTGCAGAAACAGGCAGGGTTACCGTGCAGTGATGATCTGGCCAGCGCTGCAATCTCCTGAATGGTAAGTGCTCTTCTGGATTTGGGTAACATTTCAGCAGGGTCTTCAACATGTACCTGCGAAATGAAGAGGCCAGTTTAAAGCGTCACTGTGCAGCCGACAGGAGAGAGTGCCCAGCGCATCATCACAGAGACAGCTCCATCTTTCCGCCAAGCGTACATTTAATGTTTGTGACCTAATGGACTCCAGACTGCTAAAGAAGAGGTAACTAACTGCCCATAACACTTTTTTGTGTTTTAATCATTTATCCACTATAATACTCTCTTAATCAAGCTCAGGGTTGTGGAATGATTGGAACTTGTTCTAGAAAGATTTAGGCAGTGACATATCATGCATCCTAATTTGATTTAATGATGGCATTCTCAGATACCATTCTGACACCATGACAGTTGCTTGCTCGAAGATTCAGTCTTTACTATGACAAGGCTTTTCAATAATGCAAATGTGACTTAATAATGGTGATGCCCAATGCCAATCCAGCGTCGTAATAGCATCCCTACTTAAATGCTAGTCTGTTCCCATGACGGTGGTCCTAATGAGGCTAATCTAACTAAATGAATGAACCTGTGAGCGCCGCCCAGGGGCAATGAGCACCACATTAGTCACTTGACTTTGCAGGGCATAAGCGTTCTCTTTAGAGGAAGGCTCGCTTCAGATATTTTTTGGATTCTTAGATTTATTCGGTTTGTCAGGCTGGCTTCAACCCAGCGTTCCAGTCAGGACTGTTTTTTTCAGGGTGCTATAGTGCTGTGTTCTGGGTTGGAATCCACGGCCGGTTGTTTTCTATGTGAAGTTTGCACATTCACCCCGTGTATGTATGGGGTTTTCTCTGAGTATTCTGGTTTTCTTCCCACATTCCCAACGATTGCTTATGTTTATTTTCAGCTCTAAAATAACCTTGTGTGTGGGATTATGCATGGGTTCTTTGACTTATTGGCGTCCAGTCCTGAGACGGTCCCTGCCTTACTGCCGAGATTTGCTCCGCCCCCTCTCTCGCACTAAAATTGGATAAAGTGGGTTGGACGGCTAAATTGCACGCGTAAAAATGTCCTGTCTGAAGATCGAATTTGTCATGAAAACTGCTTGTGAAAACTGTGCGCTGTGCAGTCAAAGCTTTATGCAATTTGTTTTCCAAGCATTAATGATTATTTCACTAGTGATTGTCTCTCCGTCTGTTCAGACACAGTGCACACATCGCTAATATAGCCGAATCGAGATCTGCCTCCCGATCCGCCACCGCTGTTGTATAAAAACTGCAAGGCTGCATGGACTTTACTGGCCACACATCCCCCCCCTGCTTTTTAACAACAGGTTGGACAAAGACCGATCCGTATAATTAATAATGTAAAGCAGCTATTCACAAAGTGCACACAACCATATCAAGTCATAAATCTTTAACTGCATATACAGTCCTCCACCTTCCTGAGCCGAAGCCCCTCATGCCTTGTTGTTACTAATGGCGAGTTTGCCGTCTACCCCTTCCCCCACTTAGTGGGCACAAGAATATCTGACATCCTGCAGTATTTGATTAAGGTGCACTTGAACCTGCTCCAGGGAGTTTTCTGGTGACCACAGAACTGGGAACATGCTGAGATAGTTGACAATGAATGTCAGGCAGTTCTTTACACAAAACTCCGAATCCCCGAAATGGCTACATGCTTAATGATGGATGCTGCTCCAGCACCTCTGGGAACAATTTAGCATTTAATATGCTGAAAGTGCAGAATCACGAGAAAATAAACCTTTAAGCAACAGTTTATTTATTTAATTATTTATTGCGGTATTACATTTACTTTCACAAAAAGCAAATCCTGTCATACACTAAAATCATTTCTCAGCAGCTCACGTCCCACACAACAAAACAGGCTTACTGAGCGATTTGTCGGAAAAGATCTGCACATCATCAGTGAACTGATGAATATGCCTCTGGAAATAAACTGCTTTCAAACTTACGGCACATTCAGATATGTAATCACTTTAGCGAGACTGTCAGTAAGACTTTAACATTCTAACCGTACCAATAAAGCCATGCCTGTATTACATTGTAAGATATTAGCGGAGAGAGATGCCTGATTGAGAACCCGAACTAATACATTTAAGGGCTTGTTTCTGTATCTTGTTAGATTTTTTTTATTGTTTGTTTTAATTAAATATGATCCGATTCCCAATTAGATGGTCATATGTTTTTAATTCCCCTCTAAATACGTTGCAGTGGAAACATCTATTTTTTTTTAAATAAGACCTCCAATGTATTTGCAAACAAATACATCTTGTTGAAGAGGTAGATGGCATGCTAATAACCATAACCGTTTCGGGTCTGGTTAATTATACGTTGACAGCTAGAACAGTTCTTCAAACCAGCATACACCGTGGAACCAGGACATTCCATCTGAACTGTAAATGAAACACCCATAGGCTCTTCTTGGCCCATTCAAAACCACAACAGCACCCTAAGCGGGCACAAACAGACACAATCCAAATTGGCATGTCCCCTAGGTGGATGCATGACGCATTCAAATGCAGAGCAGAACCCGCACGGGTATCGCCTCCGCCACCAATAGATCAACACCCTCCCCTGTTTTCAGACCCTCGATGCACGGTACGCATTGGGTTACTTAACCGTGGCGATGTACCCCCATGTTTCGCCCCCCTCCGGGGCCCTGGGGGCTTCTTCCTGGGTCTCTCCTTTCCCACATGATGTCCCGTCTAGTCCGAGCATATTCTACAGCGAATGTGTATTTCCATAGCAACTCGTAACCATGGAGTGAAGTCTCCTGGGAAACGCGACGTGATTTAGAGCTGACGTAGCACAGAGGGTCCTCGGATAGGAAGTCATCAGCGGAGGTCAGAACTCAAACCTGTGGCACCTGCAGGCGGTTCTTGCTCTGACGTGTATTCACGGGAAAATAAACACTGCGGAGGAACGCTTGAGCAATTAGTGTGTTAAACGGAGACATGAGTCTATGATGTCTCGACAAGGGATAGCAAACGCAAGAGTTTCTTGCCACCGCGCACATTCGGCATCAAGACAATACTGTACTGTATTCAATTGTGACATCATCAGACATTCATCAGGCAGACATGGCTTCTAATTGTTGGCTTGGCTGGCAAAGTCAGACAGGCGCCATGCGGGTTTTTTCCTGACGCCCAAGGTTCATTCATGTCTAGCACCCAATGCTGACTCCAGGAAAACTGTGAAGAAAGATAAAGTTTTGGGAAATGGATCATTTTTGGAGAAAAGTCCGACGAGATTTTAAGCCTATACGAGACTCGTCTTCCGATATTAAGGGTATAAAATGGACATATACTGTAAAGGCTGAGCATGGCGAGAAAGTGCAACTGAGTTGGTTCTAGATAGATTATAAATGTAATCCACACGACCACAACAAGTAACTGGGTGACATTCTTGGTCCTGTAACCGATTTGATGAGAATTGGGAGGAAATGTCCCAAACACCGCAGCTGGGACCACATTGACAACTCAACTGGAAATGTTTATTTGGCATTACCAGTTTTTCCATGCTTGATAGGATGATAGCAAATTCAGTACCAGAAGTAAGGCAACCCATAACGGGAGCAGCAGAAAGAAGAAGTAACAAGTATAAACATCTGGATATTGATCTAAAGAACTTGGCATTCTTGCCAACTAATGGTCTCATACAATGTTTTGACTGCTGCAAGCCTTACAGATGGTACTTTCATTCAGTTACATGCATTTTTCATAACACTCACCAATATATTCTGTTCTTGCCTGACAGTCTGAAATTCAGAAATGTCAGCACTTATTTTTTAGGACTTTATGTTAACTCTGTTCCTTTTCAGCCACATCATCTATTTTTTGCAAGTGCAGTGATGTTAATGACAGATACTAAATAACTAGTTTAGCTTTCACACTGGTGGCCATCATTAGAAGCCCTTCCATCCTTCTACTATTCATTTTGCATCACCAATTATGTTAAAGCACATGTTTTTTTTGGAAAGTGGTAGAGCAACTGAAATACAAAACTCTATGTAGAAAAAAGGAAATAGGTACAATGATATGGAAAAGTCTGGTTGGAGTTGTGTAGAAGCGGTGCTGATCATTGCACATCTTTGTCACTTTAAAGGAACCTGTTTTTTAGTCTCTTCAGATGAAAATTATTCTCAATGAACATCTGTATGATGAACAAATCAACTGGACATAGAGTCATTTTAAACAAGTGGCTAAACTACATATGAAATGTGGCTTCTCACTGTTCAATCATCTAAAGCAGCTGCTCTCATGTGTGCCTATCACCACTCTAAGTGGACAGCACTTCTTGCTTGCTCTGCAACCTTAGACATTGATTTACATTTTTAAGGTATTAGCTCAATATACACAAAACAGTTATCTCATTGACATGTGCTACCTAAGCTGCTTCAATGACCTGTTGCATCAAGTCTGTCAGAGATGTAGGGATATGGCACTTTCTCAAAGAGAAAGTCATTCAACTTCATGTCCATTTGATGCTGAAGGAAAGGATTCATATCTGACTGTATTCAGAACTGGTGACTCATAAGGCAGTGAGGTATGATTACGTTTAATGTTACATTACAGTTAAGGCAGCGAGAAAGGAGAAAACTGACAGGAGATGCCTTGTTGTGTATATTGTAGTAAAGATCTTCCCTCCGCATTTTAGTGTTTCTTGACTTTTGTCTTCAATCTCAGCAGCCTGTTCTCTTTTTGGCTGCAAAATATTGAAGAAGACCCCCTCTCCATTTACCATCTTGCCCCACCCCATGGCCTGTCACCTCCTTAGCTCCTCATCCGGGATCTACGGTTTGGTCTTTGTGCTCATCAGAACGGTTGGTTATTGCACTTGGCATGCAACTCAGTATTGTAACCCTGAAAGATGCTAACTCTTGGAAAGAAATATTACAAATAAGGTAAAGGTAATCTTCAGAATAGTTACATAGTCATTAGTGTGGACATCTCCTTTTAATCACATAGTCTATACCAGAAAATGTACACAGCACAATCACAGAACTGTTAGAATGCTTCACTGTGAAAACCAAGCAGCCCAAGCGGTAGGCAGATTTTATATGCATCACTCTATATTTAACCATATTTTCAACAAAAAGGAAAATGCAGGCATGATTAATGGGCGACACGGTGGCGCAGTGGGTAGCGCTGCTGCCTCGCAGTTGGGAGACCTGGGGGCCCGGGTTCGCTTCCCGGGCCCTCCCTGCGTGGAGTTTGCATGTTCTCCCCATGTCTGCGTGGGTTTCCTCCGGGCACTCCGGTTTCCTCCCACAGTCCAAAGACATGGATTGGCGATTCTAAATTGTCCCTAGTGTGTGCTTGGTGTGTGGGTGTGTTTGTGTGTGTCCTGCGGTGGGTTGGCACCCTGCCCGGGATTGGTTCCCTGCCTTGTGCCCTGTGTTGGCTGGGGTTGGCTCCAGCAGACCCCCGTGACCCTGTGTTTGGATTCAGCAGGTTGGAAAATGGATGGATGGATGGAGGCATGATTAATCTCACCACACTACATCTCTACACCACTGAGCCCTCCATTTCCTGGGCTCTTTGCAATATCATTGAAAGTCTGGCTGTAATGAGTGGTTAGTGCACCTGAGTGTGGTAACCACCTTGCAGAGGTATTGATGAACTGTTCTTCATTAAACTGCTGGTTTATAATGGGCTTCCAGTGCAGGGTGCATTGCTGTTTAGCTTTGCACATCAAATCAATGCACCGCCATTATGATCTAGAGGGATGCATTTCCAACCACATTTGTTTTTTTTAATACTTATTGGCAGTGGTCCTCATGAAACATTATCAAATTGAGTTGTTCTTGTCATTGGAGCTGCTGCAATATGTTTCAAGAGTTCAAGATCACCAGGATAACTTCACTTGTCATCATGTTAGTGCTAATTATAGGCAACAAAATGTGATTCTAAGTTAGCCCAGTGTGAGTGTTAGTGTGTGCATGAGTGGGCTGGGCAAAGAACTGGCGTCCCATTACATGCTCGTTCCTCCTTGATGTTGTTGGGATAGGCTTCAGCCCTCTGCATGCCTGAATTCAATTTAAGATTTATGAGTGTGATATATATTCTTACATCTTGTTTCATTCTGTATTTTTCTTATTCTTCTCAATAATTTTTTTATTTTACAAAAAAAAAGTAACTTGTACATTCTGTTCTGCATTTACAAGACAAAGAGTATGTTATAGTGTGATTTATTTTAATCTTTCAGTTTGGAAGTGCCTTCTTTTAGTATAATGTGTTCATCTTTTTTATGAAAAACATTTAATCTTTTATGACAAATAAATTAAACTGTATAATTATTATTGTTGTCATTATTGTAATCATTATTATTGCTTTAGTTAAAGTTACATTTATACATCCAAAGTTGGATGACACAGTAGCCCATTGGCTAACACTACGTGGATCCTGGGTCCAAGTATTGTGTGTGTGGATTTTTTTTCTTTATCCCAAAGACGTGCAATTAGGTCAACTGTCAATGCAAAACTGTCACAGTTTGGGTGTGAATGTGAGCAGGACTTGGATTAACTGGCTCCCTGTTATTGGGGTCAGTGTCCTTCCAATTCACCCAGCTCTTCCAGGATAGGCTCCAAGTCCCCAAAGGCACAACCCTAAACTGGATTGTGTTTTTTTTTTTCCTTTAATGTTTTGTTAGGGCACATGTCAGTACTCAGCATAGAAATCTGAAACTTATAATGCTATTGTTAAGTGGATTCAAAATTATTCAAAGAATAAGCATGTTATACATTTCCTAATCTAATATTTTAAGAAGTAGGCAGTATAGAGTTTCCACTGAACCTAAATTAAGTTTTCACTCTGGGGAAAATTGCTTTGAAAGTAGTGGTTGCCACAAATAAATTCAGCTTATGTGGCCCCTTATGTGTAAACAAAATTTTGTCCCTCGCAGATTTGCTTTTTGAAACAATTGATATATTACAATTAGAAATAAAACTTTTTTTTTTAAAATTGGCTTAAATATTCCATAATTTGGGTCAAACACGTACTAAATAATAGTGGTGTCATACATAATTAAAAGGAGTTTTTTGGTAAATATTAATTGAGATTGACATATATACAGTATATATATATATATTATATAAATATTATACAAAAGAATCCTGGGACGAGATCTGACTTTTTCAGAGAGATAATTTCAAGTCCGGCGAGACAAGATTTTGTGCCAAGATATTTAATCACTCCAAGGGCCGGAAATAAAAGACAAAGAGTAGAAGACAAAGTAGAATGTCATTAGGAGGTTCAAAAACGTTGGTGTGATACACATGCAGAGCAGGTTAAAAGTTATGAAAGTAGTAAAATTCAAAAGTCTCAAAAAAATGATAGTAAAGATCGCATTAACACAAACAAATGGAAATTATTATTTGGTGAAAGAACGGAACAGCAAAAAGAGATCAATATATGGACATAGGTGATATGACGGAAGTACAGTATGTAGATATTGTTTGGCTTTAAACTTTAAGTCGGAGACTTGTAGATCATTTAATTTGTGTTGTCATCAGGGAAAAGTAGTGTTTCTTCCCAATGAAGAGGCCTATCCGCGAGAATTAAAAGATTTGTTGTTTGGTGAAAGTGAAATCCACATACTCGAGCAGCAGAGATGTGAAATGGCTGCCACATATTGCAGGCAGGGTGCAGCGTAGCCCCCTAGTATATATATATATATATATATATATATATATATATATATATATATATATATATATATATATATATATATATATATACAGTGCATCTGGAAAGTATTCACAGCGCATCACTTTTTCCACCTTTTGTTATGTTACAGCCTCAAGTCTTTTTGAATATGATGCCACAAGCTTGGCACACCTATCCTTGGCCAGTTTCGCCCATTCCTCTTTGCAGCACCTCTCAAGCTCCATCAGGTTGGATGGGAAGCGTCGGTGCACAGCCATTTTAAGATCTCTTCAGAGATGTTCAATCGGATTCAAGTCTGTGCTCTGGCTGGGCCACTCAAGGACATTCACAGAGTTGTCCTGAAGCCACTCCTTTGATATCTTGGCTGTGTGCTTAGGGTCGTTGCCCTGCTGAAAGATGAACCGTCGCCCCAGTCTGAGGTCAAGAGCGCTCTGGAGCAGGTTTTCATCCAGGATGTCTCTGTACATTACTGCAGTCATCTTTCCCTTTATCCTGACTAGTCTCCCAGTCCCTGCCGCTGAAAAACATCCCCACAGCATGATGCTGCCACCACCATGCTTCACTGTAGGGATGGTATTGGCCTGGTGATGAGCGGTGCCTGGTTTCCTCCAAACGTGACGCCTGGCATTCACACCAAATCTTTGTCTCATCAGACCAGAGAATTTTCCTTCTCATGGTCTGAGAGTCCTTCAGGTGCCTTTTGGCAAACTCCAGGCAGGCTGCCATGTGCCTTTTACTAAGGAGTGGCTTCCGTCTGGCTACTCTACCATACAGGCCTGATTGATGGATTGCTGCAGAGATGGTTGTCCTTCTGGAAGGTTCTCCTCTCTCCACAGAAGACCTCTGGAGCTCTGACAGAGTGACCATTGGGTTCTTGGTCACCTCCCTGACTAAGGCCCTTCTCCCCCGATCGCTCAGTTTAGATGGCCGGCCAGCTCTAGGAAGAGTCCTGGTGGTTTCGAACTTCTTCCACTTATGGATGATGGAGGCCACTGTGCTCATTGAGACCTTCAAAGCAGCAGAAATTTTTCTGTAACCTTCCCCAGATTTGTGCCTCGAGACAATCCTGTCTCAGAGGTCTACAGACAATTCCTTTGACTTCATTCTTGGTTTGTGCTCTGACTTGAACTGTCAACTGTGGGACCTTATATAGACAGGTGTGTGCCTTTCCAAATCATGTCCAATCAACCGAATTTACCACAGGTGGACTCCAGTTAAGCTGCAGAAACATCTCAAGGATGATCAGGGGAAACAGGATGCACCTGAGCTCAATTTTGAGCTTCATGGCAAAGGCTGTGAATACTTATGTACATGTGCTTTCTCAGTTTTTTTTATTTTTAATAAATTTGCAAAAACCTCAAGTAAACTTTTTTCACGTTGTCATTATGGGGTGTTGTGTGTAGAATTCTGAGGAAAAAAATGAATTTAATCCATTTTGGAATAAGGCTGTAACATAACAAAATGTGGAAAAAGTGATGCGCTGTGAATACTTTCCGGATGCACTGTATATATATATATATATATATATATATATATATATATATATACATACATACATACACACACACACATACACCTGAGGAAAACCTGAGGATTTCTCTGACACGTTACCGAGGTTACTCAGAAGCCAATAAGAGCTGGTGCTGAACTATTGAGCAAGTTAAAGTAGCAGAATCCTGTCACTGCTCTTGACAATACTTGTTCCGTTTGGTTGAAACTTTGATGGACTTCCTATTCTTTGTGGGCTAGCATGCTTGTCACTTAGATGACTGGGACCAGGCAGGAGGGCTGTCATGCTGACGGTTTAGATTGCTGTTCCTTGTCATTGTATCATGACGTAGTCAGTGAAGGACAAGTTTCTTTGGGTTCTATCCTTCATTTTAAAAGGAGCTAGTGAAAGGGCTCTGCCTGACGAGAACCACATCTAGGCACTGACCTGTCCAGCTACAATACCTAATGTTATCTGAACCAAATGAAAATGGTTATTGGGAAGGGATGAGGAAAGAATATGCAGGAGCCATAGCTGAATAAGTAGCCTAACCAATTAAATCAAAGTTTTTCCAGATAAATTGAATGATGTATATGATTTATATTTAATTTGTATGCAGCAAAATTCAGTTTTGTCTTTCTTACCCCACTGTAAATCCTGTCCAAACAGAACAGAAATTCCCTCTGTTCTAATCTGGTGAGCTAGTTGTCTATCTGGATGGGCCAATGCCATCCAAGCCTTTAACTGGCCTTGCACCTAATACATGAATCGGTCGTAGACATCCTGCACGGTGAGTGAATCTGTTCCTGGACATAGTTGCACTCTTAAAAATAAAGGTGTCAAAGTAGTTCAACCGTACAATGAAGTAGAGGAAACAGAAGAACTACCTACAAGAACTTTTTAATTTTGGACCCATGACAGGCTTCATAAATAGCTATGAATAAATGATAACAGATTTGTAAAATATCAATGGGTTCCTGATTTTAAAAGACTCACTGCTGCAAACAATTAAACAAACTAAGTTCAGGTTTTCCTGATCTGTCAGATATCTACCGTACTATATACAGTAAAGAGTTCTGTTTTGTACGCATTTTAGGAGCCTTTTCAAAGCCCAGAAAAATCACAGAATTAAATGGTTCTTTGTCAAGCACCAGACAATCCAGTAAAGTGCCTTTAAAGAACCAGCATTTGTAAGAGTGCTTACACTCGCAAATGATAATTGTAAAACGCACCTCTCTAAAATCCAGAGAAAGTGCAGACTTCATATGAGCATTGATTGCACCTCGATCTAGCGTCACTGTAAAATTAACATATATACAGTAGTGTACCTGTGGACCACTTTTCCCATCTATACACACTTTAAGGCTTAAATTAACACTATTAGAGTTAATTTAACATTGGTGGTTAGGTGCAAGTTTGTAAATAGGGATGTTGGATAAACCAAAAACAATTACAATAACTACAAGACAAACAAGTGAATTAATCTGTAAGAAAGAGCTGTGCTAAAATGCAAAAGATTGCAGACATGGACCTGGGGCTTCTTCTATACTTCCTCTTCAGACATATTGAACTTTAACTCAGTTTGGTGTCATAAGCGGGGAGAAATCCTTCTTTTAAAGGCATCAATCCAATGTTTTGTCATATACAGTGGAACCTGACTTAGTTTTAACACCAAAGTGTTTTGAAAGTATCACAAATGTCAAACTGCAATTAGCCAGAGGAAGGTCGAAGTGCAGCCTGCAGTCCCCGACATCACTCTATTGAACTGTCATGCACTGTACTGCAGCATGCTGGGAACTGGATTAATAGCACTCTTTATTAAGACTCGACATTTTTCACTGAAACAACCCGACAAAGATTTGGGATTTTTCAGGTTTATTGTTTTGGAGTTGAATACATATCCACGACTGTTAAAGAAGGGAATGTGTGGTATAACCACATTAAGAAATTATTGGAATATCCATTTTATCTCTTTTTCTTTTCATTTTAACCCGTTTATCCACTTTAGAGCAGTGGGGAGCCTATGCGTATCGCAGCAGGTATGGGCTCAAGCTGAGAACTAACCAAAGACAAGGCAGCAGTCCATAACAGAGCAATTCACTCACGCTGAGTCAATTTAGAGTCGCCAGGTAGCCTAACAAGTCGGTCTGTACATTAATGCATACGTTCACGCTATTATTCCATTTGCCTGTAGAGTATAAGTCATGGGTTAGTGGAGCTGATCAGTGAACATATTTTAATGTAAGTTTCACCAGATTTCCAGACTCAAATACTGTGTGATAGCTCAAAAATCAAAATAAACTGTACGGAAGCATCAGTATATAAAATAAGCTCTTCAGACACGTCCAGTGTTACCTCATGAAAGAGCTGTTGACTAACACACTTTGTTTGTTGTATGCTCCAGAGCGAAGAATCTGCAGGGATGTAGCATCACTCCACTTCACCCACAATGTAGTTTGAAATGCTACAGCAAGGGAGAGAATGTGAGACACATCAGGTCAAGTCACCAGTAAACCACACACCACCACCCATCGGTGCAGGCGCACGATTAAAATAAAGGTGCCAACATGGTTCTTCAGAGAGATGCTACACAAACCATTTTTGATGCCATCCACAAGAAGGTTCCAAAAAGAACCTATATGTTTTTTGAAGATCTGTAGCAAGTTCTATAAATAAACCTTTTAAAGGCCAAAGAACCAATTTAATATGGAAAGAACCCTTCTCAGAATTAAAGGGTTCTTTGTCAAGTGATAGTTCTACGAAGAGCCACACAACCCAGTAAAGTGCTATTTAAGAACCAGTGTTTTGAAAAGTGTGCCTTTTGCAACCCAGCAACTCATGAGTGTTAACATTTCTGTTTGAAGGCTCCTTGATCCTAATACATGTTGACACCCTGATGACGTCATTGCAAATTGTATAAATACACACTGGTTACTTAGTCATCCAGATCTGTGCTGGCTGGATGCCCAGTCTTGGACTGGAATCACAAGCTCTCAGATGTGTTTCCATTTTGGTCGCTGCCCTCAAAGCCTAGCTCTGAACAAGACGTGGACGCCTTGCTAATTGATGGGAAATGGTGGAAATGCATGTATCCCTTTGAACCTGTGTTGTTTGCTGACGTTTGTTCAGTTGTTAAAGTTGTTTTTTAATGGGCTTTGCAGTCTTGTTTATTGATTAGTTCCTAAGACAACACATTTTCTGTAAGAGCATTCCAAACTGCGACCAGACATGCATCATGCAATATTTGATGATACAGTGTCTCCAAGAAGTGTTCATACTGGGCTTAATCTGCAATCTGGTCATGCATGCTACTTTACACTGATACCCCACATAATCTTTCAAGTATCTATACCTTTTATGGGCTCCCCTTATCTAGCAAGGCCAAAAAAAAACCCTAAATGTGATACCACTCACAGCAGACCAATGAAGTGTTGCCAATCATCCTAACCTGAATTGTTGGGTAACCCCAACCCCCCCAACATGCAAAACCCAAAAAGAAATCTTTCTGTTGTTATTTAGATAATTGCTTTTGGAGCACTTGAGGACAAGGATATTTTTCAAACTATCCAGAAATGTACTGAAACCAGTTTGAGGAGAGGAAGCTTTCCACCATTCAACTGGCTGCAAAGCACTAACTCCAGAAGGGACACCAGTTCATCCTCAAGTATACTTAATATACCCTGTGCCATCTCTTTGGGATAAGTGGGACACAGTCAGGAAGAAAGAAAAAAACAACACATGAACACTGACACAACTCCAATCGGACAATATATAGTCTCATAATCGAGCCATAGACATTGGAGCTGTAAGTCAGCCACACTAACCACCACACTGTTTTATACCAAGGAGCACAGACCTTCCTTTTTGTCTGCAAGATTAGTTTGTCAATACAATGAGTAATGTGCACCATATCCAGTAAAGAGGGACACAAAAGAACGAAAGAAAGAAAGAAAGAAAGAAAGAAAGAAAGAAAGAAAGAAAGAAAGAAAGAAAGAAAGAAAGAAAGAAAGAAAGAAAGAAAGAAAGAAAGAAAGAAAGAACAATCCCCTGTCACAACGAAAGGCTCCTGATGCGTCAATAATGGTTTGGACGCTACCAACATTGTTATTCTTAATCCCTACTGCTAAAAATTGCGTTTTTTCCTGTCGCTGCTCACACATGCAATTCAGCGTCTACATTATTTAGCTCTTCTGTGTAATTTTCACTTGCAGATGCCATTAAAGCCTTAGAAGCACAGGATCTGAGAAGTGCTGCCCGAAGCTCGAGACAGCCACATGCACACAGTCGTTCTCACTCTACTTTGTAAACAGCTTCAGCTTTTCTTCTTCTTCTTCTTGTTACTTTCCTTGAAGAGCTTACTTACATTAGGCAAATGGCTTCGCTGTACCCAAACATGTTTATTTTTCCAAGTTCAAAGTGCCCAGTGCATACATATTGTATTTGTAAAGGCCTCTTTGGAGAATGTGCACGGGAAAGACAAACTATTCCTGCTAATAACAACTAATAGATTTAAATTTGAAAGCAAACAAAACCTGCACTGCAGGAAGGCCACCAGTGAATAATAATGTTGATTTTGCAACGTTATACAGATAACCACTTTTTAATTACTTAGTATTTTGCTCAAGTAAATAAAAGCTGTGTGTCTATAAAAATAAATTAAGATTTTTTACCACAACATGCAAGCTTCCTCTGTATTTCTTCTTACCCTGCAATACCCCATGTCTGGTGCATTGAAAAAGTGCAAACCACCGAATTGAACAAAGCTGAAGAAAGTCATGGCAGTGTGGATACCATTAGACTGGGTTAGAACTGAATACACTCTGTTCCTTAACCTGATAATCCCATTTAGGGTCAGGGGAGTCCTAATCCAGGCCGCAAATCAGAAACCAAAACAGGGGTTTGTCTCTTCGTCATGGTACTTGTCACACCAGCACCCGGGCCAAATCAGCGTCGTCAGCCAACATAGTGTGCCAGTAACGTCGAACTAAAAGGACGCACGAGCGCCACACACCAATAGTAGTAACTAGATTGGGATTTAGACCCTGGATTTTGGGACTGTGAGGCAATAAAACGTGTGCCATCCTCTCAATGAAACTTTGGCATTCAACAGTTAAAATTCTGGCAAACTGCTGATTCTCATCTCACACCTTGGTGCCTCATTGTTGTGCATGGCTGCCCCTCAGAACTCAGTCCTTAGATATGCCCCTTTCCCCTTAGGGTTAGTGTTAGGATTTGGATTCCAAGATTTGTTCCAATCAGTTCTTTACAATATATTGATCAATTGATTTTTTTTATATGCATCTATTTTTTAACCCAATTAAACCCGTGTTAAGCTTATATGGAGAGTGCCTATGCTACAGCAAGGAAGACCAGCCAGTCTCGCTCTGCCACTCTTAAAATTGAAAATGTCAAAGTGGTTCTTCAGAGCCAAGTTCATTTTGAATCCCAAATGAACCATCGATATCAAGGTTTCACAAAGAACTTGCATTTATTTAGATCCATAACAGGTTCCAAAGATAAATAGATAATGGCAGATTTGTGGACTGCCAGGGAGTTCCTCTTTTAAAAGGACTCTTGCTGCATACAATAACACAGGCTACGTTCAGGTTTTCTTAATCTGTCAACATCATCTGTCCTACTACCTGTATATATTAATGATTTCTGTTTTGTACACATAACCCTTTCAAAGCTCAAACAATCACTTTCATATGAGAATGTAATGGTTCCTTATTAAACGATAGTTCTACCATACAGCTCAGTAAAGTGCCTTAAAGCACTGTTATTTTTAACAGTGTGACTACAGTCACTTATATATCCATATCTTACTCAAACTTAGAATAACTGGCAGTCACACCTACCATATTGTGGTACAGGTGGAAGTTGCATTAACCAGAAAACATACACAAATAGAGAGACACAGGGAGAACAAGCAAACTTCAAACAGATCCTGACCTGACTTCTAAACCTGTGGGTCGGCTGTGCAACAACGCGTCACCATTTGGATGGAAGGATGGATAGATGGATGGATGGATGTAAATGACTACTGTATACTTTCATTCCAGATTTTTATGCCATCTGGGTGTTAATTAAACATACTGAATGGATTGTTTCACTTTTTTCAAGAATTTAGTAACTGGCATACATAGAGATAAAACACGTAATGTATCCTGCCCTTGCTTTTTAATGCCATGACGCTCTATTTTTTTCCCCCCTAATTTCCTTAATTTAAGCAGTTATGATCACACGGAGGGAAATAACCCTGGAGTATCCTTCCATCCATTACACAGTCCAATCTCACTCATCAGTGTGCCCACCTTAGCAGCATGTTTGGGTTATGCGAGGAAAACTGTGGTGTTTCTTATAAATGGAATTCTTTATCGTTAACTCTCTTAATCAGGACTACTAGAAGATGTTTAAAGGAACTTAGGCTTAAAAGGAAGAAAAGGGCAACTGTATTCTAAATGCCATCAACTTTGTAAATATTTTACAAAGGCAAATTATAGGATAGGACAGTGCCCCACATCAGAGAATTAAACAAGGAATTGATCAGAACTTCTCTCTCTAGGAAAATGAGTGAAACAAAAACATGCAGCCAAAGATTGTTTCACTGTTAATTCTCCCAAGAAGCCTGGTGGTGGGCATGTTCAGAAATATGATTCACTGCGATGTTCTTCTAAAAGATTGACAGATCTGTATAATAAAAGGCAAGAGAAGGATTTCATTTTTGGAGTTGTGACCTCAGAATTTTGACTATAAAATTCTTAATATTTTCGGTCAGAACCATAAAGGGGTTTGACCGCCATCTGACAACATAAACACACATACACACGCTTTTAAAATGACGCATAACTGCTGTGCACAGAGCCAAACAGCAGTATAGGCCCCCGGGCAAAGCAGTGCACTGGGGCCCCTACCTACACAACCAATCAGCAAGTTCTCGTGGGGTCCCCGGGCAACTGCCCAAGCGTGCCCATGTGTTAAGACAGCCCTGGCTGTGAATGAAAAATGAATGAATGAAATCTTAGGGGCACATAGCCAGAGGTCTGCTGAATCGATTTTACTCAGAATGTTGTTTATCTTGAAGCCCTGTAACTTTTGAAATTCATAAAATTCATATAAAAATATACACTTAATTTTCTTTATTCCTATTTCGTAGTTTACCTATTAATTTATTTATAAAGTATTGTAAGAGTTTGTCTTCAGTTTTATAAATATAAATACAGGGCTATTGAGTACATTACCCGACCTGTATATACTTGGCAATCGCACCGATTTTGGTTTATATATATATATACATAACTGGAGATTACTACATATACCTGTACATGTGTATATATATTTATTAAGAAGAACATGTTCATAATAAATAAACTGTACACCCAATACCCCCCCCCCCCATCACACTGACTTAGCCACCCCCCCCCACCCCCTCCACGTAATGTTTTGCTATATATTGCCTTTGATTCTTGTAAGTCTAAGCATTATCCTCTGATGAAGACCCCTGTCAGGGGTTGAAAGCTTAGGAATAAAAACTACTTTATGATACGTGATTAATTTTTCTCCCTTTGTGGATCTCCAGATATATATATAAATACACACACATATACATATATACCTTTACATAAACATATCCATCCATCCATTATCCAACCCGCTATATCCAAACTACAGGGTCACGGGGGTCTGCTGGAGCCAATCCCAGCCAACACAGGGCGCAAGGAAGGAAACAGGTGATTATTGATGGTGCCAGACCACCGCAGACATTATATATATATATAAATATATATTTATATATATATATATAAACATATATATATATATACACACATATACACATACATACATACATACATAGACAGACACACAGAGTGAGAGAGAAAGATTTTGAAGTCAAACACGTAACAGGAGGCAGAATTTCGAAATGCACTTTTTGAAGTTTAGGCGTAAGAATTCGTTAGTTAAATGCACAGCTAGGGACTCAGGCGAAGGGTTATGAAGCATCCACGAGCCAGGAGGGTCAATGAGCGGACCCATCGGAACTCGCCCCCTTCTTCGCGCACTCTCGTCTCCATGTAGGTAAGAAAACTTTTACGGCCCCGTGGAAGTGGTCGTCCGCTGATCAGACGAGCTCCGTTTCATACCGCCCACAGTTATTAATATTCATAAATCATCATTTCATTTGTCGTGAATTGTAGATGTGTTACAGAAATTGCTTTCAACTCTATTTTAGTCTGAACAAGGTTTTCGCCACTGCTTCGCCCCCATACAGCTTTGAATATCATTTCTGAAAGCTTAGTTGTTCAGAAACAAGCATGTTACTCTCTAAGCATTTTTCTGGATTATAGGGTGGTGATGTGCATGCCAAAGTCTTTAGCCAAGCGGGAACTACCCCTAGTTGGAATAATTTTCATGAGCGGGGTACTGTGACACTTCCAAATTTGTAATCTTAAATGGACATTAAGTAAATGTCTTACAGAAATTAAATTGTAGGCAGGATTCGAAGGTAACAAACTGTACACTTAAAGGGTCTCACCCGGATTCTGTACCGAGTTGCTGGACTATGGTGCTCATAATTTATTTTGCAAATTTTAGTTGTGTTCATTTGCAAGTTAATGAACCGTTCACATGGAGGTTCCAAAAAGGGCCTGTATTTATTTAGCTCTGTAACAGGTTGCACAAATAGCCATGAATATATGATAACAGATTTATGAAATGTCACTGGGTTCCTGTTTTTAGGACTCTTGTTGCATATGATACATGCTTAGCTTCTTCTCTCCTGATTTGTCAGTATTCTGGCAACCTACTATACTTTAAAGATGTCAGCTTTGTTCACATATTAGGAACCTTTACAAAGCACAAACAAAAAAATAAAAAGAAAGAAAGAAAGAAAGAAAGAAAGAAAGAAAGAAAGAAAGAAAGAAAGAAAGAAAGAAAGAAAGAAAGAAAGAAAGAAAGAAAGAACTCATCCCGGAAATAAGAGGTTTTTTGCAGAGCAATCGCTGTATACACGTATGCAATGAAATTACATTTATTTATAAGAGTGCGAGTGTGAGCGCGCTCGAGATTTCGGGACACATTAATGTGTTACATTCCTTAAATGTGAAATAAACCAAAACGCTTCTATCTGGTGCAGGTTGAGAGCTCTCCTGAGACGTAAGGTCAAGTGAAAAAAATATACAGTCACGAAGGGGAATGCTGCCGAGTCCAGGGTTGCTTCCTGTCTTGTGGTCCAATCTACCAGGACGACAAAACAGGATTGCGCGGGTTCAGTAATGGATTAAAATTAGGCAAAATCTTAAAACATATTCTGGTAGAAAACTTGCTAAATCCTTGATTTTTGCTCATGGGACCAACGTAACTAAATTACTCTGAGAATGAAGTGATTAAATTAAAAGGTGTACTTAGACATTTCTATATTTTTATGTACAATAACTACAGCCCGTCAAGCAGAACTGAAACAGAAAAAGTTTTGGCAACTGCACTGCTGCACGTCGGTAAATAAAAGAAAAGAAAAAGAAAACTTAGATTTACTGACAAAGACAACTTTATTTGTACATAATGCATGAACTGCAACATAAATGAAATTAGCTGGGTCTTCTATAACTTTTAAGGCGGCTCGTGTTCTAATGTTAAGTCGACCACCACAACACGTCTTCTTGAATTTGTATTAATTTTTTTCGTATTTACAGATACGGTTTATACCTTCTGAACAAACTGAACGTCTACTCACTGAATTACATCCGCTCCCCCACCCCCTCCATTTCCACCGAAATCGGGCGTTGATGTACACCCTTTCATTTAGCATTCATCTCATTTTAAGTTCTTTACAGATTAAATGTAACTTAAAACTGTTGTGTGAATTGTGAAAATGAGAGAACTCCTTGCTTTAAATTGACAATCTGACTTTAAGCCCCACCAGCATTTAGTTAAAATTGTCATCAAAATCCTAAGAAGTATTTTCCACGACCTGTTCTATTTCTGCATTCCTTTAAACAACAGGGTCCGATCGAGCCATCTCGAAGCTGTCGTCATTTGTTCTACTTAAATTAGATTACAGAACCCCGTTCAAACATTAACATAGCGATCGTCCACATTATTGAATCTGAGGCATCCTTTATTAGACGTGTCAACTGGTCTTTCAAGTGAGGACATAGGGCACTAAAGTCCACATTTCGCAAGTAATGAACTCGCGCCAAGTTATCATCGTGCAGCGGCTTTATCATTTTCTCGTCAAGGAGCGTTAAAGAGGACCACAGAAGGGCGACTACTTAATTCTGAATCTTAACGAGCTGATAGGACGTGGCCTTCAGAGTCTCTTCTTCTGCTCACTTATAATGAAACCCTTTATATGAAACATCGACATGTAAAAAAATACGCACTAAAATAGCTTTGTACAATTATTTTTCACTCTTTGGCATCCTGACCACTACAACCAGAAACGAAGAATGTTACATTTACTGTACTTAACCCCTTCTATTTTGTCACCAGATTCAATTTTGCTGCATATATTGATGTGTAAATTACAGTGTTATGTATTCATTCAGTTAAGCAAATATGATTATTTACAATTATACAGGTGCATTTGGTGACTGATTTTAACATAAGATTATTTATTAACAATGTCATTTTAGTTTTTTTTAAAGATCTATTGACATAAAAAGTTCATTATCTAAAATAGTGCCTTAATAAAAACTATGTTTTCCCAATGTATTTGTCTGCTTGTTGTCGAGAAGAGTAAGGGGTTACTGGGTGATGCGGTGCAGCTGTAACTATAAACTCGATTCGCGTTCTGGCCCAGTTACTCTAGATTAATTAAAACAGTACTACGATAATAATGGTAACGGTAATAATAGTTCACACGCGCATCTCGATTAATGTTTTTCATGTAAAAAGTCTACTGTATAAAACGTTGTTTCATTTTACCATTAAAATAAACATTTCAATAGACCCCGCTACATAATGGCACATGTAATCGTTACTTTGACCTTCATTTATCGGTCTGTTTAATTAGGAATATTGACACATCACTGACCCGCAGACAATATTTGGGACACTTGATTTGGCAAACTTGATCACAAGGAGGCGTGGCATCGGTCTGGATTTGTGCTTAGATAAAGGGGCGGGCAAAGGGGCGTGGTATCAAAACTGCTGCTTTCGCATGAGGTCTTTTATTCCGTTAGGTAAAAATCATTTTTGAGTGCCTCAGTTTAAGGGTGGAAGAACCTGTGAAACCAGTTGCCTAGCTAAGCCAATGATAGGTTAGCGGTACTTTCTGTCTGTGGAATGAAATGTTTGTAATGGGTTTAATGTACGATTATACGCTCCAACAAAGGTTAAGAATCTCCTACCAATTTAATGCTTTCTTAACCTAGCGGAAAAGCAAAGAAGAGTGACGACAAACAGAGGCTCACGTCCTGTTGTAGCTGAGGTGATTATTATTATTATATGTACAGTTTTACTGTTAGTACATTTTCAGGTATGATTAACACTGTAGACACATAATTACCATGTACTGTATGCTTTATGCCTTTAGAGCATGCACTTAAGCGCCCGATTGGTTTTACACACCTTTTTATATGCCTGTTAGGTACGGATTAGTAATGTTTTTAATTTCCGTTTTATGACTCATACATGTGTTTCAAATGCCATGCTCTTGCTTTTTTCCTGTTTTTCCTATACTATATTATCTACAGCTACTTATCAGAAATACATTATGAGCAACATTTTTTCTATTTCTGCCTTTACCGTAATATTAAATTGTTCAGGGTGCACTCTTAAAAATAATGGTTCTTTAATGGCTTTTTATGGTTCTTTATTGGGTTGTGTGGTTCCTTTTAGAATTATTGTTGGACAAAACACCATTCAATTCTCGAAAGGGTCTTCTGCATTTGATTTTTTTTGTGCTTTGAAAAACTTAATATGAAGGAAAAAAAAACCCTGAAATCTATAACGTATGGTAGGGACACTGACTAATTAAGAAAGCCTGAATTTACCCTGCCTTATTGTATGCAGGAAGAGTTCTTTTAAAATCATGACTTTATTGGTATTTTACAAATCTGTTAACATCTATTCATGGTTACTTACTGTATGTTATATCTAAATAAAGAAATGTTATTTCTGGAACTTTCATATGGATGGGTCTTTTGTGGCATTGCTCTGAAGAACCACCCTGGCACCTTTATTTTGTGCATTTAGCTTCTTTCTTTATGCGCCATACTATATTTAAGCAATCAAAGTGGACTTTCACTTAGTTTAGTGTAATCTAAACATGAATATGCATTAAATCTAATCTTTTTAAAATTCTGCTGTAGACATAGAAGTCTTTGACCCATTTAAATGTCTTTCTATTTATCAAAGTTTATATGTATATAACATGTCTTGCTACACATCAAGATTGCTTTCCACATTAATTCCATATAAGCCTGTCCATCCATTTTCTAACCCACTTGGAGAATTAGTCAATCATACATGCCATGTATTCTTAAAGCCATTTGATTCAAAGCAGGCAAGTGGCAGCCCTTGGTGCAAGAGAACAAAAAAATTCACACACACATCCAAATGGAGACCAGTTTATGGTTACCAGCTAACCTAACTGCACATCTTTAAGGATGTTGGAGAAAAAGGTAAGCAGGCATGTAGAGATGATGATATTTTTACTGCTTATAGTAATGCAGGCTATGGTCAGGTTTTCTTGATCTGTTGTATCCTACACTTTTATCAATAAAGGTGCCAAAGTGGCTCTATAGATCGATTACATATGAGGAACCATTTTTGGTTTCCAAAAGAATCAACCACTTGAAGGTTCCATAAAGAATTCTTATTTTTATCAATCCCAGGCTCCATCAATAATCATGAATAGATGATAACAGATTTGTAACATACCAATGGGGTCATAATTTATAAAAGGACTACACAGGTTATGTTTTCTTGGTCAATGAATGTCTTGCTCTGTAGTCTGCTATACCTGTTTTGTCCAAATATTAAGATCTTTTCTAAAGCCCAAAGAAGCACATTAATATGCAAATAACCCTTCCCAAAATGAAATGGTTCTTTGTCAAATAACAGTTCTATGAGAACCCACACAACACAGTGCCATTAGTGTAGCTTGCTGTCCATTAAAGATTTCTGTTTTGTCCACATATTAGGAACCAACCCATTTCATACGTAAAAAAAATCCCTCCCCAGAACGAAATGGTTCTTTGTCAAGTAATGATTCTATGAGGAATCACACAAGCCAGCAAAGTGCCATTACAGAAGTGTTATTTTTGACAGTGTGGGGACTTTCACTCATATACCCATATTTATTCAAACTGGGAATAATTTGCAGTCATACCTCTTGCAGTCACAACCCAGTAAAATATCACTAAATATCCAGTACTTTTAAGAGTGCAGCATGATGTTATCAAAGTTAATGTTTAGAGCACCCTTCACAGAGGACCCCATGACAAGATGACCCCAAAAGTAAATGGGGATTCATTGACAGTTAAACTAATTCTGAGTAGTTTGAAAAGAGTAGCCTGTTTGGATTCTATTAGACAAAAGGCAGGAGAAACTTTTAGATGGGATGCAAGCCAATTGCATTGCACACTCATATAGGAACAATATAATGTCACCAATCATTTAACCCCTACCTCTTAGGGATGCAAATTTGTTTTCCAAATTGAAATAAAAATAAAGTGCAGTTATTTACAGCATTGCCTTTTAGTTCCATTAGGATGGATTTTCTCCCAGGGTAGGAACAGTTTTTGTGTGGAGTTTACATGTTCTTCCCATGTCTGCATTCCTGATGTACTCCATGCATTTCAGTTTTCCTGCCACATCATAAGTTAATCAGAGACTCTAAACTGTGTCAATATGGTTGTGCCTTGTCACGGACTGAGGTTCCATCTTGATTCAGATGCCTTAGCAATATTGTTTGTGCATTAAGGACCAGCCCCAGATACTGTGTAAAATTAATAAGATGCCTCCTGCATTCATTTTAATTTGTCATTAACATGTCTCTAACAACCCTGAGCTTTGTCTTCTTGAGCAACCTTTTTTCCAGTTGTCTTTCATATGCTCAATGTAATAACTGAACTTTTATGTTTCTTGTAGTAAGTGAAATTGTCTTCATGTCAGGTACCGCAAGCCTGTTTCCAGATGAACCAATTGGCCCTGCAGTGTTCTCTGTACCTTTGGGAGTGTGTGGCCATGTGCAACTTGCACTGTTTAGATTAGATATGGGCTTTGAAGGTCATCTTAAAATGAGGACTGCCTTCTGGTTTTTAATCACACATTTGCACTTTCAGGTCGAGCTTCTTTCTAGCCGACACCATACAGCACAAGCCATTAAAGAGATATAAAAAGTTCAGGAGCATTTTCTTCCCTAAAGACAGCTATAGTTATTTGAAAAAGGAAAAGGAGATCAATATCAGAAATGCATCCTTCACAAGACATTATGGTGCTTTCACCCACTGCTGAGGAAGACCATACTAAAAATAAAATTGGCACCAAGGAAGCCTACGTGTGCTCCTTCTGCTTTGTGGAAAAGAAGCCAGCAGTACAATGCTCTAGTTTCAAAGATGTGGTGTAGAAAGAATAGTTATGTATGTAGAAAACGTTTTTTCAGTTGTTTGCTGGCCTCATGCTGTCCAGCAAACACCTGCCCATGCTGTAGTTAGTGCTGCTACTGGACAGCCCCAGAATCTTGAGGTTGTGTTGTGCAGTCTGCATTGTCTGCATTTCGTGTCCATTGCTGTTTCAGTTTTAGCAGTTCACAGCCTGTAGATTTTCCTGAGTAATGAGGCTCTCAATTTTAGAGTCTCTCAATTTTTTTATATACTGTTTAAATACACAGTAAAACTGCCAGTGTTATATTGAATCTAAGAGTTTAAATTTAACACTGGTAATTTTAATGTGCAGCTGAATTTTGTCAGATGATGATGATGATGATGATGCCAAAGGATGTCACAATGATCTGATGCCAATTGAGATACACCAGGAACCAGCACCCCATTGGTTAATTGATTTTTTGTGACATGAAAGCTGTGTGAACTTGCACATCTCACTAGCCATTACCAAAAGATGGACAGATATTATTGGTTGGGTAAGTTACCGCAGAGAACTCTGGTATGGCCCCTCCTGAAGTTTCATGGAAAAAATGGCATGCTGCCTCAGTGAGAGTCTCTGTCCGAAGCCACCTTAACTGTGTTTTTTGAATATTAGGTAATAGATGGATGATCTGATTGAATTAAGATAATCAGTTTATGGAAAGTACATTTTCTGTACATGTATATGTATGCTTAATATAATTCAGATTATTTTAGAAAGCGAATGTGCGTATTCAGTCATAGTTTTCAAAGTGAGACATTTAAATATTTGAATCAACTGTTTTAAAATGTAATCTGAGCATTTCTATACTGACTAAATGCTTTGTTTCTGTATTTTTTCTTTTTGTGAAGTGTGTAGCCTGGATAGACTGGAAGGCTCTAGTCACCATAAGAAAATCAGGCATTTCACTGTTTTACAGCTCTGGACTTGTAATATGTTAAGCCCTGGTTTGCTTCACTTTATACATCAAAATCCACACATGTCCTTGTGACTGCATTCAGTCAGGCAGTAGTGTGAGGAATGAATGCATTTATGATTTTTTTGGACTATATGTTGGTATCGCAGAAGATGAGGCTGTTTTTTAATACATACTTTATAAATCATAATCCTATAAATTCTCATCTTCTTCCCTATTGTCAACCATCCGTTATCAGCAATTCACTTCACGGCTGGTGAAACTGGTACCTATTCTGACACAGTAGGCCAAAAAGCAAGAGCCGCTTCTGGTCAGAGTGCCAGTCCTCCACAGGCCACACTCACGCACACACTCCAGCAGATATGCCTTTGTTAAATGTAGCACTATTTCAAGAACTATAGCTAAGACTAGATTTGATTTATACACTTAAATTATTAATTATGTAACGCCATGCTCACTAGCTGCATGGGGTTTCTCCAGGCACTTCTGTTCTACACACATTCTCAAGTTCTGCTTGGTGACCTGTATGAGGATGGGCCTGCACTTTGGTGGAGTGGCGCCCATTTTAGGATTGGCTCCCACTGGGCCCCATGTCGCAGGTATCAAATGAAATGATGGATGGAAAAATGCTGTATATTAGTGTAATGATATAGAGTTAGATGTAAATAAGGTTAAGTTAACATCATGATTGGAAATGGAACAATAAACTGCAATTTTATTAAGAGTGCACCCTGGCTTTTACTTCTATGAAAAAAAAAAAAAAAAGATTGCTCATGCTCCTTACTTGTTGGGTTGGCTGGGATTTGGCACTATATAGACTGTGAGAGTTGATCCAGCTGATCACACCTCCTGGGGCCAAACCCAGGCTTCTGTTAATTATTTGTTTGATTGGTGACTTGACATTGGACTGGGTAGTCATTTGTGAATGTATACTGGAGTCCCTTCCTGGGTTAGTTCTCTACCTGCTCCCATTGCTTTCAGTATGCACTTCTAAAAATAATGGTGAAAAAAAGTGATCTTCAGAGTGATGCCATAGGGGAACCATTTTTTGATTCCCGAAAGAACCTGCCATTTGAAAGTTCCAGAAACAACCTTATTTATTTAGGAATGTAACAGGCTCTATAAATAATCATGAATAGATGTCAACAGATTTGTGAAATAACAATGAGTTCCAAATTTTACAAGTACAATAACACAGGCTAACTGTTCTCTTTCTCTGATAGTATCCAGCTAGGTCACCTACTATACATTAAAAGATTGGGAACATTTTCAATGCTCAAAGACCCAATTTCATATGCAAAAAAACCTTTCCCAGAATGAAATGGTTCTTTGTCAACCAATGGTTCAATTATGAACCACACAGCCCAGTAAATAAAGTGCTATTAAGGAACCAGCTCCCTATTAACCCTGATGTAGGTAAGCCAGTTAGAAGGATGAAGGGAGGTGTGCAGTTTGCTCAGCAAGTACAGGTGTTACATTATTGTCTACCTTTTTCTGCTAATAACCTGTGCTGTTCATCTTTTGAATTACTCTGTAAAATGAGCTCCTATTAATCGTCTTCAGCTAAGTCTTCAAACACGCTGTCGCTTCCTGTTGCTCATACTTTTGTGAGCTCGTTGTACTCGTTTGATTTATACTCAGTCAAGTGTTAACTACATTACGCAACAATCTGCTTCAGGCTCGTGGAAAAAAGTGAACCTTCACACTCAAAGGCTTTCAAACAGAACAGAGCAGAATAATCTGAGTCGGCAACATTTCAAATCAGTAATAAAACAAAATACAATTATGACAGGCTTTTTATGTTGTATTTGTTACCCTTGAGGTGATGCTTTGATTATCCGAAGCCCATAAAAGTTTCTCTGATAACGTGTTTAGCAATACTATAAGATGTTTAAAACAATCTTCCCACTCGTTGTGCTTCTCAGTCCCCGTTGTTTGGAAAACTATACAGCCTCACGCTATTGCTTTAAACGGTGGGGAAAGGTTATTAAAATGAGCGTCATGCATGCAATTATTGAAATGAGTTCCACCAAATTAGGTGAGACGAGCGCATGTTCGATTAATGCAAACTACAAAATCTCATCTGCGAAGAAGGAGTAATAGTCTGAGGTCCTGCTGTGATAGTAAAACGGTTTGTTCTCGTAAATATGCATATATATCTTTTTATAGATGTTTAAAAGACCGGTTAATGCCCAGACAAACTCGGAGATCGGATACGATATAAAAAAGGCATAGCAGATCACAGAATGAAAATTTTGGAAATGGTAGCAGTTTAACCAAGGTGGCCTCCAGCGGTTATAGCCCACTGATGACAGGCTGTGTTTTCCAGTCATTTAGTTAAAAACACCTACAACCAGTCACTTTCTCGTTTCCATTCAGCCAACGGCTACATAAATTCTCCAGCGACTTCAGAATTAACAGCAATCATTCCTCACCTTGACGTGATGTTCTGAAGATAAAGTTTTCGCCTTTTTACGCGTTTAATCGTTCGAAGAAGTACTTAGACTGCATCAAACGCACCGACGCTCCAGCCCTTGACTTCTTCTATGAATAGCTTCAAGCACGAGTGTCCCTTATTTGGATGGTTTCCAGCCTCATAAACTATACTGTTTACCAAGTATAAATGTGCACGACGGTTCACTGATATCCTACATTTTTAATGTGACACCGTTCGACTGCAAAGTCCACAGCATGCGCGAGAGAGAATGGGAAATGGACGGAGAGCTGGATGGTAAAGCAAAGGGATCAAAGAGTAAGTTGCAGTCTTTTCAGGCAGGCTGAAAAAAATGCCTTCCAGGTCTCTCCGCAGCAACACGCCAGCGAAATATGGAAGACTTACAACAATCGGACAGATGCTAGTTGTTCAACAAAAGTTCACATTTCAGTGTAAAAATACCAATTCTTGGTATGTTCAAAGGTTAGGTATATATGAATCCAATTTAGTTATCATTTAATGTATATATATCATTTAATGGAATCTAATTAAACGACTGGAACAGAGGTAGGGCCTATATCGGCAGCATGGCGCTGAAACCAGGAATAAACCCTAAGTGGAAACCCCGTGCCTCGCTACGCACATTCTCGGCTCATACCTGCCATTTCACAAGTGCCAGACTAGTATTTGACGTTTTTGGCATTAGGGAGGGTAAACTGCAAAGCAACCTTCAAACCTCAGACACAACATACTTTTTAAAATATTGAATGGAATCGGGGATACTGAGTTCGGTCGATTATGCTTAGCTGTAATAGCAACAAGGCAAAGAGTACATTTATCCACACCTTTTGTAGGAAAAATGTAAATAAATGGGGCAAATGGATAATGTGCAAACTCCACAAAGAAGGTAACGTGACTCTTCCGGGATTTAAGCCTAGTCGCTCGAAGCTCCGGGAGCTAATCACTGTGCCACACTGCAACTCTTGTAACATAGCAGCATTATTATCCATGATTAATCTAGGAATGTGGCGCTCTCAATTGTTGTTTTTATTGCAAAAAAACAGTAATGTCATTTAGGTACACACTGCTTAAAAATGACATATATAACAATTTTATTGTGACTCAACGACAAAAAAGATAGACCGCAACAATGGAAATATACAGTTAGAGTTTTCCCACACCAGTTACGCATACGCTGTCATTTAACGATGTTGTCTTCAGAAATAACATGGAATATTCAAGATAATGTGTTTTAATGATAGTTTGGCATGTGACTTTTCAATTAAATTGGACAATCTTTGCTGAAAAGAGAGAATACTGACTAGTGCACAATGGACTTCGTCTGGCTATGCATCAAGTCTAATGGACAACCCTGAATCCCAGTTCGTAAGGTGAAAAATATCAGGGACGAGGAATGTTAGTGGACTGGTATTCTGTCCAGAGTGTCTTTCAGTCTTGCGGAGGTCGCGCGATGGACGTTCCACAGATACTCAGGATCGTCTATCGCTTATTCGTAAAAAAAAAACAAAAAAAAAACTTGGTAATTTTTAATTTAAGGAATTGGTTTTTTCGCTTTCTATACAGCAGGAGGGTGTGGTTTGCCTGCAGGGATCTTGGCCAGCTTTCTAACTGCAAGTTCTTTACTAAAGATAAGGGCTAGCAGAGTGCAGCTGTGAGTGACGAGGGATGCCAAATTATGCAAAGTGACAGTTCAGTAAATGGATGGATGGATGGCAACTCGCCATTCAGGAAGCTCTGCAGAGCTGCGTTTTACGAAATTCTGCACCCTCAAGCTACGACCTTGCTTATTTAAACCTTTAAACAAACGATTTCTGTATAATTCAGTCCAAACTTCAGGGAAGCTTGTGAATGCATATCTAAATATGGTCTTGGTGTTACTTGGTAGCTTTATCTGTAAGATGCAATATGCGTTCATATTGTGTAGGCGGCGAAATGTACGTGGATCCCGTTGTTATAGCAACAAGTGCGCCAAGTATGAAAGCTTGGCTATTACAGTATACCAACATTACAAATGTCGCTCTTCCCGTTCACTGCCACTGCCAGTGAACGTGTCTCTCCAAATTTGCTGTTATTCTGAAAAAAAATTGCTTTTTCAAATCTGTATCCAGGAAAAAAATGTACAATTCATGAAGATCATGCATCCATGTCTGCTGGCAACAAACTGGAAGTAAAGATAACTCATCGCTCTCAGCTTTAGCCCTGAAATACTGAACTGAACATCTGAAATGTCAAGTTTATAGACATCAGTCCCCCAATTTCTTCAACTTATTATTATTATTTTGCTGCCTTATCAGTGTTGGCATTGGCTTTTAAAAATTGCAAGTGCAGTCGCGGAGGACTTTGACCACTGTAATTACAAACCCTGTTGCCAAGACAACGTTCCTATTGCACCCTCTTTCCGAGCGATTCTAGGAGTCATGGAGGCGAAGTCAAAGTAATAACAGCACTTCACTGCATGGGGACCGCTTGGATGATAGGCCAGCGCATCCTCCGTGACCAGAAAAATAAAAAAGATCGAAATGTGTGTTCGACAGAGGCAGCTTTGAGAGAGCTCACAAGTAAGAGTTACTCGAATGTTTGTGCGCTCTTGGACAAATACACATGTGTTATTAGTTTGTTGAGTTACCGGTTGAACAATGCACGTCCGTGGTTTGGCAAATATAAAGCTGAAAGAATGTAAGAAATTTGACAATCGAGAAGAGACCATTCAGTCCACCAAGCTCGTTGTTTGAAACAAATAAAAAAAGTAGTCTTAATTTTGTGAAGGGATGGGATCATCTGATTCTCAAACGCATGTAAATACAATGCATGTATGCTTAGCCCCTGATCTTCTACATGGTAGCCCCAGATTCTCCCGTTTTCCTTTTTGATACTCTGTTCCGATGGCGCGAATACTCCAAGGGGGTATCCCTCTCCCCACCCCAACCCCTCAAAACATCCAATAAGTTAGGCTGAGGGTAAGCAATCTTTTATGGTCTAGATCTTGCAGAGACTCATTCACTAATTGACAGACATCGAGAAGGCCACTGTTTCAAACATCAGTAGCAGCGCTGCTGCCTCGCAGTTAGGAGACCTGGGTTCGCTTCCCGGGTCCTCCCTGTGTGGAGTTTGCATGTTCTCCCTGTGTCTGCGTGGGTTTCCTCCGGGCGCTCCGGTTTCCCCCCACAGTCCAAAGACATGCAGGTTAGGTGGATTGGCGATTCTAAATTGGCCCTGGTGTGTGAATGTGTTTATGTGTGTCCTGCGGGTTGGCACACTGCCCGGGATTGGTTCTTGCCTTGTGCCCTGTGTTGGCTGGGATTGGCTCCAGCAGACCCCCGTGACCCTGTGTTTGGATTCAGCGGGTTGGATAATGGATGGATGACTCTACAATACTTTATGATTCTTCGCAATAATTAAAAACTTTGGCAATGTACCCTAGCTCATCCATCACCGCATTTTAGAAAGTAATATCATTAATAAAGGTGCACAAAATGTTACTGGAAATATGGTAAATATCATATACACACTCAAACATAGTCTTGTCTCTAAACTGCGTACATTTATACAATTAACTTTTAACTTTGGAATTGAGAGAGACATCTACTTGAATGTTGTTCAAGGAGGTGCGGACTGTATGATAAAAAAGCAGTTCTGAACGTACACACTGACCACTTTATGTTTAACATTAAGGCAAATTAAAAGAAAATGCATACTATCCATTAATGAGTATATAGTGCCTTTTTGCTCAGGGTTCCAATATAATTCGATCTTTGTATTTCTCAGCATAACGGTATACTCTTGATTAACACTCGTTTACAATCAAAATATTTTTCTGTTCATCATTTTAATTTAATATAAAACACTAAAGTGAAGTCAGCGTGTTTATTTGCAAATATTCAGCATAATATTGCAGTAGTAGCAGTATAAATCCGTAATCTTTTCCTGCAGATTTCTTTAATCCTGAAACGTTAGTTGTCATTTTTCTTTTTAGAATCTGCTCCTATTTATTTCGTTATAATGAATACTTGAATTTCTTCACAAATTCCCTGCAAGGGGGAGGACGAAGCAGCGCCAAAAAAGTCGAAGACAGCAGATTAGCTCGATAATATGCAGTAATGTGCGCTTTATTGCGATAAATTTGTTTCTGTCTTATCAAACCCAAACGGCCAACGTGCCAGAGACAAGCGGCTTGCAGACTAAGTAGCTCGGGGCTTTGCGGGCATTTGAACCTACAGATGCGTCAATCGACTCCTGGTCAGGAATGCCCTGGAGGTATGTCCATTAGCACGCAGCGACCACCTATGCTGCTAACAGCATGGGGGTAGGTTAATACTGTTCCAAAAAAAGAGACAAATGTAATGGCATAAGAATGGTTATTCTTCGCGTTTGGATAAAACGATGGCTACAATAATTTGACAGCAAGCAGAGGCGTTGTGAATGCAATGATCGGATTCCGTCTCTTGGCAACAGAAAACCACAGTCGCATATTAATTGGATGTGTTTCGCCGGACGCGGGGAGCTTCGTATGCTTACCCCCCCTTTGGATGCATCCTTGATAAATATACTTATTGCATGCTTCAAATCAACTGACAGAATTAAAAAAAAGAACAACAACAACAAAAAAAACTACTGGTGCAAAGCGCTTGTTTGCATTATGTATTGCATGGCTTTTAAGAAAAGAGTATAAGCTAGAAGATCCGGCGGCAATGTACAGCCCCTCTGCTGTGATTTAATACCGATCAACTATAGCTCTTTCCTTACATTGCATAAAATCTGATCCTCTCGCGGACGGAGAAGACACTGGGGGTCTATTTGGTTGCACGACTTATAAATATAAACATTCGTTGTTGTCCTGCATTTTGCACAGCTTCCTTTTCCCTCAACAGAAATCTAACCACCATCCCCCACCCCTTCCCCCCAGCAGGAAAAGAAAGAAAATAGCCAAGATCTCTAGCTGTCAATGAATTTGCACTACCGCATAAGATTGCACGATGCAGGGCTGGAGATTCTTCAGTCTAAAAGTCGATAAACCAGAAAGAAGGATGCTTACCGATAGTCGCCTTGGAGCCAATACACCCCATAATCAATGGGTTTTCTTGTGAAGAGCTAAACCTTTGTTCCAGACTGTTAACATATTTCACTGTACTGCACTTCAAAAATATCCTCGTGCTTCTGAGCAGAAGATGCTACCCGGTGTTTCGTACCTAATGTTCAGTTTATTTGTTTCTTTTAGTCCTTCTCCTCCCTTTCTCTTCTCTATCTCTTTCTGGCCCGAGTGCCAAATTACGTCCCCCACGCTTTGCAGCTACGTCATCCTCGGCAAAACCCGGCCATTGATTTCAGCACCACAGGCGGCGGACAGCACTGCCGAGAGGCTGCTCAACTGAGTGGGATTTGCGGCGCGGGATCAGGAAGAGTGATTATACAGAAAGGCACGGGGGAAAAAAAGACATCAGGGAGTGCGTTACCGAAAACGATCGATCTTAGTGAATAACGAAAGAGATAACGATCGACGTAGATAAAGAACGAATGTGTTGTTCCGAGTGTTTCCCGAAGCCTTTCGTTATTCGACATTTAACGAACGAGTTTAAAGTACTTTATTGGGCTCCTCCCCAGTGCCCACGTCAGAAAAGCACACTTCCGATAACAGGAATATCGAAACCATTTATTTTGGCTGTCAAATATTTATTATTGTGTCACACCTGACATGTGCACATTAAAAAAAGAAAAGAAAAATCAATTATCAGGCAAAAAGCACAAAATAAATAAATTAAATTTTTGATTAATAGAGGCAATTAAATGAACCTGTTTGTCGAAAATCTATAAAAGTGCTTAAAACGTGACGTGGTTTCCTTTTAAAAAAGAACAATGGCGAGCAGCGATTGAGAAAAAAGCAACACTTTACCACAACGAGTTAAAACTAGTTACACATGAGGTGGCAAAAAATTAAGAAGTGTTGTTTCCAAGGCGTATGGAAGCCACCAAGAACCTGTGCAGGCACCGGAATCGCCTCTTCCACACGCCCAGAGTGGGCTCTGCAACAGTGCTTGTGCTTTAGTGTGCGGTGTTACAACTCCCCTCAGTCACGGTTTGGGAATTCAACAGTGGAGTTAGCTGGTATTCCCGAAAAGGAAAATAAGCCTAGTTTTGAAAGTCCCTAAAATCCTACTGTCCTTGGCTGCTTATTTCATGTATCGATGGTTCTCTGGGTAAAGTAAAAACTTCCAAATGTTTGTGCGAAATTTGCCCTTAACACGTTTCTAACTGTGTCCCAGTGTTCCTGAAGAACTGATTTTAAAATAACAGTCTCGATCCCCTAATTCCCTTCACAATTTCTAACATTTCAATCATGTCTCCTCTTAATCTTCTTTTGCTTAAACTGTAAAGGCTCAGCTCTTTTAATCTCTCCTTATGATTCATCCCCAGTAGCCCTGAAATCAGTGTGATTGCTCTTGACTTTTTCCTGCGCTGTTATGTTCTTTTTTCCAGATTGTAAAGTTACGTGTGCTCCCAGGAAAAGCACTCAGGAAAATTACTCCAGTTGTAATCCTTGTTTTGGTATCATTTAAACAACCCGAATTTGTAATCGTGCAGAAAAAGACGAGCGGCAGACCATGAAGAAAGGCCATCGATCCGAATGATCAGGAAAATAGAGAGGGTGTGTTTACTCTAACCGTGATGGAGTGAAACGTTTCAACTGTGGAAGAAATGTTCAGAAGGAGGTTCATCTGAAAAAAAACTAGAATCTGAGAAGGAATCATTAGCCCTTTGACATATATGTAGGCATGTAAGACTTACCGTTATAAGTTTAGAAAGACTGTAGAAAATTTACAGGTGAGGCATCCCAACAATGATTGAAACGAGACAAGGGGATTTATCTCAGTTGTATTTAGACAGAATATCAGGTCTGCCAGAAAAGGCATTGCGTTTGTTGTGTTTTGAAACATGCTTAATGCGTTCGCTTTGCTTTTTTACTTTCATAACAAAAATACCTAATCTGTAAATGCTTGGTACGTGTAACCATCAACAAACCAAAGATAAAGTCGCTTTACTCCCAAAACGCCGACTGGAAATTCACGTAAACGTAGCGGAGTGAAAAGATAGCACTTAAAACCGGATTAAGAACCTCAAAGCTCAGGGTATCGAAGCCCAAAAAGCCCCTTCACATCACCCCCTGTCATTATCTTTTAGACCCCTCCCACTAGACACATGCATATATTCACCCTTAATGCACACCACATATGCCAATAATAAATCAGTTACAGAGATTGAAGTAGAAAAGAGTCCAAATCTTTATAGAAGCTTCACTTCACCTTCCTTTTTGTTTTGTTTTGTAATTGATGAGTACATCAAATTTTCAGGAAATCAGCTTTGTTTTGAAAAGTTAACAAATATCAATAAAGCATTTTTTTTAAGTGCTGTGGCAAAAGGTAATATGTAACTGAGCATTTGGGGGCTAAATAAAATAAAAGATTCGAAAACGACCCTTCGTTCGGTTTGGCGTCGTCGAGTGCGCCTTATGTCCTGCGAAGGCCTCGTTGCCTGCCGCATTCACACATCTGTGTCGATGTTATCGGACTGCGCTTTGCTGCTCAAGCTGCTAGTAGTGGTTATACCAGCTAACTTTTGACTATCTGTAAGGTCACTCTTACTTGTCTCGACCGCAGTATTTACATCTTCTTCAAAGTACTTATTCAAATCATTATTTTATCTTTTATTTATTTTTAAATGTCAGGTATGGTTTTCAGCAAAATGGCAACTTTTCCTTCTATCTTTTCGTTAAAAATTATTTTGGCTGCAACATTGGTTTTGAATAACGGTCCATGTTGATGTGTTCTCTTTTGCGACCCAGTAACTCATCAAATAGATAGATAGATAGATAGATAGATAGATAGATAGATAGATAGATAGATAGATAGATAGATACTTTATTAATCCCAAGGGGAAATTCACATACTCCAGCAGCAGCATACTGATAAAGCATATATGATTATATATAAAGCATGTATGATTTCATAAAAGTGTCCTATAGACAGCTGGCCTGATCGTGCCCTGTTCATATCAACCAACCAGGACTCTCTTTTTATTCTGTTAAAAGATTTTTTCTTAGTTATAAGGGTTATAATCGTGGGAATCTGGGCAGTGTTGTTTGTTGGGATTGCACTGTGTACCCGTACTGACGGTCAAAACTGGGCATCCCCCCCAAACCCCCCCCCCCCCCCCGCATATGCAACAAAGTGTACCACTGTCTGAAATAGAACCGGCGCCCTTGAGGTTTAAAGATAAACACTAGTCAGTATCTTTCCACTACACACCACTTGACTATACCTTCTATGTCATATTCGAATAGCTTGCAGCATATGGCTGAGTAAATGTGCCAGCACTCCTAATAGGTTTGGCCCCAGGCTTGCTCCAGATGAAGCAGAAATACAGAAGGTTCCAGGAGTTCAGTAAGCGAACTGATGCTCTGATCAAAACGGTGCACAGATGAAATAGTAACTTGATTTCAAAACACGCACTAAAAAATCTGAAAGAAAAAAAATCTTCCCCTAACGTTCAGCTAATGTGCTCGAGATCTTCAGTTGAATTAGTTCCAAATTCCAGTCGGTCCCATTCGAATGGGCCAGCAATTGTAAAAAATTGTCTGCCAGTCATAGTAATGTCTACGTATATTAATAAACAGAAAAGTCATACCGACGGTTGCAACCAGTATGCGATATAGAGTTAAGTTTTCTAAATTTGTTAAGTCGAGACCAACTTTAACCGTAACCATCTTAAAGAAAGTGAAAAAAATGTAATTTATTTTCTCGATTTTAAAAAGTTTCCAAAATGACATTAGTTTGTGCTCTTTACTTTAAAATTTCTAGAGCGGTAACTTGAGCACATTACGGTAATAACAACCCAACAGGTTGATGCACTTCAGAAATATCACTCACTAATTTTTTGATAAAAAACTCACAAACACTCTAAAGGGTTTTACTAAACCATTGCTGAGAACCGATAGTACCTGTTTAACACAATGACAACAAACCAGCGTTTCTAGCGTCTCCGGGTCAGTGCCAAAGCACCGCGCCTTGTAGTTCTGTTTGGAGCGGTAGAACCAACATGGTCAAGACAAACGAGTTCCGCGCAGAGCGGCATTTAGTTTGTGCGTTCACTGTCTCATAGCGCCCCCTTGCGGTGATTCTGGAACAGGCGTACATTGCGCGAATGCGGTTGATTGCTCCGTGCAGAAGTACCAAGTTGGAACCTCTACGCTTTTTAATTTCACTTCGCAATCACCAAGAATCGTGGTGCCCGTAGATTTTCAGCTTCATCCAATTTTCTAATCAGTCATTTTAATGGAACAGCTTTTATGGGTCTTAAATTTTTACCAGAAATTCCAGATTTGTTAGAAAGAAAATACATAATACTGTAAATATGAGTGTGTAGCGTTTTATTTTTTTACATTTGTATTTATATTTATTATTTTGTATTTTTGGGCAGACAGGCTATATCCGCTGGAAATTGTTTATTAAAAATTTCCGCGCTTTATTGAACAGATTTCTTTTTATGTCAAGCTTATTTAGCTGAAGGAAATGTTCATTCCTCAGTTTCACCTGTCTGCTCTTCATTTCATTGCTGTATACTATTAGGAGGAAAAACATAAATATTGAATTATTATGCTGCAGAGGTATTTACAAAACAGTATGTATGAACTAATCTGTATAATTAAAAATTGAAATGCTCAGCTAACAGCAAGGAGTGACCTTTGGCTCACAGGGGAAATGACTGCCCCAGGGTACCTGAGGACCAGAGTCGGAGGCACTGATTGATATAAAGTAGTAACATGAAATAGCTACGTTAGGAGCCATCACTATATTGGGTAAGTTGGCAGCTACATCAACATGTAAGAATGTGGGAAATGAGCTATAATGTAAAATAATGAATCATACTATACTACACCATTATAAGTCCACTTAATTCACTTCAAGGTCACAGGTTGTTAAAGACTATCCTAGCAACATCAGGCACAAGGTTGGAAATAGACCTGGATAGATAGATAGATAGATAGATAGATAGATAGATAGATAGATAGATAGATAGATAGATAGATAGATAGATAGATAGATAGATAGATAGATAGATAGATAGATAGATAGATAGATAGATAGATAGATAGATAAGAACTTTATTTATCCCGAGGGAAATTCTTTTGTCATATACATGCTCAGTGCAACAAGAGGAATAAAGATAAGGTAGTAAAGAGTTAAAAAGATCAGTAGTAATAGTGCAAACAGAATAACAAAATAACTCTAAACAAAGTAACAAATAACTATAACTATAACTAATTGTTTGTATTATAACTATATAACTAATTTGTGCAAAGCAACAAACAACTATAACTAAAACTATTACAGATATAATAAAACAACAGATTATTAGTGCAAGTGGTTATGAAAAGTGACTTAGTGTTTGTGACATGAATAAATGAGATAGCAGCATGTGATGATGGGATGAAACAAACATTCAGTAACATACAGATGAGTAAATAAAAAACCGAATGAGACCTAATGACAAAAATTCTGAAAAAGATCACCTACAGAATGAGGAAGAGTTATACAGTCTTATTGCCACAGGTAGAAAGGATTTCCTGTGGCGTTCGGTTCTGCATTTGGAGGCAATGAGTCTTTTGCTGTGTGTGCTCTGATGACCCATCAAGGAGGCATGCATGGGGTGAGAGGGGTTGTCCATGATACCGAGAAGCTTTTTCAACATTCTCCTCTCAGACACCTCCACCAGGTTCTCCAGTCTGACACCCAGGACAGAACCAACCTTTTTAATCAGCTTGTTCAGCCTGTTGGCATCAGCTGTCTTCACCCCACTGCCCCATCACACAGCTGCAAAAAACACCATGCTCTCTACCACAGAGTGATAGAACAGAGTCAGCATTTTCCTACAGACATTGAAAGACCTGAGCCTCCTCAGTAGGTAAAGCTGGCTCTGCCCTTTCTTGAAAACCGTGTTAGTGTTCTTGGACCAGTCCAGTTTACTGTCAATGTGTAACCCCAGGTACCTGTAGTCCTCAACCACCTCAACATCCGTTCCACTGATGGTGACAGGGGTGGGAAAAGGAGCCTGCTTCCTAAAGTCCACAACCAGTTCCTTTGTCTTTGTGATGTTTATCTGTAAATGGTTTAGCTCACACCATTCCACAAAGCTGTCCACCACCCTCCTGTATTCATCCTCCTGTCCATCCCTGATACAGGCCACAATGGCAGAGTCATCAGAGAATTTCTGCAGGTGACATGACTGAGACCTGTACCTGAAGTCAGACGTGTAGAGGGTGAAGAGGAAGGGTGATAGGACATTTCCCTGCGGCGCCCCCGTGCTGCTCAGGATGCTATCAGAGCAGCAGCTCTTCAGCCTGACATGCTGTGGGCGATTGGTTAAATAGTCCATAATCCAGGCTACCAATGGGGTGTCCACCTGCATTTCCGTGAGCTTATTCCCCAGCAGTGATGGTCTGATTGTGTTAAAAGCACTGGAGAAGTCAAAAAACATGACCCTCACAGTGTTCCCAACAATATCCAAATGAGAATAAGCTTGGTTCAGCAGATAGATGATGGCGTCCTCCACGCCAATACAGGGCCGATAAGCAAACTGTAGGGGGTCCAGCCAGGGCTCCACCAGCAGACGCATATGTTTCAGGAGAAGTCTCTCCAGCACTTTCATGACGTGTGAAGTCAGAGCCACTGGCCTGTAGTCGCTGGGGGTAAATGGGTGGGTCTTTTTGGGGACAGGAACCAGACAGGATGTCTTCCAGAGTGACGGGACCCTCTGCAGTTTCAGACTCATGTTGAAGATCAGATGTAGAACTCCACACAGCTGGGCAGCACAGCACCTGAGTGCCCTGGGACTGATGCCATCAGGACCTGCAGCTTTACTGGGATGAAGTCTACACAGTTCCCTTCTGATGTCATCAGCTGAGAGGGACAGAGAGAGACAGGCTGTGGGGGCAGGAGAGGGGGGAGGAGAATGGAGAAGGTGAGAAGAGCTGAGTGTGGGGGGAGGAGACGTAGGGGAGTCAAACCTATTAAAGTGTAGATGCCACTCCATAGTAGGATCCTCTCACAAACACACATATAACTCAAGCTGGGCCAAGCTGGAATCACCAACCACCCTAACAAGCATGTCTTTCGGAGTGTGAGAGGAAAACCCAAGCAGATGTTGGGAGAATGTGTGGCCCCACATGGATAACAACTGGACACTGGACCAGACTGGTAGTTGCACTAATGACTACACCACTGTAATGTAAATGACCAAACACCCTTGAGGATTTCCTAGTGCTCTCAGTCCAGTTGTTTGGTATACCTGCACTGTAGCATCACTTTGATCTTCTCTTGGCAACTTATGTACCCATCTTCTTACAATATACATATCATTGAATTACAGAAAAGATCAAACAAAATGTGACCAGATGTGGTTCATAATTTGACATTTTACTTTTTTCATCAGAATTTTCTATGGCCAAAACATTTGCTGATACCCTTACTCCTGCATGGCTCACCTTTTTCCAAGCACATAAAGAGTTCTTCCAAGATATCCATTTTCATCAACCAAAACACAAACCCAGCAGCCCAGTGGAGAACCTTTAACTGTACCATTTGCACAGAATATCTTACTTTTCTGGTGACTGCCCATAAAAAAGGATGAATATTTGTTATTTGGTATGCTGTATTAATCCCAGAATATGTAGATTAACTTCATCAACAAACTCATCTCCTGCCTTACTACCATAGTCTGGCACATTAGTGTTATGGCGACAGAAACCTACAAATCTCATCCCCCTCTTTTATAGACCTTAGCGTGCAGTAGCACTCCTTTCACCTACACTAAAGACACAAAAAGTGAGAAGCCTCATGTTCACTTCTTACCTCTATGAACCCCATTCAAGTTTCTCGATCAGGTAAGGTCATAGGATGTAACAAGAAGAGGCTCCACTCTTCACATTTCACAGTGGGCTGCCTGAAGATCTCAGCCGTATCCGGATTTCCAAATGGGATTGGACATGTGGTACATCTTCAGTTCAACTTGAATGCAAAATTTTATATTCATCCATTCAACTATTATCAATCTTATGTAATCCAGTTCAGAGCTGTGGGGCTCCAGTGCTCATCCTGGTACATTCAGATGCAGTGCAGACACCAGCACTGGACAGAAAGCTCAATCACAGAGCACACATACACAAACACACACTCAAAAGGCCAAGTCCGAGTGACCAGTTAGCCCAATTCAAAAGTCTTGGGGGTGTGGAAGGAAAGCAAATGCAGACAAGATGAAGAACGTACAAACTCCACACAGTATTCACAAAAAATTGGAACCCAGGACTGTAGAACTATGAGGAAACAATGATAACTACTGTACCACTATGCTACCCAAAGCATATTTCACGTGCATTAAATTAACAATTACACAATAGTACTTTAAACTTAAAAAGAAAGTTGAGCATCCGAATCAAGATTTCAGAGAGGATTCAGCATAGAGAAACAGCTGTCTAGAAATGCCACTTCAAAGCACACAGAATACATCACCTGCACAATCTGATGGTGTCATGAAGCTTCATGTTGAACCTTTGACACATTTTTGGTATCTGTGTCAGCAGAACTGTACCTTTCAATAGAAAGACAAAGTCCAGCGTGTTATAGTTTTCCTTTTTTTAAATACCTGTTTAAGCCTTTTTTCCTAATGGTAATTTATCTAATTTTTGCATTTTTTTACTTTAGAAATTATTTTCAGTTATTAGAAAGTTTTCCAGGAACATCACAGTTTTGAGTTGCCATCGTCATGTTGTAACAATGGTCACTATGGAGCACATTCTCAGAAGTGATGCGTTTGACCAACATGACGCTAAAAAAACATCAGATACATCATCGTCTGAGTTTGTGGATATTCCCAGAAACCAGCCTTCATGTATGAGTTAGTTATTGCTCTGGAGATTTGCCAGCTCCTGACATTTTGCTTCTGAAGTCCTTACCTTGATTGTTGGGTTTTGATTTAGATGAGCTACAGGACTGACTTTGGATCTTGATGGATCTTGATTTTTTTTGGCTCATTTTCATTTCCTCTCCTGGTCATCTCCTCTGAGTCTGGTAGCTTTTCCTTGTTTGATGCTTAACAGACTCGCAGCAGGAGTGAAGGCCTTAATTTACGAGTAAATCGTGAAAGTGTTTAACCTTTTCAGTTAAACCAACTTGAGCCCAAGATGTTCTGGAAGTGGTGAGAATTTACAGAGGTATCAATGAATGACCCTGAAACAGCATTAAGTGGGTGCAGCAAAGGGACAGGCAGGTGAATGAGATAAGCGGACTCTAGTTGCTAATTTATGAATATCCTTCAAGGCCACACTGTAAGTGTATGCCTTTGCCTTCCAGATTTCAGACTACACTACAATGAGGTGGAGAATGGCAGACAAAGCTTCCACCATTTCTTTTCTTGTTTTATTTATTTATTTTTTTTTTTGCTGCGCTCTTTCTCCTGCGTGAATAAGGCACCAAACAAAAGGAGGTCCATGTTTTATTTTTCCATGCCAGTCTTTTGTTATGTGAATCATAAAAAGTCATTCAAGTCCGTCTCTTCTTGGCATTCAAACATTTCCCTAAACAACATGAGTAGGAGTTCTTGGCCATTTGTGGTGAACTTAGATGCTGCTGGCGTCTTTGTGCGAGGGCGACAACTCCAACATCAGCGTTTCCTGAGGATGTGCCCACATGCTTTTCTTTTTGTTGCTTTTGCATGAAGAACAACCTAAGCAGCTTAAAGCTTTTGGCTTTAATAATAACTGGAAAGATTTCAAAGAATCCAGCCTTGCATTCCCCCAGAAAAATCCCAAAACCATTGCTAAGATAACGGCCTAAAATCGGATCACCACCAGTACCACTGTGCCCCCTCAGAATACAGCTGTGTTACAGTAAATGTTGGCTCAACCTAAAAGTTAAGCTTTTCTTTCATCCAGGGATATCCATTTAGATTGAATGCTAGAAATTTAGGGCATGGCTGAACCACAGTATTCAAAATATTTCTCAGACAATCTAAAGACCTACTACAGTGATGGCAAGTCTAGGTTTCACTCATCATGCCATGAAAATGGCTCTGGAGCAATGAATCTTCATTTTAGAACTGCACTGCTTAGTGGACAGAGTATTTTGTTGATCTTTCTGCCATCTGGCTTAAAATGAAGTAATTAAAAAAGAAGAAGCATGGAAAGCAAGGTGCCACAAGAAATGAGGACGTGTTTAATATGAATGTGACAACAGAGGTTCAGGCAGTCAGTTGGAAACTACAGGACTACAAACCCTCCTTAAGGAAACCTCCAAGTTGTGAATTCAGAAGACTGGCTAACTGGAGATCAGACACAGAAATATCCGTAATCTACCCACCTGTGATTTCAGTCTTTGGATGCCAGCCGACTTTCTTCTAGCAAAGCAGAACCACTCCATATGGAGGCCTCAGGAAGCTTGTCCACATAAGCATGGCTCTATCCATTATGGAATCCATTCCATAACATCTGTCTTACAAACCTTTGAAACTGATATCCATACCCAGCTACATCCAAATCTGACATCCATTTCACCCCCTGAAATCAGCAATCTTTAACTCTCTCCTTGTTTATCTAGTTGTAAGATTTAAATTTAGATTATGGACTGCTTTTTTGACTGTTTCCGTTGGGATCTTTTATTAAATTTAACAAAATTAAATTCAAATCCACCTCCACCCATGAAAAAGAGAGAAAGGCCAACAGCCAGAGCAAAATTGTTGAGTGTAAAGAGAGAAAAGAGTTTTTTTCTCCCAATATAAATGCTTATTCTAAAATGTTATTAATTAGTTCCTGCCAGGTTTTCAAAAAGTTTTGAACTGATTCTCTAAGTGAGAATTTCATTTTTTCCAATTTCAAATAGTATATAAAATCCGTTACCAACTGACTTAAAAAAGTGGGTTAAGATTCTTCTAGTTGAGCAAGATAAGTCTACATGCTAGTAGTGAAATGAAGGCAATTATAGTTTGTTTGCCCTTCTCCATTTTAAGCCCATATGGGAGTACACCAAGCACAGCTATTAATGGGTTAGGAGGGATTGAGACACCAAGGCTGTCTGATAGGCATTTAAAAAGTTTTGTCCAGAATGATGTTAATTTGGTGCAGGCCCAAAACATGTGACCCAGTGAGGCTGGAACTTGATTGCAGTTTTCGCAGGTTGGATCTTGCCCTGGAAACATTTTGGACAATTTTAAATGAGATAAATGTGCATGATAAAAGATTTTAAGTTGAATAATTGAATGTTTTGCACATATGGAGCTAGAGTGAATTCTGTGCTTGGCTGCCTTCAATTCCGTTCCTGAAATGTTGAGTAAGAGATCCCTTTCCCACTGTACTCTGGGATCTTTAAAAGGAAGGGGCTTTAAAATGGTTTTATATAATATAGAAATGCTGTCTGAGTCACCACATCTGATCAATATATCTTCTGGAATAGAAATAGGTGGGAGGTGAGGAAAAGTGGGCAGATTTCATTTAGCAAAATTTCTATTTTGGAGATAGAGTAAATATTATGTTGAAGGGAGATTACATTTGGAGTGTAATTGCTAATAGGATGCAAAGATATTATTTATATACAAATCTATAAATGATTTAATCCCATATGTTTTCCAAACATTAAAAACTGTTCGAGAGGGTGGAAAGAGGTGGTTATCATGTAGAGGGGCCACAGATAACCACTCTGTAACTTAAAGTGCTTCCTACATTGGTTCCATATTCTGAGTGAATGAAGGACAAATGGGTTGTTAGTATATTGGCAATACCTAGTATTTAGTGATGTACAAAGCAAGGAATATAAAGAGGTACTGCAGGATTTCATTTCTGTTGTGTCAATGTCCAGGTTTTAATAGCTTGTATGTTAGCTAAAATTGAAAATTAGGTACAGCCATGATGCCTTCTGATTTAGGTGGTTGTAGGGTCACCTTTTGAATGTGTAGATTTTTTGAATTCCAAATAAATGAGGTTATGATTTAATCTAACTTATTAAAAAAAAGATTCTTAATGCATATGGGGATGTTTTGAAATAGGAACAGAAGCTTAGGGAGGAAATTTATCTTCAACATCTTAATTCTCCCTGCTAAAGTAAGATGGAGGGTAGACCATCTATGCACGTCTTGTTTAATTCTGTCCATGCAAACAGCAAACGTTTGTTGAAAAAGAGCTTTATGTTTACTTGTGATGTTGACCCCTGGGTATTTAAACTGATCTGCGATGATAAAAGGGAAGGTGTACAATCTAATGTTGTTAGCTACAGAATTCACTGGAAAGAGCACACTTTTGTTCAAATTAATTTTGAGTCCAGATATCTTTTGAAATTCTGCTAGTGCTGTTAGGGCTGCAGGCACTGAATTTTGTGGGTCTGATATAGAGTATACAGTACCATATCATCTGCATATAGTGATATTTTCTGTTCAATTCCTTCTCTGAAAATCCCCTTTACTTCTGACGCATTTCGAAAGTAAACAGCCAATGGCTCAATGGTGATTGCAAATAGCAGTGGTGACAAGAAGCATCCTTGTCTAGTACCACATTCTAGTTTGAAGTAGTCTAAAATAATGTTGTTAATACAAACTGAAGCTTCTGGACTGGTATACAGTAATTTGATCCATGCACACATGTTCAGGCCAAACCCAAATTTATGCAAAGTGGTGAACAGGTAATCCCATTCAACCATATCAAATGCTTTTTCTGCATCCAAAGATAATATGATCTTCAGAGTGTTAAGACTTTATGGGTGACTATATTACATTAAATAGACTTTGAAGATTAGAAGCCAAATGTCTACCTTTAATAAATCTGGTTTGGTCTTGTGATATTACTGAAGGGAACACTTTCTCAATCCTTCTAGCTAGGGCTTTAGAGAGTATCTTAACATCGTTATTCAGAAGTGAGCTTGGTCTGTATGATGAACATTGTAATAAGTCGTTATTTTTCTTAGGAAAATGGTAATTAATGCTTGGTGAAAAGTATGAGGGAGAATTTTTTGTCTCTGGCTTCTGTAAATGAGTAATAAGAGGGGAGCTAATTTAACTGATTTTTTTTTATAAAGCAGGGTAGCCATCAGGACCTGCTGCTTTCCCACTCTGAAGTGAGTTTATAGCATCTAGTAATTCTGATGGTGTCAGAGGTTTATTGAATTCCTCCGCACTTAGAGTATCTAGCTGTGGTATCCATAATCTATCAAAAAGCATATTAGATTGTGTCTTGTGTTCTTTAAACAGAGTAGAATATAAGGACTTGTAGGGGTCTCTAAATGTGTGCGTTATATTTTCACCAGTAACAGCACACGACACAATAATGTGAAGTGGATACACTTGACATAAGCATTCATAGTTTTCATCCTCTTTCTCTGTATGTTTAGCATTCATTTGCTCAGAGACTGATGTGCTTGCTGCTTCCTGAGCAGCTCTTCTTTTCTCCACCCTAGCGGCCCGCTTCTTCTCTTCTTTCGTCTGTATCTTTTCATGTTAAAACTGATTAAGTCAGGGTTTGTGTTGCAATTACTTAGTACATTTTCCTTAATTTTTCACTTAAGCTGGCACTTAAGTCTTTAATCAGCCTCAAGAATGATTTAAGATATGAAGAGCCAGAGGAAGTGACGGAGAAGGGGGTATTGAATGAGAACGGCACCCTTACGCATGTGCCTCATGGCCGCTGCCAAGAGTTGATTCTACAATAAAATAAAATAAAAATAAAAAGAGGAATAACCTTGGAGGTCAATCATCACCCCAAAAGCGGATAGTAGACATCACATAGTATATGTGTTCCAAATTTCAGGTCAATATTTCAAGAGGTTTGCAAGCTACAGGTGATTTAAAATACTGGACAGACAAATGGACAGTCATGGTAGCATATTGCATAAGAAGATGGCCAATGATTCTATTTCTGTCTGTGTTGGTGATTACTGATATTGCATTGCAAACTTCCTGCTTGTGGATTTGTTGCGCTAAGATCAGCTTTTTTGACTCTTATCTAGCATCACTCTACTCATCTGTTTGCTTTTTTTATGTCTTGTCATGTGACATTTGGTTTTGTAAAGTGACTTCAAGTGGTACTCATTGTGAATGGGATGTTTAAACAGGCTGATTTCATTCTTATGAGTGCAGAAGGGCAGTATTATGACCACACAGCTACAGAGACATGGGTTAAGCTCCCTTATCTCAGTGGAGTCAGCACATTTCCTTTTAACCTCGTAGGTTTTTTCCAGGTATTCTAATTTCTTTCCACATCCCCAAGTCATGCAGGTTAGATTGACCGGTGGAATAAATGTATCTCACAACAAGTAAAGCAGGCATTATGGTGAAGTACAGTGAGGCTTTGGCCTTTAAATCCTAAGGTAGTGAGGTTCAAATCCTGCTTCTGACAGTGTATGACTTTGAGCAAGGCAATTCATCTGCCGGTGCCCAACTGGAAAAACAAAAGATATTTAACCAATTATCTCTTTCAAATGTTGAAAGTTGACTTGGATGACAGCACCAGGCAAGTAGTAATAATAAGTAAGCCTTCTGATGGACTGGTCTTCAGTTCAGGTAAATTTGAGCTTTAGCTTGATGCTACCATGATTGGTCATGGTATCCTCTGTCCATTGAATAAATAAATCTGCTCAAATATTCAGTTAATATAGCTCAGATGTATTGACAGCAATCTGAAATTTATAGTGCAGGTCCTACTCTAGTTTGTGTTAACATTGCAGTGTGATCAGACCCACTTCACCTTGGGTGATTAGTAACATATACTGTATTCTTCAATATATCAGTGCTGTCTCCTAACAAAGTGCCATAGGTCCATCAAAAGGAAGATCTGAGAGCCATAAATGAAAAGTCTTCACAAACACTTGCCTTAAATGCACACATTGGATAGACGGTGGCTCATCTGTGCCCATAAAGTCTGAAAGTAAAATGGCACACTGCCAAGGAGAAAAATGAACGTCAGTTAAGACTCATAAGAAAAAAAAAAAACAGAGTGTCCATTTGTCTAACGTACCTGCAAGGATATGCTCAAAATACAATATGATTATGAATCTTCACTTACACATTTTTACCCCCTATAGTAATGGATGTCCACTTTTGTTTTAACACTGTGTAGTTATGCACCTCCACTTATGGTTGTAACACTGTACAGTTATGAACGTCTGCTTATGACTATACCCTCTGTACAGTTATGGACTGTATACTGTATACAGTTATAGGTTTCAAGGTTTCTTTATTTAGTCATGTTTACACAAGAAAGCATGACATTTGCCTTCTCTGTTACATCTAATAACAGACAGAATTAAATAAATCAAACAAACAGAGGGAAGGCAGTTTAAGGCAAGGCAGTTTGATAGTGTAAATTTACATAAAATGGTTACAGGATACTTATCAAACCTTTCCGATTTTTTCAGATATTCCTTCTTAAAAAGCCATATGACAATAGGAAGAAATGAATTTCTGAGTGATTTGTGTGAGTTTTCAAAGCGACTATCCTTCCTGATTTACTGAAGTTCTACATGTAACGGGCGTCTGTTATCAGTTGAGATGATTTTCAGGTTCTTTAGCATTGTTTTCTGACACAGCTGCATGCTTATTAATTTGCTGGAACTTTTTTAAATTTTGGTTTGTCAGACTACTAAACCAGGCAATAAAACTGAAAGTGATAACAAACTGAATCATACTGCGAAAAAGGACAACATGAGGTCCTTGTCTACTTTAAATAGTTTGAGTTTAAGGAGGAGAAATAAGCGCTGATTGCATTTAGAGAATTTTTTTTGTATTTGTATTCCAGTTAAGATTGTTATCTAGGTTAGTTCCAACAATTGTAGACCTCTGTTTATAGTTATAATACACAACCATTTTTGACTTCCACTTAAGACCCTACAGCTATGGGCCTCTGCTTTTGCTTATTAAAGCTTATAGGTATGGATTACCATGTATAGTCATAACCCTGTACAGTTATGGACCTCCATTTATGATAATAATATCACACAGTTATGGACCTCTGTCTACAGTTAATATCCTTAAGTTTTGAGTCTCTAGTTATGATTATAATTCCATAAAGTTATGGATCTCTACTTTTGGTTATTATATGTACCTCCAATTATGCTTATATCATTGTACATTCTTTGACCACCACTTATGGTTATATCACTGTACAGTTTTGGATTCCAGTGTTGATGGGTTTCCCAGGTTGGAGAAGGCAGTAAACCAGGCTAGGTCAGCTGAACATTCAACTTTTCCAAGGACAGTGGACACTGATCCAAGGTCGATTTTCACCAAGAACATTGCTCATTGGAGTCTTGGCTCCCTTGTCCTCCATTGCAATGGTTTCAGTTGCACTTTAGACAAACTTTATGGATATCTCTTTTATTCTTAATTTAAATATTTGCATGAGTTTATGTATGTAAATGTTGCATACATTAATGATGCTGTATCATATTTGTAAATCTGTAAATATTCACAGCCTTATTTCACTGAAGACATTTGAATTTAAAGATCACTTAAGTATTTTTTTTGTAACCATCCTGATTTGCCCAGAGACATTTCCTTTGTTATGTAAAGGTAATATTTAGTAATTCATTTAATTTTTTTTTTAAAAAGTAGCATCTCCCTGGTAAGATTATAATTGCAGTCAAAAGGATTCCATTACAAAATAAAGCTGAAGTCTTCAAACTACAGCATGCTATGATTGTGAAAAAATTCATTTACACTTCGAAAGCCAAACTGACCTTTTAATTGCTTAGTCCACTGCAATAACACCTATTTTTTTTCTAAAGTGAAGAAATTCAGGTTTGTCTTTAGTTACTATATCCCAGAAATAATAAGCTATGATGAAATATGCGTTCAAAATGCCTCTTTTAGCAATGCTACTGTGCTCAGCTGTTAGATGACTGACTACACAAGTCATGTCGTCCCCTTTGTTCAATGATCTGTTTCACCCTCAGGACAACTACAGATGGGATGTTTTTGAATGATGACCCATTCTCAACACACCTGTGATGCTACCATATATGAAAGGATTTCATCTGTGATACACCAAAGCTGCAGCATCTGGTCTCCATTACCATTTCAAATTCAAAGTTAATTAAATCTTCAGCCTTGTACATTCTCCTGTGATTTACACACTGGGCTGCATGATTTAAATTGGCTACATGGATGATGTTGTCTCTGACTGAGCAGTTAGTTACCTGGGAAGAACAGGTTAACCTAATAAAGTAATAAAGTGTGGAAGTTATATATTATGTAGACATTACAATGGCTTCTGAAGTTAAATAGGTGATTGTGTTTATAATGTTTCATTGAGCATAATATCAAACTCATTTTGCATTTTATTAAGGGATTGACAGACTAATGTCTACACATGTTTCTGTCACTATGCCTTATTTGTAAATGGAAATAGTCTTTTTTGTTTTGTAATATCTGTGACCAGTGGCAGTCGAAGCATGGAGACCAACATGGATTGGACGAATATCGCCCTCGTTCTCTGTAGTGGGTAGTCGTTACTATTAGACTATGACATACGATGACACGTGAGTGGGGTCCCATTCAGTGTTCAGAAAACACTTCAGTAGCACAAATGATGGCCCTTTGTCTATATACTCCAGACATTAAGGAGTGCATGACCCTAGTTGTATGGAGCGTGCATGCTTTTGCTTTCATAAATGGCTCCCAGTGGGTAACAGCACCCATTGAGCATCATCAGATTTTAACAACCCAGTCTCCCACAGTGTCCAGAGTGCAATCCCCTTAACTTTCATAAATGGCACCCCTCAAATGATGATGCCCTAGGATTAGGCCTGCTTAATGGATTGAGTGGCTCTGCTTGTGGCCAGTGCTTATAAAGTAACAGGGCAAAAGAGCTCATTCTGACATTCTGAATTTTTAGGACTTATTGAATATTGTCATTTCATTTCACTTGAATGGGTAGTTTAGTCCACGCTGTTGGGTGACAAAGTTCCCAAACTGATTTTTCACTCCAGTTAAATGAAGATCTAAGGTGCTAAGGATATCTATCCACTTCTTGCAATCACCCAGACTGTTTATGTTTCTGTGACATTTGATCCCTTTTGTGATGATGGTGTTATTCATAATAAGTTTGCTTTCCTCTTTGCTGTATTTACCTTGTTTTATATATTTATATTTTGGTGGGTTTAGCTTAGATAATTTAGATAATTTCAAGTCCTGCAAGAGATGATTTCCTGGCCCAGACCAAGTGGAACTGAAAACCTAACAGGTCCAAGCAGGGTTGGAAATAAAAGACAAAGAGTAGAAGACAAAGTTGAACATCGTAAAGAGGTTCAAAAACGTTGGTGCGATACACATGCAGAGCAAGTTAGAGATTATGAAAGTACTAAAATTCAAAAGTCTCAGAAAACTGACAGTAAACATCGCATTAGCGCTAACAAATGGAAATTATTACTGTGAGAATTAAAAGAACTGCTATTTGGTGAAAGTGAAATCCACACACACTACAGGCGAAATATCCAAATCTACAATATTCTGTTCACATTCGCATCATTCAATGCTCAAAATGTAGATTTACATGATTCAGGACCATATGCTATGAGAATCTGTGGTTCCGCAACAATTAAAGCTAGTACAAGTTTAATTTCAAAGAAACTACAATTCTGTCAGGTTTATATTTATGATCATGAAGAAGCGATGCAACATAGAATCAAAAGAGTTAAACAGTCGGACGTTTAGAAATTCTACAGCCAATAATAGAAACAAATCCATACGTCCAAAAATATCGCATTTTACACGAAATTTATAGTTAGTTCTATTATGCATACGTAACAATTCCCATGAAAATAATCTGTTTAAGGCAGAGCCCCCTAGTATGTATGTATATATAATTCATATTTACACAATGATATATAGATTATATATATATAGTGATTTTTTAACTCTTAATTCCACACCACTTTCAAAACTCTAGTCAAGATTAGTTCTATCAGTAAACTGTAAATTAACTGAGTCACATTTGAGTAAAGAATGCAGCAAGGTGTGCCTGCCATCCTGGGGACAAAGGGGGGATGTGTGTGGCCATGCTGGAATTTGAACCTGCCAACTAATTACTGAATGGTTACGGTTAAAATTTGATTAAATATGGAACAATGGAATTTTCAGTATGTGACAAAGGGAGCATTCAAAGCTTTTTGGGTATAAAATTTCAATAACGAAACTCAAATTCTTTTCAAAGTTCAATGCTGTATTGTATTTGTCTGCATAAGAATCATGGTAATAATACTTATTAATTTAAGTGGCATATAAAGGCATTAATAAAATGAATCACATATAATTTGGCTGCTTTTCTCCATCATCCTCTAAGTGCATGTTTTTCAAACTGGGTAAGAAAAACAAAGTCGACAGTCTGTTATGACAACTTTCCAACTGTCTTTGGTATTGGTGCCTTCAACCATTTGCAAAAGATATGATTTTGAGGAGCAAAAGATTAGACAATGTTTGAAGAAAAACATGTTTATACAAATGTTTTAGAAAAAAGAAGACATGTTTTGTTAGTACTGGACTAGATCTTTCCATTTAAGCAGTATGATGAGATTTTAATGGGTTACAAAGGAGGTCTCCTTTAAACTTTCACCTGTTCTCACACTGGACAAGCAAGGATGACTTGGACCATTAATGCTGTAAATTGTGTAATATGACATACAAGTAAAAGATGAAACTATGAACCCTGTGCTAACAGATACCCCAGAAAGGTGATCAGCAGAGAAGGGAGGAGTTGGGCTGCAAGTGCCACGCCTATGCTAGCTGGACCACGGGCTGCCACATTAGCACAGTGGTTTTTATTTTCACCAATGCAGGCAGCATATGCTAGTGCATGAGGAATATAATTCTGCTCGTGAACACCATGAAAGAGATGTGCCATTGGGCCATGGGCAAAGATGGCAACGTCCTCACCACCATGAGTCTCCGAATCCACTGGGACAGCAGACTGCTGGACATAATCTTTGGAAGCTGCAAAAGGAAGGATAAGGCTACTCAGTACACATAGTGCCTTACTGGCAGAGGGCCTCATTAGACAGAAGGGATCAGAGAGGCAAGACTAGACATTCTCAGATGGGCTCTCATCAAGTAGCTAAGGGTCAGATTTGAGGATAAACAGGACAAAGAGATACTTCTGTGTTGGGAACACTAGACTGCATGTTGCCATTGTTTAAAAACATGTTCTCTCAAAAACTGACAGTGAACACATTTTTATTTGTCTAAAGCAGGAAATCCAGGATGAAGCTTTTACCATAGTGTCTCCATTAAGGCTATACTTACCTAAAGATGTTCCTACTATGCACAAAGAGCTTCAGTATGATATAAATTAAACTTAACACATCCCATTTTGATAGTGTTTTCCAGGTAAGGAAAACAGAATTTTTGAGTTCATTGGCAACATGTTGCATGTTGATCGCTACATGAAAGCATGAATTTTGCTATACTGTGTACATGTGATAATAATTAAAATAATTTGCTCTATCCCTTATGTGACTACTACTTCTAGTACTTCTAAAGAGCATAATGACAGTAAGTTAAATGTCTGTTGATACTCTTGTGGCATGACTCTTTAGAACATACACCAGTCTAGTTTTAAAATGACCAGGGAAGAGGTGAATAGATTCTAAATAATGGAGCAAATGAGCCATCTATAAAGCACAAAATCATGGACCCCAGTACATGGCCATAGCTTGTTCTTAATCATCTTTCTCTACACAAACTGCTGTGGAACTGACAGTGAGTACCCTCATCCAGGACAAATTTCTACCCTCCATAATTTCATGAGAGGTCAGTTTACCTGTGTCCATCTTGCGAATGTCTTGCCGGCTGTTATTCTCCACTTTGTATCCAGGTCCATTCCCATAGAGTAGAGTGGTGTAGGGCAGGTTGTCTCTTCCAAACAGTGGAGATTTCCCTGCAGAGAATTAATTGAGAGTTGTCATCTGCTGACCCCACCGTGTGCAAACAAGCAGATCTTCCATTGACCTCTAAAGTGCCTGCACTCCTAGATTTCACATACTGCCATGGCAAACAGAAGGCGGCAAACACAAATTAGAGTGTCCAATACAGTCCTACCATTTGATTTACCAAGGATACTGCTTCCCCTGAATGGGTAGCCAGTGAAGACAAATCCATGTGAGTGGTCAGCAGAAACAACAGTGAGGGTGTCCTCCTCTTTGGTCAGCGCAAGTGCCACCTCCACAGCACGGTCCAGCATCACAGTCTCATGCAGCGCCATTGCAGCCTGGCTAGCATGATGACCTTGGTCAATTCTGCCTCCTGTCAAGACAAAGGATTCAACACCTTTAAATTGACTCATGGAAGAAAACAATGAACATTCAGAAATGAAAGACTTTACTTTACTTGTCAACTGTCTCTCTTTACAGTGCAAGGCAACACATTCATTGCCCACATTGCATAGTAAAATTACACTTCACAATTGTGGTAAAATGTATCAACACCCTAGCATTTTTAACCAAAACTCATAGAAACAAGAAAAGTACAGGATAGATAGATAGATAGATAGATAGATAGATAGATAGATAGATAGATAGATAGATAGATAGATAGATAGATAGATAGATAGATAGATAGATAGATAGATAGATAGATAGATAGATAGATAGATAGATAGATAGATAGATACTTTATTAATCCCAAGGGAAAATTCACATACTCCAGCAGCAGCATACTGATAAAAAACAATATTAAATTAAAGAGTAATAAAAATGCAGGTATAACAGACAGTAACTTTGTATAATGTTAACGTTTACCCCCCCGGTTGGAATTGAAGAGTCGCATAGTGTTGGGGAGGAACGATCTCCTCAGTCTGTCAGTGGAGCAGGACAGTGACAGCAGTCTGTTGCTGAAACTGCTCCTCTGTCTGGAGATGACACTGTTCAGTGGATGCAGTGGATTCTCCATGATTGACAGGAGCCTGCTCAGCGCCCATCGCTCTGCCACAGATGTCAAACTGTCCAGCTCCATGCCTACAATAGAGCCTGCCTTCCTCACCAGTTTGTCCAGGCATGAGGCGTCCCTCTTTTTTATGCTGCCTCCCCAGCACACCACCGCATAGAAGAGGGCGCTCGCCACAACCGTCTGATAGAACATCTGCAGCATTTTATTGCAGATGTTGAAGGACGCCAGCCTTCTAAGAAAGTATAGTCGGCTCTGTCCTCTCTTGCACAGAGAATAAATATTGGCAGTCCAGTCCAATTTATCATCCAGCTGCACTCCCAGGTATTTATAAGTCTGCACCCTCTGCACACAGTCACCTCTGATGATCACGGGGTCCATGAGGGGCCTGGGCCTCCTAAAATCCACCACCAGCTAGATAGATGCAACTCTTATTAGTTTTATTTACAAAATTGTAAAGTTTTGTATTTCTGTACATTAGACAAGATTATTTCTATCTAAGGACTAGTTTATTTTAGTAATTGTGACCTTTTCTCAAGGCTTTGTGTAAGTGTCCACTAACTAGCTGCACGGCTTGTCTGTAATGTTTTCCTACTCTCTGACAGCAAACCAGTCTTTCAGTCTTCAGTGGCGTGACCTGATGTTTTTTAGATCTCTCCAGAGGATTTCAATTGGATTTGGACCACCACTAACTGTTCAGAGTAGGATAGTGTTTCCACTTGAGCCATTCCTTTGTACTTTTAAATTTACTTTATTAACCAGCTGGAGAACCCAACCCTTTTCATGGAAGCCCAGTTTCAGAAAACTGCTTTGGATATTGGCCCCCTAAAATGTCTTTTCATATTTTGTGATGCCAGAAGCACATTCTATTTGTCCCAAACTAGAAGCAGCAAAGCAACCACACAGCATTATGGGACGTCCACTATATTTAACTATGATGAAGAGAGTTCTTCTCCTTAAAGGCTTCATTATGTCTGTAAACAAAGGGTTGATTTACATTTCTGCACAGTTCTAACTTTTTGCTTCAATGGTCCACATAATATTTTCCTAGCAAAACCCAGATTTTGTAAGCTTTTTGTAATTATTGTGCCTGTCTTTCAGTGGTAGAGTCCTCATTGATCTCTGCCCACATAGTCTTTATTGTGGACATTTCAGGTTGAAACCATTGCTGCAGATCTCTCCGAGTCAGCCTTTGTAAGTGGTACATGCAGTTCTCTCAATACGTCTAATTAATTATAAACATCCTGATCCTGAGAGGGTCAGTGCAGATTTCTATTGAGATTTGCAGGTTTTTATTCAGATGGATTAACTATTAGCTAAACAAACAAGCTTGATGGATTGAATGGTCTCCACCCTGTCAGAGTTCTTACATTCTTACTTATTATGTTCTCTGGTTGCGTAACTGCTATATAAAAAAACACTAAGATCTGTGCACCCAATCCATCTGAACAATCTGATTGGTCAGTTTTGCTATGGTGTGATTAGTTAGTTTAGCTTTGGTGACACAACGAAAGAGGAAGTGCAAGTGTAAGATGCACATGGAGGAATAAAGACATATGAGGCACAGTGAAGAGTGCAATGATTGTTCTGTCTGCCTTGGGATTGTTTTCATAATGTGGCAGGATGAGGGGTGGGAGAATGTTCAAAAACTATGCAGACAGTGACTAGACCTGCAAATAAGCTTTGGTTTCTGGGACACAGAGAGTCACTGTCAAAGATGGCAAGTATAAAACCTGGACAGGAGGTGAGAAATGTGCCTCACAAATAATGAAAGAGTGTAAGATACAGGCTTTACAGGAACAAGCTCGAGAGGGGGAGTGTTGGTGCAGAGGTGTTCGCACACTCACAAATACAGAAAAAGAAGGTGAAGGTACATGTAGGGCAACATATATCAAGTGTTTTTTAAGTGTTCTATTATCTGCCTGTGACAGGTACAGTTTTTAATAACATTGCAAACTAAGAAATAGGAACATAAAACCCTTTTAAAATTAATTGGTATCTTTGAAGATAGTTTCTTTATGTTAGCTGTTCTCCAAAATGAACTGAAGATAAATCAAAGCCTCTTTTTCACCACAGATGATCAAAAAGGTGAATGGCTACTTTAGTTACCTGCCAATTAGTACACTGCAGGTGAGATGTTGTAGACAGGAAACAAACACCATAATCCAGTTTGTTACCAGGGAATTGACATGCAAATAGTACGGCAGAATTAAGGAGAAGTAACAGACAGAGATCCAAACAGAGTGAAAAGTACTGTGTCAACAAAATCAGAGATGAAACCAGAACTGTAATCAAAGCAAGAGAACAAGAAGTCCTAACACTATGAAGTCTTCACAGAAGCACCTTTAAGCTTTCCATAGCACTAGTAAAAAATCAGTGAAGGTTTTTAGAAGTGAGAGATTCAAAACATGGATACCAAGAGCTGTGTGCTCCTTCTTTTGTATGCAGGAAATAAGGACACAAGACCTCTGTGTCACATAAATTGCAGCAGGCATAATCATCATAACCAGCATGGTGGAAGTCTTGCAGAAACAGCAGCAAAATCTCAATGACTATCCAACAAATAGAAGACAAAATGACATTGTCACAATGACTATTAAATAATATATGAGGTAATACGAAACAAAGTACAAACAATTGTCATTAATTTCGGAGGAGACAAAATAATATAAGCTACAACATAAATAATAATAATTCATAATATGATATGAGGTGACTCTAATTTTCAATTTTTTTTATTTCTTTTTATGTTAAAAAATATAGCATAATTATGGCGCTGATCACCACTTCCAGGCTCCCTGTCAGCAGGTCTTGGTAAATTTGCCTGAACTTGTTACTAAGCTTATCTGCCTTACAAATTCACCTCCTATATATCCATCCATCCATTTTCCAACCCGCTGAATCTGAACACAGGGTCACGGGGGTCTGCTGGAGCCAATCCCAGCCAACACAGGGCACAAGGCAGGAACCAATCCCGGGCAGGGTGCCAACCCACCGCAGTATATATATATATATATATATATATATATATATATATATATATATATATATATATATATATATATATATATATATATATATATATATATATATATATATATATATATATTCATAATATAAACTTAAAATTAAAGGAACACTTTGAAAACACATCAGATCTCAATGGGAAAAAAATCATTCTGGAAATCTATACTGCTATGGACTGGGTAATGTGTTAGGAATTAAAGGATGCCACATTGTTTGATGGAAATGAAAATTATCATCCTACAGAGGGCTTAATTCAAAGACACCCCGAAAATCAAAGTGAAAACATGATGCGGCACACTAGTCCACTTTGCCAAAATTTAATTGGAGCAACTCAGAATCGTACTCAGCAGTTTGTATGGCCCCCACATGCTTGTATACATACCTGACAACGTTGGGACATGCTCCTTGTGAAACAATGGAGGATATTCCAGGGGGATCTCCTCCCAGATCTGGACCAGGGCATCACTGACCTCCTGGACAGTCTGAGGTGCAACCTGGCGGTGATGGTCCAAAACATAATGTCCCAAATATGTTCTATTGGACTTAGGTCAGGTGAGTGTAGGGGCCAGTCAATTGTATCAATTCCTTCATCCTCCAGGAACTGCATGCATACTCTTGCCACATGAGGCCGGGCATTGTCGTGCACCAGAAGGAAGCCAGGACTCACTGCACCAGCATAGGGTCTGACAATGGGTCTAAGGATTTCATTCCGATACCTAATGGCAGTCAAGGTGCTGTTGTCTAGCCTGTAGAGGTTTGTGTGTCCCTCCATGGATATGCCTCCCCAGACCATCACTGACCCACCGCCAAACCGGTCATGCTAAACAATGTTACAGGCAGCATAACATTTTCCACGGCTTCTCCAAACCCTTTCAAGTCTGTTACATGTTTCTCAGGATGAACCTGCTCTCATCTGTGAAAAGCACAGGGTGCCAAAGGTGGACCTGCCAATTCTGGTATTCTATGGCAAATGCCAATCGTGCTCCACGGTGCCGGGCAGTGAGCACAGGGCCCACTAGAGATGTCGGGCTCTCAGGCCACCCTCATAAAGTCTGTTTTTGATTGTTTGGTCAGAGACATTCACACCAGTGGCCTGCTGGAGGTCATTTTGTAGAGTTCTGGCAGTGCTCATCCTGTTCCTCCTTGCCCAAAGGAGCAGATACCAGTTCTGCTGATGGGTTAAGGACCTTCAACGGCTCTGTACAGCTCTCCTAGAGTAACTGCCCATCTCCTGGAATCTCTTCCATGCCCTTGAGACTGTGCTTGGAGACACAGAAAACCTTCCGGTAGTGGTACGTATTGATGTGCCATCCTGGAGAAGTTGGACTAACTGTGCAACCTCTGTAGGATCCAGGTATCTCCCCATGCTAACAGTAGTGACACTGACCATAGCCAAATGCAAAACTAGTGAAAAAACAGTCAGAAAAGATGAGGAGGGAAAAATGTCAGTGGCCTCCACCTGTTAAACCATTCCTGTTTTGGGGGTCGTCTCATTGTTGCCCCTCTAGTGCACTTGTTGTTAATTTCATTAACGCGAAAGCAGCTGAAACTGATTAACAACCCCCTCTGCTACTTAACTGACCAGATCAATAGCCCAGAAGTTTCATTGACTTGATGTTATACTCTGATTAAAAAGTGTTCCTTTTTATATATATATATATATATATATATATATATATATATATATATATATATATATATATATATATATATATATATAAAATCCCTATATGCGTCCAGGTGTCCGTGTGTGGGTGTCTTCTGGTGAAGTGCGCATGCGCGGGGCACGGTGCGATGCGTGATATTATTGTCAGAGAAAGTTAGAGGCGTTTTACAGAAATACAAACCAGTATTACTGCAAGAGGAAATTAAAGGTACACAATACAGTGACGCATATTATAGCCACATACAAGCCAGTATTACTGTCAGTGGAGATTAAAGGCATATTACCGACGCGCACGCCTGTATTACTGCCAGGGAAAATTAAAGGTATATTACAGACGTACAAGCCAGTGGACGTACAAGACAGTATTACTGTCACAGAAAATTAAAGACACACAATACACGGCGGCAGCCCACGAAGAACGGTCAGCTCAGCAAGTAAACATCAACAAAAGAAAGGCTGAAAGAAAGAAAAATACGACCAACAAAAAGAATGAGGTCAAAGTCCCTTGCCATTTAATATAGACCGTTCCTACTAATGTTTATGCACTACTGTTCTAGCGCCCATTATTGTAACAGGCTTAATGACTAGTATATATATATATATATATATATATATATATATATATATATATATATATATATATATATATATATATATATATATATATTATTGATTAGCAGGTAACCTTGTCCTGCATTTCAAATAAAATAGGAACTGCTTTATGTTTGATGACATGTTTAAGACTCTTATCAGCATTAACCTCTCTGGATTATTATTACGTTCTGAAAGCTTTTTGTGTTGTGATAGTGCTCTAAGTGAGATGTTATATACAATAAACATTCCTCAAGCAGGCTTCAGATTTAGATTCACAAGACTAACAAACATTATATTTTTTAAGAATCCTTCTACCTTGAATGCTTTAATCATTTTGAATTCCAGTGATGGAAGAACTCTTGTAATTCTAATGCGCTGTTAGAGTTCAGTATTATTATTTTGAGGAATTCCTTGGATGGCATGGTGGTGCAGTGTTTAGCATGGCTTCCTCATTGATCCTTACTATCTAAACTTTCTAAACATTCTGTTTACATTGTTGGTGTGCTTGTTAAACCTGCTCCTTCTGTCTGAACCTTGGTGAAGTATTTGACCCATTATTTAATTGTGAGCCACATATCAAGTTTCCCAGCAAAACTGCATTCTTTCATCTCTGTAACATTGCTCATCTTCACCCGTTTCTCAGTAGTAATGATGCACAAACTTTGGTTAATTCTTTCATTATCTCTCATATTGACCACTGAATTTCTCTCTTCATTTGTCTTCCTTCAAAGTCTTTACAAAAGCTGCAGTATATTCAGAACTCTGAAACTATATGATGCATTCTTCTTACATCATTCCCTTTCTCTTTTAGCTACACCTGGTTGCCAGTTCAGTCTTGCTACTCACTCTCAAAGTCCTGCTTAAACATGCTCCTCTTTACCTTAGTGATTCTTGATCTCTTATTCCTCTTCTCACTCTCCTGAGCCTTTTAGCCATATTTGTCTCGATATTCCACATACCAGGCTTTCCAGCTTGGGAGGCAGGTACTTCAGTGCCATGGCCCCTAAACTTTGTGATTCTCTTCCCAGATCTCCCCATGACTGCTCTTCCCTCTCTACTTTCAAATCTGATTTAAAGACTTTTCTCTTCAATGAACTTGTCTTCTTATCCTCTACTGCTCATTTATTTTTTGTTTGTAATGTGACGTTTGGATTGTTAAATGTACTATATAAATGTAACACTATTATTATTGTTGTTGTCTTCAATCCACAACCTTTGCAGCCTTTGGCTACATGGACATTGCACATTCCCTCCATATCTGTGTTGATTTTCCTTCCATATTCCCAAACACATAGATATTAGATGAATTGTCAGCTTTTAACTGGCCCCCACATTGCAAAAAATCTAAGCCAAGTGAAAAGTTTTTAAATCATGACATTAAGTCTAGTTTTCCTTATTGTAAGAATTATTGACTTATCCAAAAATGAATATTTATAATTATTTAGCTGACTTTAAGAAACCTTGTCAAGTAAAATTTGCTTACACCTTTGACAGATTTCTTTGCTAAATACAAGCAGAACAACTCCCATTTAAAGTTTTTTTGTCTGGTTTTTGAATATGTGTTTTTTGCAGTGTATGTGACTGAGTGTGCATGTGCCCTGCACATCTTATCCAGGGTTGTTTCCAACCTTACATCCCAGTGGTGTTGGGATAGGTGGCTCTGATTCTCCAAGACCCTAAATAGGCTTACACGGGGTTGAGAATGCACAGCATGTATTGTCGGCCACCGTATACATGTGGACTGTGATTATATCATTGGATGTCACTTTTTGTTCCTTGGTTTATTTTCTTGTTTCCATAGAACTCTCATTCATTTCTGCTGAAAAGATTTTAAACTATTGTTGGCTAATGTGGCGTACATATGTCAGTCCAGTTCAATTCAGTTTTTGGGATAAAGTTTGATGTCATCAGTGCAGTCAAGTGCAGTCTATAAAGTCATAACACTGATATAGATTATGAATATCAGAACCCAACATACTGTACAGGAACATTCTCTTCTTCACAATATGGGTCAGGATCAGAGACACTTGATAAAAGTGTAGGTCATCAGGATGGGCACTGAAGAAGAGCAGAACTATAGTGGTGCAGAAACACTAATGACTTGAATGATTAAAATGCTGTCAACTAATACCGTTGGCAATGCCCTGCAGACTGACAGAGGGAATCAAGTGGTGAATGATGATTTGATTGATGCTTATAAGTTGGAAGACATCTGCCCATTTTCCCAAGCTGCTCTTTTCATTAATATAATTAGAAAACAGTTTGCTAGGCAACATCCAGCAAGTCAGGAACTAAACTTGAACAGATGCCTGGTCATCACAGGACCTCTCACCAACACACACATGCACACCCAAAAGAAATGAATCCTGGTGTTGAAGTCACAGTACATCTTTGGGCTGTGGAAAGAAACCAAACCCCAGGGGAAAACCTACAGGTTCCAGGACAACAGATTCACTCCACTTCACTTCCACTGGCAATGTCTTAATTTGGGTTACCTCACATTCCATTATTTAAGTACAATAAACATCCATCCAAGATTACGGGGCCTATCTCAGTGGCACCATTTCATTGTAAGGATACATTCATGAACACACACTCCTGAATAGTCACTCAAAGAAGATTAATCTTTGCCTGCACATTTTTGGGATGAATGAGGAAAAACTGAATACCAATAGAAAAAATAAAAACACATGAACACAGAAAGAAGGTGAAAATTCCATACAGACAGTGACCAGAGGGGGGGTGCTTTAGGAGCTCATGCTGACACAGCAAATTGTATGACAAGCCAACTCAGGATCCCAGAATAGGACCCAAGTGCAGCCATGCAACGGGTGACACCTCAGCACCACACTGTGAGGTATTTTATGGTGGCTGGAGTGCCAATTCTGCCACCAACCCCCAGGTTATTCCCTGGAGGTTGGAGGGCCTACATGCAGTGCTGGATGCAGATTAACGTCATACCCAGGACGGAGCAATTGCAGGTCAAAGGCCTTGCTCAAGGGCCCAACAGAGTAGAGTCACTTTTGGCGTTTACAGGATTCGAACCGGAAGCTTTCCAATTGCCAGTGCAGACCCCTAGCCTCAGAGCCACCACTCCGCCCCATGCCAAGGCCAGATGCAAAATTAATAAACAGATTTATATTAAATTGTAAAGAGGTACATATATTGAATATACATTATGTGTCATTTACTGTATTTTAATAATTATGAATGTGGGCAAATGCACTGAGACTAATTTAATTAGTAAAGTGCAGTGAAGTATATATTGAAGTATACTGAAGGTAAAATAAAACTGGAGTTCAAACAAGGGAAGCAGCATTATTTAATACAGTATGACAAGGGATGAGAATGGTGGTAGGGAACAATAAAAAGATCCTGTGTGTGATAAAAGATAAGTACCATTTTCCAAAAGACTTCCCAAAACCTACATTTGTAACTCTAGAACACACAATCTTCGCAGTAAAGACCCACCATGTTTTGCTCCACCAGTCGGTAATGTAATGAAAGTAATGCACCAGACAGACAGACACCAGGATCCATGTTTTTTGAAGGTCTTTTCAGGATATTAAGTAGTTGTGCCCTTTAACTTTGAATGCACCATCTAAACCACAAAATATATGCTAACCAATCTATCGTACATACTGTAAAGATCAAACATATATGCAGTCAGGTCCATAAGTATTTGGACAGTGACACAATATTCATAATTTTGGCTCTGTACACCACCACGATGGATTTGAAACAAAGCAATCATTATGTGGTTGAACTGTAGACTTTCAACTTTAATTTAAGGGATTTACCAAAATATTGTATGAGCTGTTTAGTAATGACAGCCATTTTTCTGCATAGACCCCCATTTTCAGGGTCTCAAAAGTATTTGGACAATTGACTGACAAGCTGTTCCATAGCCAAGTGGAAGCAGGTCCCTCATTATTTCATCAACTATTAAGCAGGTAAAAGGTCTGGAATTGATGCCAAGTGTGGAATTTGCATTTGGAAGTTCTCACTGTAAAGTCTCAATATGAGGTCTAAACGGCTGTCCAAGTAAAAACAGTCCATCATTAGGCTGAGAAAACAAAACAAACCCTTTAGAGAGAGAGCAAAAACAAGAGGAGTAGTCAAATCAACCATCTGGTACATTCTTAAAGAGAAGGAACACATTGTTGAACTCAACAACACCAGAGGGTCTGGAAAACCACAGAAGACAACTGTGCTGGATGATTGCAGAATTCTGCCCTTGGTGAAGAACAATCCCTTCACAACATTTAGCCAAACCAAGAACACTCAACAGGAGGCAGGCCTATCACTGTCAAAGTCTACCATCAAGAGAAGACTTCTTGAAAGTAAAGACAGAGGATTTACTACAAGGTGCAAACCACTTCTAAACTTCAAGCATAGGAAGGACAGATTAGACTTTGCAAAAAACATTTTATAAAAACCTGTCCAGTTCTGGAACAATTTTCTTTGGATAAAGGAAACTAAGATCAATATAAACCAGAATGTTGGAAAAAGAAGAGTATGGAGAAGAGAAGGAAATGGCTCATGATCCAATGAATAACACATCATCTGTGAAACATGGTGAAGGCAGTTTTATGGCATGGGCATGCATGGCTACTAATGGAAGTCAGTCACTAGTGTTTATTGATGACATGACTGCTGGCAGAAGTAGCAGGATGAATTCTGAAGTGTATAGGGCTATACTGTCTGCTCAGATTCAGGCAAATGCTGTAAAACTGATAGGACAACGCTTCACAGTACAGACAGACAATGAGCCAAAACATACTGTAAAAGCAAACCAAGTGTTTTTCAATGCAAAGCAGTGAAATATTCTTTAATGGCCAAGTCAATCAACTAACCTCAACCCAACTGGACACGCATTTCACTTGTGAAGACAAAACTGATGGCAGAAAGTCCAACAAAAAAGCAGAAATACAATACAATACAATTTATTTTGTATAGCCCAAAATCACACAAGGAGTGTTGCAATGGGCTTTAACAGGCCTTGCCTTTTGACAGCCCCCCAGCCTTGACTCTCTGAGAAGACAAGGAAAAACTCCCAAAAAACCCTTCTAGGGAAAAAAATGGAATAAACCTTGGGAAAGGCAGTTCAAAGAGAGACCCAGGTTTCCAGGTAGGTTGGGCATGCAGTGGGTGTCAAATAGGGGGGTAAATAGGGCGGAGTGGTGGCTCTGAGGCTAAGGATCTGCGCTGGTATCCCCGGTTCGAATCCCCGTCACTGCCAAAAGAGATCCCACTCTGCTTGGCCCTTGAGCAAGACCCTTAACCTGTAATTGCTCCAGGGGCGCTGTACAATGGCTGACCCTGCGCTCTGACCCCAAGGGGTATGTGAAAACTAACAAATTCCTAACACAAGAAATTGTATAAGGCGAAATAAAGAAAAAGAAATACACAGAACAGAACACAGGTAATCCTCAAAACAATATAATAGTGCAATAAGGATATTACAAGTACAGATGTAGATGATATCACATAATAGGATTTGGATTTGTTCAGAGTCCTGGAGACCTCAGCCATCAAGCTGTCTCCCCCTATTGGCCATTCCACAGCCAGCCAATCCTATGAAAGGACCCCTTTACCCAGCGATTCCTGTGATCCTCCAGCAACTGAAGACAGCTGAAGTAAAGGATTGGCAACACATCACTGCAGTGAAAACCCAGTGGTGTGCAGAGCTAAAATGATGAAAATTGTGTCACTGTCCAAATACTTACAAGCATGGACCTGACACTATATATATGTACAATTTGAAAATTATGTGAAAATATAAGCGCTGTGACCAAGACAGATAGAAGCTGATACAAAACAACACATTTGTGATTACTTACAAATACTCTGAACATGCACAAAGCAGCACTCTTTCATTAGTCTAGGTGAGGCCAAGGTCGGATGAACATGGACACTCTGCTATGGAATTGCACCACTGTTGAAGAATATGCTGTAATGAGATTTCTTTGGGCAGTGGGAGTAAAACTTGTTTAAGCAGATATTTCAGCAAAGTCACACAATGAGCTCAGATTTTCCAAATTGTGTCATGACATTTTTTTGTAATTTATAAATATTTATATTGTGTGCTCAGTAATATTTGATTAAATATCTGGGCAGTTGTTTAGGGTAATAAAACACTTTACTTTGATTACAAAACTGTAGTTCTTGCTTTTGAAAAATACTTTTAGTTGTTCTAATGCATATTTTTGTACTCCAATTAGATCATACTCATTCCAGAAGGAAAGGTAGGCATCGTAGTATAGTGGTTAAGACTTTGGACTTCAAACTCTAAAGCTGTGTCACCACAAGCAAGTCACTTCACCTGCCTGTGCTCCAACTGAAAAAATAATTATAAACAATCGTATCTCAAATGTTGTAAATCACCAAACTAATAATAAGCAAAAAAGATAAAGTCTGTAAAGAGATCTCACAAAACCTAACATGCTTTTCAAAACAAATTCTCAATTTTGATGCCTTTTCCCTCAGTTGTATCTAAAGTCTCCTTTTAGTCTAAAGTTATTTCTTCTAAGGACTTTTAGGAGAACCATCTGTGACACAGTTGATTCTTTAACAAGAGATAAATGAAAATCTCTTTTAAGTCTCATGGACCATCAAAGATCAACCTTTGAGCAGTAAGATTTTCCTATCTGCATGCAGGGAGGACAGGAGTGTACTTGGGGTTGGACACAGCCATAAGAAGTTCATGTAAAAAGTGACTGAGCAGCTGACAACTTAAAAGAAATAAAGTCTAAAGGTTTAATTTCAACCATATAATACCATCCTCCATGCAGCTTTAAGGAGACACAAGGTCCCACACTGCACTGTGCACATTTAGCTCTAGCACATCATGTCTCTCTAAATAAGGACATTTAGTGTATTGTGCTTCCTGATAAAGGTAATGCCTGACAGTGTGGGTAACATTATAAAGAAATAGCAATGCTTGTTTTCAGATCCTGCTACAAATCATATATTTTAACCAGTGAAGCAGCAAAGGATGCAACATAATGGCCCACATATTTATTAAAATAGTATTATCAGATCACCCCCGTCTGTTTACAGTGGTTAATGACTGAGGCTTTAAGGAGTGACTGAAGCAGTGTTGGTTTATTTATAATTTGGGTACATCCTTTCCCTGCAGAAAAACAGAAGAATGACCAATAAATATACTATCAAAATATGTCTCTTCTACGTGCAGTTGCACAAGTCTACCTTCCACAATGCAATCAAAGATGGGAATTACAATGTCATGGCTTGCCAAGTAACTGCTCAAATTGGACCCAATTATGCTGAGATCATCATACTGCTATGTACAACTGACTTTTTCTTGAGTATGACAACCTAAGTAGTGACTCTTCATTAAAATACCATTATTACTGTTATTTCAAGATGAATAAATAGCATGCTTAAGCCAGTAGATTGCAGAATTATCAGTGGACAAGTAAAGGGTTGTTCATTTTTGGAGCCAGATCACTTCAAACTCTTATAATTATATTCACAACCTAAAATCATGCAATTAATTATGACTTCAGTTAGCATGTCAGACACAGACAAATATACAATATTTCTCAATTCAGATTATTTCCCAAGAAGCTTTTGTATCTTTCAAACTTGCATGATAAAGAGAAATTAAAAGTATGAAATTAGTTTTGTTATAAAGATAGGCAATTTCAAATTAGCCCCTGCATGTATGAGTGGACCCTATAATGGACTCGTGCCCCTGTCCCACACTCTGTTCTGTCTTGTGCCCAGTGCTCTGAGGAAAGCTTCTGGGTCCAAGTGATCCGAATTGGATTAAACATCTTTAAGAACATTTTGCTGTGTTGTATACATAACAGTATATACATTACAGTATACATAAATTTGTAGCATGTTTGACTATGGGGAGCACTTTTGTGTTTGTCAGAGGCGACAATGTAGTATGAAGTATGATTAATGTAGAGAGTGGGGTTGCCACTAAGCCCATCAAAACATCAACCAATTCCCATAATGAAGATCTTAAGGAAAAATGTTTTGAAGTCAGCTACGAATTGCTGTTCACAAACCAACAAAAAGGATGAAAGCATATTCATCATTTTATGGTTCATTTAATCCACTCATTCTCTGCGATTCAGTTTAGGATACTGATTACTATTATGGTCTGTTGAAGGTCTTGTGCCAGGGTTTTGTTTTGTTTTCTGTTTTGTATTTTTTTAACTATATATTAATTATTCTATAATTGTGAATTATGCAAAAGTTTCTTTTATTTGTTTAAGCCTGTCCTTTCTGTCTTCTGTTAATTATGACCTCAAATATTTTATTGCATTTGATGGAGGCAAGTCAAGACCCTTGATTTGATTACAAGCCTCAGATGTATTAATCACCATCACTTAGGCACCTTAAGGTCCTTTCTGCCACTGCAGTTTTGTAGTGGCATTAGTTAGGCTCTAACTGTGTTCTTCTGCTCCTCTTGTACCTTTATAACAGTGCCATAATACAGAGAGTCTTAGTCAATGTACTACTGTATTAAAGGCAATGTTTCCATGAACAAATGTGCAGGATAACTGTAATTCATGAGTGCACTCCTTTAAGTCTTTTCCCAGAATGATGTGTGTTTCTTGAATGAATCTTTATTTTTATGTTTAACTCAGAAATGGGGGCTGTCAGGGAGAGAAGTTGTGTCCTGTCTTGGGAAACGTTTTTATTGTGAGAGTTAAGTTGGCATGATATTACTTCGGTTTATCCAGAAAGTGAACTTCTGCTCTTGTATCCAACTGTATCAACTCCTCACATGTATCACTATTTGAGTTTGGATATGTCAAAGAAAAATCAGAGCTAGGAAATCTTAATAGTACAAGTGACACACACATGAACATGGGTTTTTTTTTTTGTTGTTTTCAAACTCCAGTATTGACACTGGTACTTGTAGAAGCCAAACCACATAACTTCTGGGACTGAATACCATAACAGCCATCATCATGACACAACAAGGCAACACTCATGCAAAAACAAAATAGTGGTGAAAATCCTGCAAAATAATTTTGAATAACTGATAACAATTTCTATGATAAAAATGAATGCAGAAATCAGATTCAGCGTCTCAAAAAACCATACCAGAAATTAACAATTAATATTTTAATAAAAATGAATAAATAGAGCGGCACGGTGGCGCAGTGGTAGCGCTGCTGCCTTGCAGTTAGGAGGTCCGGGTTCTCTTCCCGGGTCCTCCCTGTGTGGAGTTTGTATGTTCTCCCCGTGTCTGCATGGGTTTCCTCCGGGGGTCCCGGTTTCCTCCCACAGTCCAAAGACATGCAGGTTAGGTGGATTGGCGATTCTAAATTGGCCCTAGTGTGTGCTTGGTGTGTGGGTGTGTTTGTGTGTGTCCTGCGGTGGGTTGGCACCCTGCCCAGGATTGTTTCCTGCCTTGTGCCCTGTGTTGCCTGGGATGGGATCCAGCAGACCCCCGTGAACCTGTGTTCGGATATAGCGGGTTAGAAAATGGATGGATGGATGGATGAATAAATACAAAAAAATAAAATTAAATTATGATATTGTCATAGGTGAGACCTCCTAACTGTTACCAGGTCTAGTGTAGGTACAGCAGAAGGCAGTTTGTGTTTAATTTGGGACCAGAAAAGAAACAGTCAAACAATAAGCCAAAGACGAAGCCGGAAAATCAAATTTATCTAACTGAAGACGCCAAAATGCTAAGCCCAACAGGTAGTAGAAAAAACAAAGCAAAATGAATGAAATTTTTAGCAAAGAAACAAAAATTCTTTAGTGAAATCTGCACTCTCAGATAACTAGGAAGTGGTGATGACCTCATTCATGAAAGGTGTCTCACACATGCACATGGTAGGCAGCTAAAGGGCTCAAATAGATGTAATTACATGCCGGACCAGGGGATGGCAGTGTCCACTGATCTTTTCTCTCTTTCCTCTGCAGTCTGACTGAAAGAAATCCCACCTGAGTCTAAGGGCATCAGTGAACCAATATAACCTCCATTTTCACTATGTCAATCAGTTCTATTTTGCACTCCAGTCTGTAAAAACATATTTTTTTCTTGCCTAAACTGCATATTTCATATATACAAGATGGCTACTCCAAACCTTTTTCTGTTTCTTGTTGTCTTTCTTCTGTTGTCACAACCCCTGGCCATCCTTCAGTGGCAAACACCCTAGCAACATCATCCAGGGAATGTATACAATTGTGGTGACCATGAAAAAACAAAATGGTATCAGACAAACCGTGAATGCTTTGCAACAAAATTAACAGAACTTCAAAACAAAAAATGAACATTAAAAATGGAGAAAATATTTAAAAAACAAAAAAGAAAAAGCATTAAACAATGTATTGAATAGGAAGTGAATGTCAATATTTCAAACAGTTGGGGTTATGAAAAAGCTCAGATTTCAAAATGGGGTCACAAACCAATAAAGCTTAGGAACCTCTGATTTAAATGTTTTCAGTTCAAGTCAGCATTGCAATTATGTTGTACAAAAAAACAAACTGTACTAACCAGCTGCACTCGGTGTCAACCGTTTAGTATGGAAAGGGAATCAGAAGGAGCCACAAAATCAAAATAACAAGCCTAGGGTCGTAACTGAGAAGGTATGAATAAAGTGAACAAAGTTCATATCATGAACCAAGAATCATAGTCAAGAAACAATGTGGAAGAATAATAGTAGCCAAGTAAGGAACAAATAATCAGAGCCAAATCAACAAGACATTAATTATAGTAAGGAAACTGAAAGATATTCTGTAACCATTAACCACTAACAGGAATACATAGTTCTAGTTTTTAGTAATAGAATAAATTTTGTAGGAAGAATCTGCAATCTCGGACAACCAGGAAGCATATAATGCTGACCTTATACTGTCTTAATAATGATGTCACACATCCCATATTCCCAGTAATCTTGCATAGAAACAGCGCAGCAAAAATTAACAAAAATGTCCCAAAATGCCAACACAAATAATAAAACAGCAAGTGTTGCAGGAGAATATAGTTAGTTTTTTTTAATATAATTAAAAACACAATGAAATAAATATTAATGTAACCAATAGATTCCTTGGTCCTCAAAACCTTATTCTTCAAAGAACATTCAAAACAAAAAATCATAATTGCAAGGCAGGTCATAACACAAACCTTTAGGTGGGAAACAATTATGGGAGACTCTAATTAAATATATTAGAATTAATACCTGTATTAAACTGGATGGAAAATGACAGAATTCATTGATGTGTAGGCAAACCTACAGTAAAAGAATGAACAATCAAAGCCATCCATCCATTGTTCCATCATCTAAAGTTCTCATTCAATTTAGGGTCACAGAGAGTTGGAAGCCTTTGCTGGCACCAACCAGCACAAGAAAGGAGTGGGCCCAAGATGGGGGGCACACTCTTGAGTACAACAAATCAAAGACTGTTTGTACCAAAAATTTTACCGGTATGCACCTATTGCCACAGTCGTCTCAAAAGTATAATCAATCCTGTTGATCAGTACATATTATAACAAACACTCAGAAATGCTAAACACGTACAAATCATATAATAGCACATGCCAATTACACATCCATACTTAGATTCGGAAAAAGAAAAAGAACAATTACACTACCACACACCAAATTAGTTTAACTATATGAAAGAACATAAAGTGGTTGCTTTCATCACTGATTATAACTTAATAATTAAGAATTTAATCAGTACAAAATTAATATATAAATAGATATGATAAAATGCCTTGGTGTATATATGTTAAATGTTATGTTTCATCAGGAAAGATTTATAAAGATGTATTATTTTCAGATTTCATTAAACTGTATGACTCCTGGCCTTTTAGTACAAGTTACTTTAACGAGTTCTGGCAGTGGATGAGTGAAAATAACAAATATCGCTGGAAAAAAGGACATCAAAGCAGTAGGCAGACATTCAAATAAGACAATAAAACTAACAACACTTAATTGTGAAAGTCTGAACTTTAGTCGGGCATATGGAAAGAAGGTATTATCACTGACAAGCTTTAACCTTTAGTCATCTCACTTCAAGGGTTTTCCTGCTTACAAGATTTGTAAAATAAAGCAGGTTACTTAATATGAACACTACTGAATTTATTCATATCAAGCTAGTTACCATTATTTTTTACACCTTCAGCCATCTTACATTTCTAAAGTTAATTAAAATACTACAGCATACAACCATAAATGTTCATTTCTGAAAGCTCCATATGAATTCTAAACATAATCAAAAGTCAGTTTTCAAATTCACTTTCTGCCATATTAAGGTAGGAACACCTTTGCCCTATTTACCTTACAGCCTTTATAAATTTGTGGAATTTGTATGCTTCCCCTGTACCAGCATGGTTTTTCTCCTGGAAAACATGGAGGTTAGATTAGGTAGCAGAGTTGCTTTTCTGCTCCCTACATGATGCTGCCAGAACAGGCTGCACTCCTGCTAATTCTGAATTGGCTACAGTAGTTCAGTCATACAGAGAAGGATGCGCTTCCACTGTGATCACAAGGCACAGTCCTTCTGAAAAGAGTCAGAATAGATAAAACGTCTGTATAAAGGCAAAGATTTTAGTTAAAAGCAGGGCTGTCTTAACAGCATTATAGGCCCCCGGGCAAAGTAGTGCACTGGGGCCCCTATTTTGATAGCAAAACAGAAACATACTTAGGCATCAGAAACATTGTGGGCCCTTGTGCTCCTGGGGTCCATGGCAAGTGCCCATTGCACTCATATGTTAAGACGGTCCTGGTTAAAAGCCCCCCAAATTGTGAATCATCTTCCTGCTAATATTAGAGAGGCTCCGTTAGTCACATCTTTTAAATCATTTTTCAGTATAGCATATTTATGTGACAGTTATGTGTGATGCTTTCATGATGCCTTAATGTTCTTTTTGCACTGTTGTGCAGCTATTGTAATCTCTTGTTATTAAACCTTTCTTGTTCTGTTTACATACTTCAATATCCCGTAGTGATTCTTTCCATCATTGTCACTTTTACTAAGTAATCCCCCTGCTTGAAGACTTACACAGCTCCAGACCTTTATATGGTTGCACCAAAGTCATACACAAGACAATGCACTGGGGGGAATCGTCTAGTTGGCCTACGGCAGCGATCTTTGATTTATGCCAAAAACCAATTGCCCAATGAGGATTATTTTTCACAGAGATCTCTATCAACTACAATTTAATTTTCCTCTTCTAAAACTGCCAGCTACCTATAGCTACACTTATTATATGCAAATTTACTTTGCATTATAATTGCTTACACTTACATCCTAAAAAGATTACAATATGCAAACTTTTGAGGCAACTCATGCCCCTTCTTCAGGCAAGTTGTTCTGAGTTGCCTCGAAAACTTGCATATTGAAATCTTTCTAGTTAGCAAATAAAAGGTGTCATTTTGCGTGGCTGCTCACTACATTCATAATGGCTAACATGGTACAACACCCTAGTACTACTTACATCCTAATTAAGAGTCTTTAGGGATGGAAAGACTTCAATATATGCAGTGAATTCAGGGTGCAGTCCTACAATGCAGCATATAATTATTAATTTGGCAATTAGTAATTCAAGACTCTAATGTGTTACCAAGTTCAGCACCTTGAATTCAAGGGCTACAAACTGTGGAGAGAGTGGAGATGCCAGATTTATTTACAGACATGTAGGAACAGATTTCTAGAACTATAAAGCCATGTGAGACATTTGCTGCTTTTCTTCTCCCCTACCAAGGTACTCCATGTTCTTGAAGTCACTTGTACACTATGCATCTTTCTGAGTTGTGTTATGTAATCGTGACCCTTTTCCAAATATTTTGAGAGTTTTGACTGACCTGATTTTTTAACATTACTAAATTTACTATATTTAAATATTATTATTTTTTTTAACGTAGCTATTTTGTGATGGTTCATTGTAAATGCATTATATTTGAAAATGTGTATCCATATGTGGGGTTGTCTAATATTAAAAGAATTGAAATTATAGAAGATAAATGAGAAAGTGACTCATTTATCTTATTCTTTCATGTCTTTCTAGCTAGATTTTGAAACAGTAAATACAGACAAAGCCCTGTCAATGGTCTGGTAAATCAAAATAAATAACACCTATTCACTAAAACCTTACTGAAAAACTGGCAAACTCCACTGAGGAACAAAGGCAGTGAGTCCACAAAAGCTGAAATAATCTGAAGAATGATCTGTGGAGGAAAAGACTGGATGACTAACTGGTACCTTCCATTAAATCTAAAGATTCCTGGCCATATCACAATAGCTGAATTATGAACACAGAGAGATGGTTAAGATTGTAGCTGAAGAAATCCATAAGCAAGAAGTTCACCATGCAATAATAAAAATTACCAATACAATTGGAAGTAAAACCAAGGATGATAAAGAAATAAATTTCACTTTTAAGGAGTACTATAATTCCTTACATTAAGTTCTATCTATCTGTCTACATTCCTCTCAGTGTAAAGAAGATGAGACAAAATACCACAGCTTGATATAATCGTAGTGCAGTTGGTAAACCTTTTAACACTTTTAAAATTGTGGAATGCCATAAACTCACTCCAAAGTGGGAAAGCTACAGGCCCAGATGGCTACCAGGTGGAATTTTATAAATATTTTTTAACTACATTCCACTATTATTAACAATGTTTATAAAAGCTAGATAAAATAGACTTTAGTATTTCTCCAAAAACAAAAAGAAAAAAAAAAAAAAGACCAGTTTCATTCTTGAATAACAGTGTTATGATACTAGCAAAAAATCATAGCTAGAGGGATTGAGTAAGTGTTTGCCTCAGTAATATTACAAGACCAAACAGCATTTATTAAAGGCAGCCACTCTGCTTCAGACCTATGGTACCTGTTTGATGTAATTTACTCACCCACAAAATCTGACTCAAGAGAAGTCTTAGAATCTCGAATGCAGAAAATGCCTTGGATGGAGTCAAATGGGTTCACTATTCAGATTCACAGACCCACATAGATTAAATTACTTTATTCTAGTTTAGAAGCCTCAATCCATGGTAAAAACACAAAAACAGATTATTTGAAATTAGCACGTAGTGCTTGACAAGGGTGTCCACTATCTGTTTCTCCAGAAGAAACCGGGGATAAGGAGGATTATTAGAGAAGGACCTGACCAGAAAATATATGCAGACAATCTAGTGCTTTATATATCAGAGTCACAATGATGTCTACCATTAGTCTCAAACATGTTAGGAGAATTTCATAAGATCTCCAGGGTCAAAATTAATTTTATTCACTGGATGCTTTTCCCAATTAATTCTCTACCTCATCATACCAGATTAGGTAGCTATTCATTCACATCATCAAAGCAGTTTAAATATCTGGGGATAACCATTACATGTAAATATTAAGTTTTTTTTTCCAATACAATTCTGGAAGTACTGTGAGAAAAATCACACAGGATTTTATCAAATTGTCCACCCTTAATCTCACTTTAGCAGGGAGAATTAATACAGTCAATATGAACATCCCCCCAAGCCTCTCTATATATTTTAGTTTATCCCTATATACAACAGAAAATGATTCTAAATGAGATTAGACTCAACCATGATATCATTCATCTGAAATTCAAAACAGTCATATATGCAAAAGCTGACTCTACAAAGATTAAGACTAAAGGGTAGCAAAACACAACCTAACTTTCAATTTTATGACTGGACAGCAAATACTGTATACAGACAACAGAATCATGGAAATTTTCAAAAATTCATGAATTTACAACAGCCTGGCTTACAGTGGAAAACAAATCTTGGTTTAACACTTCATATGTCCTGCTCTATACTCCATTGAATACTGATTATTATCACTTTACCAGCAATCCAGTCGTCCAGAAATTACTTGGAACCAATGCAGGATGCATCTCTAGGCAGAGAAGCTCTTCTCTCTTGCTCCTACACATGATAATCACTTTTTCCACTTTCTCAAACTTACTCAGTGTTTAACTTATGGAAGTGCTAGGGATTAAAACACTTAGAGATCTTTATATAGACAAATTATTTGCATCTTATGAACAACTACACCTTAAGTTTAATTTTCTAGCTATACACTTTTTTACTACATAGAAATCAATAGTTTTGTTAAAAGAAACCTACTCAACTATCCACATCTCACACCCATAGGTGATACCAGTTAGTCATGATGAAGACTCAGACAGCATTTCAATAATATACAAAAATATTTCAAACAACTTATTCTTCAATGATCTTAGGGAACAGTGGGCATCTTAGAAAAGGAGCAGAACTCAGCTTTCTATAGATTAAATTCCAGCTCTATATGCGCCAAGCATTCCATAATTCAACTAAAGGTCTTTCATCAATCACATTTATCTCACTTAAAATTGTCCACAATGTATCCAGGGCAAAACCCAACCTACAGGTGCTGCCATCTAGCTCTAGCATCACCAGGCCATATATTTTGGTAATGCACTAAACTAATATACTGTAATTTTGGAGAAACATCTTAACATACTTCTCAGATAGTGTTGGTGTCACAATCTCTTATAATCCATTAACAGCTATATTTGGTGTTCTCTCATATGGCATTAAAGTGCATGGGGAAAAATCAATTGTCATATCCCAGTGATTATAGATTACCAAAATAAGGAAACAGCATATCAGGTTATCATGTACTAACTCTACAATAAGATATTAATAAAATCAGTGAGGATACACTTATGGAAAGGGATGACTCTCCAGTCATAACGATAAAATGGTGCAATGTGACAAGGGTTTGAAAAATGATGCAGTCACTCTAAGAGGAATTTCAAAGATTTAATACTTAAAAACAGCTGATACTACTAATATTTTACTGATTTGTCTGGGAAATATCAGCATAGCAGTTTATTGTTCTCTTCTAAACTTCTGTAAATAACTCAGTTAATTTAATGTAAGCTTTATATTAAAGAACTAAACCTTACCAGAAGATGCGCATTGGCCTATAAAATGTTCTTGACTGTGTCCTTAATCTGAGCTGAATTGATGCTAACTTCTCAAAAATCTTTTTACTATTATCAGTCTTTAAACCTCACTTTCATACTTCATCATTTTTCCAGTTCTTGTATGACTGTCTTACTGACTTATTTAGATGAAACTCCAGACTCTGGCCTTGGAAACCAAATATAAAAACTAAATTCTTTCCTTTGAATATCAAAGTGAAAAGAGTCAAACTCCCAGACAGCATGGAAGCACTGCTTGCTTCACAGCTACAAAGACTTACATTCTAATTCAACCCTGGAAACTGTTTACATGAAGTCTGTACAACTTTCTTGTGTGGGTAAACCCAGGGGTTTCTCCAGGAGGTGGAGCCCAGAAATTACCACTGAAAATATCTAATTACTACTCAGCATACATTCCGGCACTATATGGAATTATGTTTTTGTGAATCCTTACCTTCAACCAGCAAGAAGAAGCCCTTGGGATTTTTCTGAAGGATGGAAATGGCCTTCTTTGTCATCTCTGGGAGGGATGGGTCCATGGTGGAATCCCTCTCCAGTTCATACCTCAGGTCTCCAGGTTCAAACAGGGCTATAAGGAAGACAAGTGTGGGACACAGAGGAGGATGAGGACAGCATCCTGGTGCATGCTTAATTTTTACTTCATATCCTTTTCTTGAAGTAGCATAGGCAGGTCATTCATAAGATAGAGACCTTCATGAGGGCGGTGAAGCATAGTATTCTTTGTCAGTTAGAGTAAAATGAAACAGGCAGCTATAAGCTATTAGGAAACATGTATACTCACAGGCATTTCATGGTGCCGCTCATAGGAGTACCACTTACCAAGGAGAGCATCTGTGCCATTGACATCTACACGGTCAAAATCCTCCTTGTTCCATACATAGTAAGCAGCCTGTGTATATATCAACATAACCTACATTACACCTGTTAAAGTCTTCATATGCTGGTTTGTATTATGTCCCAGATATCTCCATTCCAGTTTACCCAAGAGACAAAAGTCTGCCCTCCCATCTCCCAATGTTCTCAAAGGATAAGGCTCCTTCTCCTCCTGTTACCAGTGTTCCCAGAGACAAACTTCCTTATGATGTCCCATATGTCAATGCCCTCTCCTCTACACTTAGATGCTGATGCAACAGCATTTTGGGGCCTTCTTCCTTGTGTCCCAACCTTCACTATGCCTCTCAATGTTTTACAGTTAATGGTTACTGCTGTACCTACCTGTCCTGCTCTTCTCATCTGCCATTCTGCTATGAGATCCAGCTTGTCATCCCTCTTTCCACGAGATTTCAGATCATTTGGATACTCAGGGTCTCTAGTGCCTCTGGGCGTCATGTATTTACGACCACCTCCAATGACCACCTAAAAGACAGGACAGGAATGGAAAGTTTCCCTTCCAGCTTAGTGTAAAATAGCGGGAATTTGCACCATTCCACACACCTTACAAAAGTACTAACCACACTACACTATGCTGTGGAAAATCAGAATTTGTTGGATTTGTCCTACCTCACCAGTTGCTCTTCAAAACCTTAAACTCACATCAATGTCCATGTTGAAAACGAGCTGGTATGCAATGTCCTTGCAGCCATCCTTCTTGGCACTGCTGGGCATATCCGAGTCTGAGTACCACTTCCTGCTGGCACTGTGTGCATAGGCAGCAGCTGGTGTACCATGCTGGACTCGTGTTGTAGTCACAATTCCAACTGACTTCCCTACAGAAAACACCAAAATATGTATGTAAAACAGTCTGAACAACCCTGAAAGGTCCAACGACAAGTGGACAGACACAAAGTTAGAGTGACAGACAGAGCAGGGGGTCTCAGCAGCAGTTAGGCCAACTCATCTAATCCCTTAGTCTAGGATATACAGTATAGTGTTGCATTGGAGGAGTTTTGGATTAAGGTCAACACTTCAGTTAGAATGCTATCTTCTTTCTTGGGACCATGGTGTTCCACATGTCAGTCTATAAAGAAGCAATCATCCCCAAGAACAATCATCTCTGTCAGAGCTAGTAGTGAATAGTTTTCATTTTGTCTTTAATCCTGGGTTAAAGTCTTGTATACAAAGCTTACTAAGACATAGCTGTTTTAATTTAAACATTCTGCCTTATAATAAATAGAAAAAGGGTTCAACAGACATGATGCTAGCATTTCATGCACCTTCAGTTCCCATCTTATTAGCAGGATTTGATCCTGATCTAGGAGGTGGATCAATATAGAAACAGACAGGGAAGGTGTCTGAGCAATTTATCATCAGTGACGGATAGTTAGAAAACACAGATGGTTATCTTGCCCTTTGGTTCTGGTCACTATCAAGGTAAGGTCTTTGTGATGTTTCCCAATATCAACTTTTCATTTCTTTCTATGCAGGCAATTGGAAGCTAGGCAAGACAAGATTGTTATTTACAACCAGAATGGCCACTTCCAAAAATGGTGCACTGTGCTTTTTAATAAAGGCTATTATTGGTCACCCTTTTGGCTGCCGTTTTTTTATTTTCTTCTTAACAAACAACTTGAATATCTGCCTTTGTTTTGGGAGATACTAATTTAACTTGAGTAATATTTTGTTTGTAGTAAAAAGTAGCTCTAAAGTTGCCCTTTGTGCATAGGCTCTACAATAGACTGACCACTCCACTCCAAAGTTGGTTTGGTGTGCCTAGTGCTAACTGGAAAAGCTATGAAGTGAATCAAGTGATAATAGACAGGTGCTACTGGTATTTTTCCAAAAATACTCAAAGGCTGTGGGTCCATCATGTGTGAAAGGGAAATTCCAGGTTCTTCCTGCTACATATGAACTCACCATAAATGGCTAGGTTTCATTCAGAGCCATGATGAGTTCTATAAGGATGTCTGTGTCTATAAGGTTTTACCAGCAAAACTAGACACACAGCACCAGATAAGAGTAATTCTCTTCAGTTTAAGATCATGATACATCAGAACTGAATGGAGAAATGATGTGATGAAAGTGAAGTCTGGCCATTGAAAATACCAGACAACAATCAAGAGAAGTGTCTATCTCACCTTCATCTTTGGCCCATTTGAGGATGGATGTGACCTCATTGCCCTTCTGTGAGTGGCAGACCCCATTGCGCCCTGCTGCACTGATGCCCACGATGTTCATGTTTGTCTTCACACCGCAAAGAATTGCCGTGGCAGTGCTTGCACTGTCCGAGATTTGGAAATCTGTGTTGTATGTCTTGAATGAAAATGTACAGCACATTATCACAAAATGCCTCTGTTACATATGTCCACATGCTAATTATCAGTTAATTCACTCAAATACACAAAGAGCTAATGTTCACCCATGTGTGGGGCATAAGAAACAACCAGACTTTACCTAGAAAATGTTTGAAATATGTGACAGAAAAAGACACTCTCACCCATCGGGAGACAAACACATCAGCCACATGTGATACTTGAGTCACACTCACCACATGACAGACACACATAGGTTAAACATACTTACCCATCTTTCATTTATCATGCTACAGGTAAATGCTCACATGTCACTGGTGAGAAATTGTTTAAGTGGCTGCCACTATTTGCTTCACATTCTCATAGCAATATATTCACATATTGCTATCATGTGCACAGTTTTAGGCCACTGTCATTTTGGGTTGTTCTCCACTGCAGCCAAATTTTTGTTAGTAATGATAACTGGTTACTCTTACATGAATTCTGGAGTTCATCATAGGGCCACTGTTTAAGATGATGGCAGGGCTGCACTACTATTCACATTTCTTGTTAAAAAAGACATTTTTGCAGTGTGTGTGGATAGGTCTAAATTATTTAGAACGTATATGAAAATTGACTGTGACTTTTGCTTAAAGTTTTGAGTTTTTGCATCTTGGTGTTTATCAGGGTGTTTCTGCCTCAGACCACATTTTGGTTAGGTCTATGCTCCCTTCTCAAACCCCTTGTTAACAGTTTTGGCATTGTGGCTTACATATTTCCAGCTCTGGCTGAATACAAACATGGACCAATAAAAATGAGTGACCCCGAGAGGAAGAGAGCTTTTTTTATTTTTGAGATCAGGGAGGATCATAAAGTTCAAATAGCCTTACAAAACAGGATATGAATCACATAGCATTACTTCTACAAATGGTACTGGAGTTTATGAATTTTCAGCAGAGATTAATTTCACAAACCATATTCCTTAGGCTAGTGGCTGTTCAAAAGAACCTGCTATTCCTCATTCCAGTTGGTTTGAAGGAGACCATAAAAGGTGAAGAGATTTCTTGAATCAATGTAGGTTTGTCTTGAACCAGCAGCCACAGAGGTATCAAACAGACTGATCTGGGGTGCCATTTATTATTTTTCTCTTAAGCAAGAAGCCTTTGCAATGAGCCTCTATGATTCCCAGAACCCCTACTGTTTTAGTTTGGAGGAATTTCTTCGAAATCTGGAGACATATTTGACCAGCCTGAGAGAAGAGGTGTAGCCATTAATAAACTTTTGGAATGGTGCCAGGGTAACATGTGCATTACTGACTACACAGTTAAAAATCAAAATCTATACTGCCATTGTGGGTTAGATGGAGTCCATTTTCTTTTCTCTCTTCAAAAAGGGGTTTCAGGGGAACTCCACAATGAGCTTGCCAGTCATGATGTGCTTGAAAAAGTAGTCCATTTAACTGTAAAACTGGAGGCAAGACTGTCCAGATATAAGTTAGAAAGCAAGCTGACCTGGCCTATTACTCCCAAACCTGTCAAAGAGCCAAAAGATGTTCTGGTATCCATGGAAATGGATAAAACCAAGTTGACTATAAAAGAAGGTAAAAGATGAATTTTAGAGAAATTGTCTTTTTATTGTGGGGGACCCAGACATATGGTGGCAGCATTAACCTAAGCTGCAGAAAACGGAAAAGCCAACCCTGTTACACCATGGTGGAAAATGGCAGGAAAAATAAATGTTTTATTTAATAATCAGAAAATGATTTAATAAAATTGTGGTCAAAAACAAATAGAGGGCAATACTTACTAGTTGCCAAATATTCAAACCACAGAAAAAAAAACACTAAGTCATAGTCTAAAAGACAAAACCAATTTAAAACATTTTTAGAAAGTATGCACAATTGTGGACAAGTAGAATACTGTGCTATTGGCGTATATGTTTTTGCACCAGTGAAACCATATCCCGTAACAGCTATTCGTTGTATAATAGAAATCCATCCATCCATCAATTTTCCAACCCACTGAATCCGAACACAGGGTCACGGGGGTCTGCTGGAGCCAATCCCAGCCAACACAGGGCACAAGGCAGGAACCAATCCTGGGCAGGGTGCCAAAACACCGCAGGACACACACACACACACACACACCAAGCCAAATTTAGAATCGCCAATCCACCTAACCTGCATGTCTTTGGACTGTGGGAGGAAACAGGAGCGTCCGGAGGAAACCCACGCAGATACGGGGAGAACATGCAAACTCCACGCAGGGAGGACCCTGGAAGCGAACCCAGGTCTTCTTACTACGAGGCAGCAGAACTACCACTGCACCACCGTGCCGCCCATATGATAGAAATGCTACCACAAAATGATAGTACAGTACACACAAAAACAAAAAAAAAAATTATGTTGCAGAAAACATATAAGCATAGCACAAAAGAAAAATAACAACATGAAAGCAGGGAAGTGAAAGTTTTCATTAGTTTTGTGCTTCTCATTCAAATGAAGGTATCCAAAATCTCATTGAAATTTACCCTAAAGTGCTTTTCTGTTGATGGGGATTCCATTGGAAATGGATTATTAGCATTTACCATACCTCTCTTACACATTCAAATAATTTCAAACACCTGGCTTTTTTATCATTAAGAGTTTTACCCCTCAATTAATTTTATTGTTTCCTCATCTTAAGCAACATAATCTCCATATTAATTGGTCATGTTCAGAGACTGAGACTTTTGAAAAGATTGGTTTGGCACCATATTTTCTGAAAAGTTTGCCCTCACTTTAGATAATATTGAAGACATTGTTTTAGTAGTGACTGCAGTCCAAATACCTTCAAAAGTGTCAAATGTGTGATCTGGAAAGGCGATTGCATGTAATCCTTAAAGACAGAGAAAACATGTGCTTTTGTCACAAGAATATACTACCATTGTTGTAAGAGGTATGCTGATCTTAGAAGCACACTTCTCAGTCCACAATTTATTCCTTCAAGAAATTTCCCAATGCCAGTGAGTTAGTTGTCATTTTTTTAGAGAAATTTGTAAATTCCATGGATTTACTAAATTACCTCAGACCTTTGTCTTCAACTTACTCTTTGATTCTGGTGTTCTGCTTTGTATGCAGTGAAGTAGCTTTCATTTGTATAGGGAGAAGAAGACGAAAATGTAGTTGAAATAATGGGCCAAAGTTCATAACCAGAGTATCAACTGAACCAAACAAGTAATGAGGCCAAAATACTAAACCAAAATTGTATTTGGGAAAATGAAGCAAAATAATTCTGGAAACAAAGCAAAAGAACAATGAAACTCATGCCAAGTGTTTTTAGAATCTGCATCTCGAATGATCAGGATGAGCACGGTACTGAACTTTATACCATTGCATTGGTAACATCATGCACTATGCACTTCCCACTTGTTTTCCAGAGCAATGTTGTGGCAACTGTATGAAAAAATGGAGGCATCCACAGAAAAAAGAAATAGCATCAAAAAAGATGCAAATAATTTTTTATGAGGTTAAAACAAAATTTGTCAGCCATGTGTTGATGTATGGCTCTAATTGGGACTGGCCATTTGGCCTTATGTCAAATTGGCCATATTTTGGTCACAAACTGCACAGGTTTGCAAATTGAAATGGTTAATCAGAAAATTTAAATATTTTAATGATGTACTGTACAGTCTCTGTACAGCATCTCTGGATTAGCTACTACAATGAGATGAACTTCCCCAGTCTACATCTGACTACTTTTCTGGAAATTTCAACAAAGACTCCGAACTTATTGTAATTTAGTGCATTGAACTGCTCTCCAATATGTCTGCCTATTTGTTTATATAATTGTTCATATATTTGTTGAGCTGCTCAGCATTTTGTATTTTCTACTTTAATATTTAATATTAAGTTCCACTACTCTCTTTTGCATTATTTAATAGTATTTGGGCGAAGATGTTCTTTAAATAAGTGGCAGTTATTGCAGTTACTATAGTGTACAGAATGGAAGTTTGGTTAATCCATATAGCTCAGTGACAAAAATGTCACCATTTGAGTGTCTCTGTTGACATAACTTTGGTGAGTTCCTCATTTCCTATTTCTGCTAAATAGTTTGCAGACCATAAATTGTGTTGAACCACAAAGCTGTAGTTGATAGAAGGAATGGCTTACCACATTCCTCCAAGTTTTATCCATCCTTAAATGTGTTGACCCAGTTACATACCAGTTGAATACAACTGTCTTTTCATACCTCTAAAGTAAAACATGCATACACACTGGCAGAGACGTGAACTAATGGGAGGTGATGGTGGCTCTTTCCCTTCATTGGCTCGATGCCATTTTCTCCCATTAGCAATGCATGTTTTTTGGTGTTAGAAATGGAGAAAATAGGCCTTGTTAAACCTAAGTAGGCTACAGTTTACCATTCCATATAGAAATAAAGGAAGGTCTTTAAATTGGACATTACTACACTGGGACACTTTTTTTATCACTTTTGTAATTTAGTTGTTTAACAAGCAAACAGCAAGAGAAATTCTTAGTAAAGAAGCAAAGCTGCAACTTGTTTATCTGATGTAAACAGTGTCGCAGGAGGCTGGGAGTCAGACCCGGCTGGGACACATGGAAGGACCGAGAGGTGGCGCATTAGTCCTCTGGGCCACGAGGGGGCAACAGCCCTGGATCAGAAGAGGGCCATGGAAAGGGAGCAGGGAGGCTCACGCCCGTTGGGGCCCGTGCCCACCGCCAGGGGGCGCCCCGAGCCTCATGGAGCCCGGGACACATTTACTTCCGCCACCCGGAGTGCTTCCGGGTGCTCTCCTGACACTTCCGCCACACCAGGAAGTGTCGTCAGGCAGAGCACCTGGAGCTCATCCGGGTAAGAATAAAAGGGGCCACCTCCCTCCAATCAGTGAGCTGGAGTCGGGAGTGGGAGCAGGACAAAGCTCCCGTGGAGAGAGGAAAAGGCGGCCCAGGGACAGAGAGAGAAAGGCCCGGTGTAAAGGTGATTGGGGCAAGAAGCACAGCATATTGTGCGGGACTGTGTGTGTTGGTATTGGAAAAATAAACGAGAGTTTTATAAAGATGCGGTGTCTGTCTGATGGTGTCCGGGCAAGTCTCACAACAGACACACCAATTAAAGCATGGAGACCACCAGCTTCAGCGGATTTCTCTGGAGAAAACCGCTCACGCTTTAAGAAATACAAGAAATCTGCGAACGTTCATTGGTCAGCAGGCCTTTATACACATCATCATTAATTAGTTCCTGAAGTAAACTACCAATCGTTGATACTAAATGTATCTGATTGGCTGTTCTTGTAAATTAATCACTGAACTGCTTGCACTTTGGGGTTTGATCTCCTAGAAGCTTAGTGGATTTGTAAAGACGACAGCTGTCAAAAATTGTTCAAGTAAGGTTAGTGTATTGATGCTTTTTGTAATTTATAAAACTACATTTTGTAATTTGTAAATAATCCTATTTTTTATATCACAATAATCCACTTTGGACTCTCGGAGACTGCAGTAGTAGTCAGTGGACTATGGATGGATGGGCAAGGTAAACTTTGCGAACAGAAATTTGGAGAAATCTTATTCTTTAAGTTTTTATAAGAGAGAGATGGCTGGAAATTAAACAGGAAAGTAGAGCAATGCTACATTTTGATTGAGAAGTTGAGTAACAAGAAGTCCTTTATTTGTGATATACAGTAGTAGAATGGACTGACTTGACTGAGAGATAATGAGAGACACTGCATTGTATTTGCAAAGTTGGTCAGTGTTGGTCTGCAAGAGATCCACTGTGACAAATCTGCAGCCAATTGGTCACATTTATTATAAATCCTACAGTAAGATAGGGTGATTTTTTGTTTTTTTACTTCATGTAGTTCAATGTTAAAGAAAGTGACACTTGAGACATCACCTTTTTTGTTGGTAGTTCACAAGAAATTTTAAAAACAAAAAAGGTTGCATATCAAAAAAAGTTTAAGAACCCCTTGATTGAAGTGCATATGTACTGCTGGCAGGGTGAGAGTGGCACATATTCAGGGTGCACTTCATCAGGTGGCAAAACACAGTGAAAGGGAGAGGAAGAACATGGTGTCCACTATATACAACGTCAGGAGTCAGCGACCAGAGGACATGATGAGAGTGAAGATTCTGTCAATAAGGGAAACTTCAGAGAAATTACAAAATTGTTTGCAAAGTCTGCTCATATTTTGAAAGCCCACTTTGTCATTATTGGTATTTTCTAAAGTTCTGGCACGTCACAGTTCTCACAGAGTGATTTTAGTAAATTGAGGATGTGAAGTGCTTTTTCCATTATTCTGAAATAATCAACAATCTTTGACAAATAATTTTGCCAGTACCTTTGATGTTACACCCAAATTCCCGGTGGAATTAAAAACATAGAAGTAAAGGCAGGCACTAATGTGTGTCCACAATTAAAACATAACAAATCCTGTCTCATAAATTGCCCCTTCTCCCCTTTGTGAGACAATGCCCACCAAACGTTCTGTGCACATCACTGCATGCTAGCCCTTGAATTAAAAGTACAGCTCCTTTGTCCACATTCTAGGTAGAAGGAGATCAGAAGTATAAGGTGCAGAAGACTACTGATTTGTGACATTAGGTTTAAAAAGTGCTTTATTTAGTCCATCAGCATAGACATGGACCTGAGGGATCATTTGTGGATCCCTTTTAGCAACCTTCATGCTCTTCAACTGTTGCCCCAGTTGCACTGCAATTATCCTTGGAAGCTCAATGAATGCGTCTCATGTCCACAACTTAGGTCCACATCTTAATTTTTTTTGATTCTGTTTTTAGTATGTTAATTAGTTTGATGTTTTCAATATGTCAGTATTTTTAGTGTTATTTTTTCCTTTTGCTGCACTGCTTTGGCTCTTGGTAGCTGCTTTTTTTTCGATTTTCCAGCTCCATGCTGTGGTAACATTGCTACCACATAACTGCTGGAGGTTCAACATGTGACGTCTAGAATTCAAAGGTCCTTAGTTTGAGTTCAGAAGCTACTGTTGTCTCAGAGAAGGTGGGTGGCTAAGAAGGGGGTGTCGCCCTGAATGAATTCCAGAGAAAAGTCACCATGGGATGCACCCACCACGACAAACATTTGAAATCTCACAAGTACCCACTTCAAGACAATAGAGTGGTGTAATATCCTGCATTAGTGTAACATGACACGTGTGCACATGCATACTCCCACATGACAGACATGTTACACAAGTAAAGTGAAATGCACAAATGATTAGACTCATATGACATTGTGACAAGCATATGCTCAAACAAGACCCCCCCACAAGAGACAAATGCAGACTTACCAAAAAACAAAACAATTTCAAAGTTACCAGGCAGGTAATAAAATCAGCAAACCCCACAGTGACAGTTTAGCACCTGTTACCAAGAAAAGTGGCTGCCCACCTTGAGGGGGTTTGGCTGTGACACTCACCTTGGACAAGGCCACATGAGGAAAGGCCTCAAATGTCAAAACTGTCTGCTCGCCATTCTTGTTCTCTAACTGGCCTTTCAGAATGCGAGCTGCTGTGATAGTGGTGATACCCATACCTGGAGAGCAAGCAGAAAACAAAGTGCCAGTTCAAAGCCACCCATTCACATGGCATCTTCCACAAGCAGAAGAGATGTGAAATTGAAAGTACCATCTCCAAGAAAGAAGACAATATTCTTAGCCACATTTTCATTGCGATGAAGATGAAGAGCATTGAGGAGTGTGCTCTGTGCCCATGATCTCCAGTAACCTGGGTCTTCTTCACTTGCTGAGGAAAAAGAAGAGAGAAGGCCTCAGTAAAAAGCAGTCATGGTGTTGCTAATGTTACTAGAATACTGAAAATGACATATAACATCTAAAATTCATCTTAAGTCTCATAACCTACTTTGCCAATGCTTAACCATGCATATTGTAGTTTTTCAAAATATCAGACAAACACATACACCTGGATTATCCTCCTAACTTACGTTTCTTTTTATACTATTTCAGCAACTGCCATGAAGGTCAGTCACAAAACTGGTTACCTGTGATTACTCTTCATTATAAGCTGACATTACCTGGGACTGCCTGACTGCAGCAGGTAGCAAACAACAAGAAGACACAGAACTCAGCCAGTCTGGTGCTCTCCATGGCAGGACAAGAGTGTATGAGTGGCCTGCGCTGTATTCACTATCTTTGTATCATTAACTGGACTATTAGGGTACAATAAATGGACTTCTCCCCATAGATAAGAATTGTAGCATATGGCCTTGGCACTTCACAAAGAGAAGAGTGGAAAAAATGAGTCATCATGTAAATAGTGTGGAGCAAAAAAAAACAATTGTGTTAATCAAATTAAAGTGTGGTGCACAACCTACTTTAGATAAGGATCAACACCATTAGTAACACAGGACAAAGGAGCATGTAAGCACTCCGTTAACTACTGTAGAAATATACCTGTACTTTACATAGCTACTTTATAGTGCCCCACGTGTACAGCCTTTATGTGCATGTGGACAGCTGCTTCAAGCAAAGAGAGTTACTAGATCAGCACAAGAAGGCCAAATACTGTAGTTGTCTTCAGAACTGAGCTACACCAAAGCAGGTGCCAGCCCACCATGCTACTTTCTACTAGAGGAATCCATCCTCCATCAGCTTCTTACCCCAGGTGTTCTTACTACTATACCTTTAGTACATTATCATGGGAATTCTTGTGTTCATTATTTTGGTTCACCTACTCTATAGTTACTGTTAACTATATTGTTTGTGTCATGTTTCAGCCAGGGTTCCTCTCCTGGCTCCCTTTTATGTCTGTTGTTTATGTTAATCTTGTTGATCATTTAGTTCCTATGTATTTGTGCATCTTCTTTTATATTCCATGTGCTGTGTGGGTGGTCCTTGGCGGAGCCACCTGTTCATTAACATTAAGGCACTGCCCTCAGCCCTGAAAAGGCCGGAATAATTCCCTTGTGAGTCATTCTGAATGCACTTCTGGCCATGTTCAATTCTCCTGTGCATTTTGCCTTTTGATTATTTGTGAATTTTGGATTTATTGATTTCTGTGTTCTGTTTTTTAAGTTTTATTTACTGGATTTGTGATTGCAACATATTTACTTTGGATTAAATTTATGTTTTCAAGAATTCCGTGCTGTGTCTTTGGAGCTTCACTGACTAACAGAGTTTTTATTTTCTAAAAAATAAATATTTTATTATCCTTCCATGGGCATTATGAGTATTTTTGGGACTTTCATGATTGGAACCTCTCAAGTTCACAACAGACTGTGTGAGTGTTAGATATATCTACTTTATAGCACTCCACATATACAGCAAATGACCCAACTTTATCGTCATTGTACAGGTACTATGAAATGTAGTTACTACATACCCCTTGGGGTCAGAGTGTAGGTCAGCTATTGTACAGCACCCCTGGAGCAATTGCAGGTTAAGGGCTATGCTAATGTGCCCAAAAGAGAAGAATCCCTACTGGCAGTAACAGGACTCAAACCACCAACTTTCCGGATTTACAGCTGCTTCAAGAAAAGGGACTTACAGTATTAGCTTGGCATAGGCAGGCCAAATGATTGTCTTCAGACCTGAGCTACACTCATGCCAATCTCTAAAGCAGGTGCCCACTCACCACCTGGTGGAAGGTCAAATTCAGAAGCATCAGCCTACTCCATATAACACTGAGCTTAACCAGAGATGCTGGAGGAGAGGAATAGATTGATTGATGTTATTCATTTATTTAATTAATTATTTACGTTGTGTTAGTGTCGATATTTAGTTAGACATTTTCATAAGACTCCCGACTCCCTCTTTATTTTTCTTACATTTCTGTGTAAATAAAGTTGTTAGCTTTTAGACTTTTGTTCATGTGAAATATATGATTGAGTAGAAACAAAAACATTTACTGTTTTTTTATTATATAGACATTGTTATTTATCTGTGAATGGCTCTGCTGCCATTATGGTAATGATCCTCTTCTTGTGTTCCAATATGGTACCAGTCTTCATATTTGGATACTCTGATTAAAATGTTTAAGATCCCCTGCTGTAGTTATTGGGCACTCTGAGAGTCTCATTGAATCTGACATTAGATTACGATCTGGAAAACATTTCCTTTCCATATTGAGTCTTCTGTATCTATACCACCTAGAATGCCTACTTCATCTAATTCTAGTCCTCTAGATGTGTTTCTACCTTAAACTCAGAGCTAGATAGATAGCCAATAAGTTTGTCTGATTTTATCAGATCTGCTTCCAGCAACATTTCCCACTATGAGACTGATCTTGTCAAAGGTCAGCTTCCTCCATGTTTACTGTATTAAGAGTGGAAGCTAATCCTGTCACATCTGGGTATCTAATAGCTTTGCCTTCCATGAGAACCTCCAATTTAATGTCTTAGGTTACATATCTTGATTCTACATAGCTGGTCACAATAGATGTCCCATAGCAATATGACATGGCAAGTACGGGATATGATCTTATCAAACATTTTAATGCAGAACTTTGCTTTCTGTTAGGTTGATGCTGTCAGATGTTGGTATCTATCAACTTTACTTTCTAAGGCATCAGTTCATTCAGACCTTGATAACTTTACTAATGGGGTTAAATATTTTGATGACATGTTTCTTTTCAGATTCAATGTCCCACAGCAATATGACCTGGGAGATGGATCCGGAAAGGTGTCAGTATTTTATTAATTTCTTTTTAGGGTTATATAGCTGGTGGTTCGTCATGTGGTGGGTGTGGCAACACGCTGTAGTCAGTAAATGCTTCCAACCTCTCCTCTCTCCTCCTATGTATCTGGAAAATATGTTTCAAATCTTAATTAGTGTTCCACAACATTGCTATTTTGGAGGCTAATGCGCTTAGGGTTCTTTATTCCGGAACATTACCATCTTGGCGGTTGATCCTGTAAGATTTGCATTGTGAAAGACCTGTTCGTTCAGGCCTCACCCATTTACAGCTTGACTTCCCTTACCAAATTAGAATAATTGCTGCAGAACATTACATTTATTGGCATCTGATCCTTTCAGATTTCAGTAATCAATCTCTAGCTTTAATTCTTGAAAGGCTGACCCTGGCAGATTTTTGTACCCTACCGCTTTGTCTTCTAGGAAACCAACCCAGTCAAACCTCAGTATTTTGCAGTTTTAAATCTAGTTCTGCACATTTGAACTATACAAAGCTGGCGAGGATCAAAGCCCCATAAGATTTTGACTTTAGAGAGGAAACCTGTTACAGTTGTGTGGATTTATCAGATGGAAGGATGATCTTGTCAGATCTCCTCATCCTGCAGTCTTACCTTCTGTAGGACCAACCTTGTCTGAATTTTGTTCTCCGTCTTCTTACCAGAGGCAGTAAATGCATTACTTAAGAGTCTAATCATATCAGGGGCTTGCAGTTTAAATGTAAAGCAAACCAAACCTTGTTGTCCTCTGAATTCAACCGCTTGAACCTCTCAAGCAGCTGATCCAGGCAGTGTTTGGTAATCTGCACCTTTACCTCAAGGGCTATGGATCTGGACTATACTTAGCATGTCAGCGCCAGTGTGTTACAGCATGAGGACTTCCTGTTGGACTTTAGGCATCTGAAAGTTTACCAGCCATGAGGCCAATTCTGCCACGTAATGATCCCACAGCTTTACTATCTGTGTGGCTAATTTTGATTGCTGTGTCTTTACCACCCGAGGCATTTCTCTGGAGAAAAACATAAAATCCCAATTCTTAGGTGTTAACCTTTTACAGCCTCATCCTGCCACAACTTAGGATCTTGCAGTTTAAATTTCAAGTTTACCACGCCAGCAACCTTAACCTCCCAAGAAGCTGATCCAGTTTGAACTCAATGGATTGTGAGCCTGTCAGACATCAGTAATCAGCTACTATGACATCCTTTTAGTCACTTGCAAGGCTAATGCAAGTTTCCAACACTTCTAAATGTTGCATTGTGTTTGTATGGAATGATTACAATAAAAATTAATACAAAAAAAAATAAAATAAAATAAATGTTGCATTGTGTTTAATCCTACTGCTTTAAGAGCATAAATCTGTCAGTATGCTCTAACCTTCTCTTTTCCTAACAAAACTGGAAATTCTTATAGTAGTCCATTGTCCAATCATTAAAGTCTGATCCAGTCTGAATTGTAAGAGGCATCTAAACCTTGTGGGAGACTTATGTTATAAACCCCTTCATACTGAGACGCCAAATTTAGTGAGACTGAAATAATTTCCAGCACTGACTCTCAAAGGTCATTTCCCTGTGAAAACATATGAGGTTTCAATTCTGTTTCTTCACTGCACATTTTTTGACTCTTACCATATTTGAGGCCTGGCTTGCAGATTTTTACCTACGGAAAGTTCATATTCCCAACCGGTTTAAACAGAGCCAATCCTTTTTGAGATTAACTTCTTGAAGACTGATCCTGTCAGTTCCAACCCAATGGCCTTGTATTAACACCTCTACCCCCTCCTTCTTCATTGTCACTAAGGCTTCTCAATCCATTCATTTTCTACACCTGCTTTATCCAAATTTAGGGTCACAGATAGCTGAATCCTATTCAAGGCAGAAACCTGAAGCCAATTGGGCCAGCAGTCCATAGGGCAACCAAAACTGTGTCAAATATACCACTTTTCATAGATCTAATGAATGGGCTTTGATTAAAACGTAGCATTCTGGAGCGAACATTAAAACTTAAAACTTAAAAAGCTCTGAATATGGCTGCAGGTTTTCATTACATCAACTGTCTACTTTTAATTGGACTCCTCCATGAATTAACTAAGGAGTTGTAGTCCAGTTTATATGTTTGCTTTTGTCAATTCAAAAATCACAAACTGGTTATACTACATAACTGATGAAGGAAGTACACATTTGTGTGTGTTAGATGAAGATAAATTTAGTGTTTTTCTTTTTTGCCCTTTACTGTTTTGTTCTTTTTTTAACCAGCCACAGGGGATGCACAAACCACTGTGTTTATTTGTGCCGGTCCCAAGCCTGGATAAATGGGGAGAGTTACATCAGGAAGGGCATCCGGTGTAAAATTGTGCCAAATCAATATGTGGAAAACAATACAAATTTCCATACCGGATCGGTCAAGCCCCAGGTTAACAACGACCGCCATCAGTACTGTTAGCCAACAGGGTGCTAGAATAAACTGGGCTACTGTTGGCTGAAGAAGGAGAAGAAGACGTGGGAGACGGGTCCGGAAGGAGGAGGAGTGGAGGAAGGTAAAGAGAGTGGAACTAAGGGTAGGAACTTTGAATGTTGGCAGTATGACTGGTAAGGGGAGAGAGTTAGCAGATATGATGGAGAGAAGGAAGGTTGATATATTATGCATGCAAGACACTAAATGGAAGGGGAGTAAGGCCAGGTGGATTGGAGGTGGATTTAAATTGTTCTATCATGGTGTGGAGATAGGAGGAGAAATGGGGTAGGAGTTATTCTGAAGGAACAGAATGTCAAGAGTTTTTTGGAGGTGAAAAGAGCGTCTGGCAGAGTAATGATTATGAAGCTGGAAATTGGTGTGCAATGGATGAGAAAGAAGATTTTTGGAGTGAGTTGGTGGTCTGTAGGATGACGTTGGAGATCAAGAAGAGGAAGAGAGTGAGGGCGGAGCCAAGGATCAAATGGTGGAAGTTGAAAAAGGAAGACTGCAAGGTGGAGTTTAGGGAGAAGGTGAGACAGGCATTGGATGGTGGTAAAGAGTTACCAGATAGCTGGGAAACTACAGCAGAAGCAGTAAGGGTAACAGCAAGAAGGGTGCTTGGCGTCACATCTGGACAGAGGAAGGAGGAAAAGGAAACCTGGTGGTGGAATGGGGAAATACAGGAGAGTATACAGAGGAAGAGGATGGCAAAGAAGAAGTGGGATAGTCAGAGAGATGCAGAAAGTAGACAAGACTACAAATAGATAAGGCACAAGGTGAAGAGAGAGGTGGCGAAGGCTAAAGAAAAGGCGTATGATGAGTTGTATGAGAGGTTGGACACTAAGGAGGGAGAAAAAGACATGTACTGATTGGCTAGACCACGGGTGTCGAACTCCAGTCTTGGAGGGCCGCAGGTTTTCATTCTAACCATCTTCTTCCTTAATGACCAGTTTTTGCTGCTAATTAACTTCTTTTGCCTTCATTTTAATGAACTCAAATCAGGCTCCTTAGTTGTCTCTTTTTCCTTAACTAGCAGCCAAACAATAATGAGACACAAAAGAAGCCGCCACATCAGCAGCTCACCTGTGCCTATCACACAATATCTGAAAACTAAGAAAAGTGATGGTCTCTCAGGTAAGGTTGATCTCTCAGGTCACCAAAACATTTTGATGGTGTTCTTAGAAAAAACAGAAAAAACAACAGTTTTGGAAATGTTTGCTGTGGCAGAATGAGAGCAACAATGAGCCATACAATTAAAAAACGGGTTTAATTAACAGCAAGAATCAGCTTCTCATTAATAAACTCATTGGGGTGAAATTGGTTGGAGTTCGAAGCCCAAGTTTAGCAGGTCATCTGTCGGCTCGTTTCACATCTCATTTCTGTTTGGCTGCCATTTAATGAAGAATCAATTCAAAGGACTGAATCCTTAAAAAGAGGGCTTTTAAAACGAAGGGAAAAGATGTTAATTAGCAGTGAAAACTGGTCACTGATTAGGAAAAGGGTTAGAATGAAAACCTGCAGCCACTCTGGCCCACCAGGACCGGAGTTCAACACCCCTGGGCTAGACAGAGGGACCGAGCTGGGAAAGATGTGCAGCAGGTTAGGGTAATAAAGGATAAAGATAGAAATGTACTCACAAGTGAGGAGAATGTTTTTGAGAAGATGGAAAAAGTACTTTAAGAGGCTGATGAATGAAGAGAATGAGAGACAGAAGAGGCTGGATGATGTGGAGATAGTGAATCAGGAAGTGCAACGGATTAGCAAGGAGGAAGCAAGGACAGCTATGAAGAGGATGAAGAATGGAAAGGCTGTTGGTCCAGATGACATACCTGTGGAAGCATGGAGGTGTTTAGGAGAGATGGCAGAGGAGTTTTTAACCAGATTGTTTAATGGAATCTTGGAAAGTGATGACTGAGGAGTGGAGAAGAAGTGTACTGGTGCCGATATTTAAGAATAAGGGGGATGTGTAGGACTGTAGTAACTACAGGGGGATAAAATTGATGAGCCACAGCATGAAGTTATGGGAAAGAGTAGTGGAAGCTACAGTGGGGCAAAAAAGTATTTAGTCAGCCACCAATTGTGCAAGTTCTCCCACTTAAAAAGATGAGAGAGGCCTGAAATTTTCATCATAAGTATACCTCAACTATGAGAGACAAAATGAGAAAAAAAAAATCCAGAAAATCACATTGTCCGATTTTTGAAGAATTTATTTGCAAATTATGGTGGAAAAAAAGTATTTGGTCAATAACAAAAGTTCACCTCAATACTTTGTTATATACCCTTTGTTGGCAATGACAGAGGTCAAATGTTTTCTGTAAGTCTTCACAAGGTTTTCCACACACTGTTGCTGGTATTTTGACCCATTCCTCCATGCAGATCTCCTCTAGAGCAGTGATGTTTTGGGGCTGTCGCTGGGCAACACGGACTTTCAACTCCCTCCAAAGATTTTCTATGGGGTTGAGATCTGGAGACTGGCTAGGCCATTCCAGGACCTTGAAATGCTTCTTACGAAGCCACTCCTTCGTTACCTGGGCGGTGTGTTTGGGATCATTGTCATGCTGAAAGACCCAGCCACGTTTCATCTTCAATGCCCTTGCTGATGGAAGGAGGTTTTCACTCAAAATCTGACGATACATGGCCCCATTCATTCTTTCCTTTACACGGATCAGTCGTCCTGGTCCCTTTGCAGAAAAACAGCCCCAAAGCATGATGTTTCCACCCCCAAGCTTTACAGTAGGTATGGTGTTCTTTGGATGCAACTCGGCATTCTTTCTCCTCCAAACACGACGAGTAGAGTTTTTATCAAAAAGTTCTATTTTGGTTTCATTCCTCTTCTGGATCATCCAAATGCTCTCTGGCAAACTTCAGACGGGCCTGCACATGTACTGGCTTAAGCAGGGGGACACGTCTAGCACTGCAGGATTTGAGTCCCTGGCGGCGTAGTGTGTTACTGATGGTAGCCTTTGTTACTTTGGTCCCAGCTCTCTGCAGGTCATTCACCAGGTCCCCCCGTGTGGTTCTGGGATTTTTGCTCACCGTTCTTGTTATCATTTTGAACCCACAGGGTGAGATCTAGCGTGGAGCCCCAGATCGAGGGAGATTATCAGTGGTCTTGTATGTCTTCCATTTTCTAATAATTGCTCCCACAGTTGATTTCTTTACACCAAGCTGCTTACCTATTGCAGATTCAGTCTTCCCAGCCTGGTGCAGGTCTATAGTTTTGTTTCTGGTGTCCTTTGATAGCTCTTTGGTCTTGGCCATAGTGGAGTTTGGAGTGTGACTGTTTGAACTCGTTATCAATATAAAAGACACCTGTCCACCAACCTCAAACAGGTGCCATTAATACAGGTAACGAGTGGAGGACATAGGAGCCTCTTACAGAAGAAGTTACAGGTCTGAGAGAGCCAGAAATCTTGCTTGTTTGTAGGTGACCAAATATTTATTTTCCACCATAATTTGCAAATAAATTCTTTAAAAATCAGACAATGTGATTTTCTGGATTTTTTTTCTCATTTTGTCTCTCATAGTTGAGGTATACCTATGATGAAAATTTCAGGCCTCTCTCATCTTTGTAAGTGGGAGAACTTGCACAATTGGTGGCTGACTAAATATTTTTTTGCCCCACTGCATGTTAAGAAGTTAGGTGATGATTAGTGAGCAGCAGTATGGTTTCATACCAAGAACGAGTACCACAGATGCGATGTTTGCTCTGAGGATGTTGATGGAGAAGTATAGAGAAGGCCAGAAGGAGTTGCATTGCGTCTTTGTGGACCTGGAGAAAACATATGACAGGCTGCCTCAAGAGGAGTTGTGGTATTGTATGAGGAAGCTGGGAGTGGGCAGAGAAGTATGTAAGAGTTGTACAGGATATGTACAAGGGAAGTGTGACAGTGGTGAGGTCTGTGGTAGGAGTGACAGATGCGTTCAAGGTGGAGGTAGGATTACATCAGAGATCGGCTATGAGCCCTTTCTTATTTGCAATGGTGATGGACAGGTTGACAGACAAGATTAGACAGGAGTCCCCGTGGACTATGATGTTTGCTGATAACATTGTGATCTGTAGCGATAGTAGGGAGCAGGTTGAGGAGACCCTGGAAGGGAGACGAATGAAGGTCAGTAGGAACAAGACAGAATACATGTGTGTGAATGAGAGTGAGGTCATTAGAATGGTGAGGATGCAAAAGTTTAAATACTTGGGATTAACAGTACAGCGTAACGGGGATTGTGGAAGAGAGGTGAAAAGGAGAGTGCAGGAAGGGTGGAGAAGAGTGACAGGAGTAATTTGTGACAGACGGGTATCAACAAGAGTGAAAGGGAAGGTCTACAGGATGGTAGTGAGACCAGCTATGTTATATGGGTTGGAGACGGTAGCACTGACCAGAAAGCAGGAGACAGCATCTTTAACTCTGCTACCTCCAGCTCTAAGATTTGCACTGGGTGTGACGAGGATGGATAGGTTTAGAAATGAGGACATTAGTGGGTCAGCTCAAGTTGGATGGTTGGGAGACAAAGTCAGAGAGGTGAGATTGTGTTGGTTAGGACATGTGCAGAGGTGAGATGCTGAGTATATTGGGAGAAGGATGCTAAGGATAGAGCTGCCAGGCAAGAGAAAAAGAGGAAGGCTAGAGAGAATGTTTATGGATGTGATGAGAGAAGACATGCAGGTGAAGGGTGTAACAGAACAAGATGCAGAGGACAGAAAGATTTAATATGCAGGTTATTTAAATGATCACTTGATATTGGGCATACCAGTGGGTAACACTGAAGTAGCTGCTACCCTTCAACATTCAGTGTCCTTTGAACCTGTCTGCTCCGCTAATCATTAAATGTCAGTATTCGGATAAAATTAAGGGGGGAAAAAACTCCACAGGAAAAAAAAGTGAATTAAAAAAAAATGATAAAACAGCATTAAGCATTTAAAGCTATGACAGAAAAACATTATTAATTTCATATAAATGTTCAGTGCCTTCAAAAAGTAGACCTCTTCACTTTTCTCAGTTTATGTTGTAGTCCATGTCAGAGCTATTTAAAATCATTTTTTGTCCCCATCAACCAACACAATACAAAATAAACAGAACATAGGATTTTAGAAATATTTGCAATTAAAAAAAAATATAACACAAACAAAATATCACTTGACACACGTATTCAGACCCTTTGCTATGATACTTGAAATTTATCTCCGGTGCATTCCATTCTATTGATCATCATTGAGATGTTTCTATACCTTGTATGGAGTTCACCTGTGGTAAATTCAATTGACTGCACGTGACTGAGACAAGCAGGCACCTGCCTATATAAGAAGCTGCATTGGACAATGTGCATCAGGTCAAAAAAACAAGCCATGAGGTCAAAGGAATTGCCTGCAGGGCTTAGAGATGGGACAGTGTTGAGGGGCAAATCTGTGGAAGGCAACAAAAACCATTCTGCAGAATTGAAGATTCCTGACAGCACAATCGCCTCTATAGTTCTTAAATGGAAGATGTTTATAATAATAATAATAATGCATTTTATTTATAGGGGCACTTTACATTAGCAGTGAATCTCAAAGTGCAACATAAAAAGATTAAACAAAGGCAAGGCAAGATAAAAACAGATAAAACAACAATAATTATAGCATTCTTGTTAATAAGCTTTCCTAAATAGAAAAGTCTTTAGCTGTTTTTTAAAACAGCCCACAATCTACTGTGTTCTTAGGCTCTCTGGTAGGGCATTCCAGAGCCGTGGAGCAGCAGCTGCAAAGGCTCGGTCTCCCATTGTATGAAATTTGGTCACAGGGGGCGAAGGCGGTAGGTATTTTCAAAATGGAGGTTTCTTGTAGTGCATTGTAGTATAAGGAGTTCTTTAAGATATTGTGGAGCATTTCCATGGATACACTGGCGAATAAACAAACAGAGTTTGTATTCTATACGGAGATGGATAGGGAGCCAATGAAGTGATCGAAGGATTGGTGAGATATGTTCATATTTCCGCACCCACATCAGGATTCTTGCAGCACTATTTTGAATTTGCTGTAGCTTTTGAAGGCTCTTGTTGGGTATCATTACAAGTGCATTACAATAGTCCAGTCTGGATGAGACAAAGGCATGAACCAGCTTTTCAGCATCACAGAGGGAGAGGTAGGAACGGAGTTTGGCTATGTTTCGGAGATGAAGGAATGCAATTTTACAAAGGTGATGGATATGTATATCAAATGACAGATGGGAGTCTAACTTGACACCCAGATTTGTAACAGAAGGGTAGAGGGTAATGGTACGGTCAGGAAAGGAAATACAATTTACAGAGGAACGAAGTTGATGGGCGGTGCCAATTAAAAGAGCTTCAGTTTTGGTGCTGTTCAGCTTGAGGAAGTTCTTGGACATCCAGGCCTCAATTTCATCCAAGCAAGAGGAAAAAGTTGATGGAGGTGTAAGAGAAGTCGAATCTAGTCTCACATAAAGCTGCATTTCATCGGCATAGCAATGGAATGAAACTCCATGCTTGCAGATGATGTGACCCAGAGGTAGTATATAGATATTAAAGACGGTCGGCCCAAAGACTGATCCTTGTGGGACCCCACAGGTGATGGTGTGGGTATGAGATTTAGCATCCCCCAAGGCCACATACTCAGTCCTGTCTGTAAGATAGGACTTGAACCACTCGAAAGCAATGCCAGAAAGTCCAAATGTACAGTGAAGATGATGGAGAATATTATGATCTACCGTATCAAATGTAGCTGTAAGGTCCAGGAGGATAAGGAGTGATGGAAAGCCATGGTCAGCAGCCATCAGGAGATCATTGGTGACTCTGACCAGGGCTGTGTCTGTGAGAAGTTCGGAAACCAGACTGAAATTTTTCAAACAGATTGTTTTGGTTCAGCTTTAGGAGCACCTCAAAAAATTCAACCTTTTCTAAAACCTTAGACAAAAATGGAAGGTTGGAGATCGGATGATAGTTTGCTATCACTTCAGGACCCAAAGAGGATTTTTTTTTATTTTTCTAATTTTTGCGGTTTTCAATGGCAGTGGGACTAAGCCGCTCTGGACAGAGTGATTAAGGATGTCAGCAATAAGAGGGCTTATATCCGATACATTAGCTTTTACCAGAGGAGCAGGAAAAGGGTCCAATTAACATGTTGAAGGCCTCATCCTCTGTATGATGTCCTCAACTTCTTTAACTGTGGTACAGAGGAACTGGGGAAGGCAGCCCATTGGCTTTGATGTAGAAACATCCAGCGATGGAGGGCTAGAGGCAGACAATGAGAAGTGGATGCTGTCCACTTTATATTGTATATTTCACCTCTAATTATTGCACTGATCCTCTGTGAAATTATTACACACATAGGCGTGAGGATTGAGTAAATGGTTTATCACGGAAAAAAGTTGTTTGGAATTTCCAGGACTGTTGATTAAATTTGAATAGTATTGAGATCTGACAGTGGTCATTTTTTTGGTTTAGAACCACCATGACTCTTTCCAGACATGGATGCCCACCCAAAATGACCAATCAAGGTGAGAATGGACTTGGTAAGGGAGGTCGATCCTGAACTGGGTGGTCACTCTGGCTAAGCTCCAGAGAACCTGCACGGAGATGGAAGAAACTTCCAGAAGGTCAAACACCACTACAATACACCACCAATCTTGGCCTTATGACAGAGTATCCAGACAGAAGCCTCTTCTTGGTACTAGGGGGCTTCGCTCGCCAACCCCCGTGTTTGGTTAATTGGATATACAATTTTACATGTTTTTTTTGGAATTGTTTCAATTTCATTATTTTGACTTTTACTTTAAAGCTTCATTGAAAACAATATTGTTTGGAGACACATTGTGACAAGGCAACGTATAAGTGCCCGTGAGTGAATATTGTTTCTGTAATAAATAATCCGAGTTTTTCTGTTTGTCCCTGTGATTTACTGATTGTCATAGCAAAAGTTATTCTCACGGTAAACTGTAAACATTTTACTACGAATGGCATATCACGATCTCCTTTGGTGCGTAAGGTTACTTGTGGAATATATACATCACCTTTCTTTTTGCCTGTTAAAATGTGCATCGCTTCTCCGAGATTATCAATATACACCCGACCGAATTGTGTACTCTTTGAAATTTAACTTGTCGTTCCTTTAACTGTTGTGGGACCACAGATTCTCATAGCATATGGTTCATTATTGTGTAAATCCACGTTTTGTCCATTGAATGATGCGAATGCGAAAAGACTTTGTTGTCTACTCTTTTTTTCAGACCTCAATATGTCCTGGTATTTTTTCAATTACACCTGGTTCTGATGATTAATCACCTTTTGTTTGCGGTAATGCAATCGTTTCTATCTTTTCTTTGATACTGTAGTGACTGACATGATAAAGTGTCACAAAAGTTTTACCTGAACAATCGCTGACTTCCTAACCCCAAACACAACTTTCTAGCACCCTCTCCAACGCCCCCCCTTACCGCAAGAAATCAATACCCTGCTATCAGTCCTCCGTGCTGTACTCCACCTTCCCTCAATCGGACCCAACAGTCACTTAAAACTAAAAAGCCCTCAACCAGGGTGGGACGCTACAATACTTTTGAATTTTACTGCTTTCATATTCTGTACCTTTGTCTGCATGTGTATCGCGCCATCGTTTGTTTGAGCCTTTCGAATTCCACTGCTTTCATAATCTCTTATCTGCGTTTTTTTCTCTTCAATGCCTTTGGGTCTCTATTCTCCGTATTGTCCTTATATGCTTTCTATGCGCTGAGAGCACGATGTGTGTACCATGTGCTTTTAATTTACACGATTGATTTTTTTTTTTTTGATCGGTGTGCTCTTATATATTCTGTACTCTCTTTGCGGACCCCGTAGTGTCTTAACCCGTGCCTGCTTTGCTTCCGCAGTTTCAGACGCGCGTTGTAGGCGCCTGCGTTCATTGATCTTATCCAGGTGGGCTCATATGTGTATCGTTGAGCAGTATTGTGTTTGAATCTGGTGTAAAGTGTTCAGCGGTTTGTGCAACCCTAAGCAGCACGTTATTCCTAACTTCACTCCGCAGTAGTGCCACTCACAATATGGCGGTTGTTTTATTTGCTATTTCCATTAGTTGAGCTGTATACGCCTGCGCAGTACGTCTCATGGTCCCATCGCCGTGTACCTGCGTCCATGCCATCCGGTTTACCATTCTCGGTTAGTAATATGGATCCTGCAGCATTACTTCCCAGCATCCTGACTGTGGCACGAATTGCACATGATGACCTGTAAATCAATCCATGTCTTGAAATGGACACAACATGCTTCCATTAAGCTGTGCTGCTCATTGGGACTCCTCAATGATCCAGGTGACTTTGGATCAAATATATTTTAATACCACCACTGAAATTAGACACACTTAACACACTTTGAATAATAGACTTAACTTTATTAGGTTTAGTAGTGGCCAAACAGAGGACCTGGCCATCTCAACCATTTAAGAGGACCACAGAGCAATCAGAACACAGAAGAGAGAGGTTTTCAGGAAGGTAGCACTTTGAAGGCAAAACCCCAAGCTGTAGGCAGCAGTTGAAGTGCGTTTGGTCACAGTTGTAGTGCGTTTGGTCACAGTGGTGGGCACTTTAGGAATCTGGCCACAGCGGGAACTATAGGGGCCTATGCAAGCAGCATAAGCCATGGCATGGGCAATGAAAACATCTTCGTTGGTACCTTTAAAAAGATGTGACCAAGGCCCTTGAGCATATACGGGGACATCCTCCCCCGCATGCGTTTCCTCAACAAGGGGCACCGCTGCCTGCGGAGTGTAGTCCTTATGACCTGTGAAGACACAGTAAAAATATGCAGGCACAGCTCCAGTGGCATGCCAACATGGCAGAAAGACTGTACTCACTGATGCTGTGGTTCTGCGGGTTTGAGCGTTGACCATTGACCACACGAAACCCAGGTCCATTGGCATAGAGGAGGGAGGTGTAAGGCATGCCATCCACATCGCTCACCTGGGGGGCAAAGCCTGTAAGACAGACAAATCTGAAGTTGCTGAGAGAGACCTGGACCTCCACATCAAACAGAAAAGAATGATGTTTTTCTTGGGCCTCTGCCATATATGCTTAAAACAGGAGAGGGGGCAAAAGGAGTGTCCACCTTAACCAGTATGTCCATCCTCATACAGTGCTTCTTTATATCAGCTGAGGTGGATTCCCAAATATGTAGCCCTAGAAACTAACTACAACTGCCTAAGCTGTCCATGGACTAATACAACTCCTTCATGTGTCATCAAGCACTTTACCAAATATTGGGTTGCCTCTGTCAGTGTAGCCCCCGAGACTCAAAGTGTGAGAGTGGTCAGCAGAAACAACAGTGAGTGTCTCTGAGGCATCAGTCAACTCGAGAGCCCTCTCAATAGCATTATCGAGCAGCATGGCCTCATAGAGTGCAAGTTTGGCTCTCCCCGAGTGATGACCCTGGTCGATCTTTCCACCTGTAACATTAAGAAACACAAGGAAGTTTGAAGGAAGAGATTGTTCCATTTGAGGTTAGACCCTAATGGAGCCTACTGAGAACAACTCACCCTCCACAAAAAGGAAGAAGCCCTGAGTGTTCTTTCGGAGGATGTGCACTGCCTTGTCCACCATCTCTACAATTGAGGGGTCAGTACTGCTATTCCGTTCCAACTCATAGGCCAGGTCACCTGGCTCAAAGAGACCTGACATCAAGAGACATCTGGCTGGTTAGCAAATTTTTCCACACATTAGAATACTAGTACCCGTCACGTGTACAGTGTGCCAACATATAGTCCCAAAAGTTGACAGCACGACCCACCGACTATCAACTGGCACCATTAACCAGCAGCAGAGAGCAGGGTCTAAATGAGGAACTGCTGACATGATGCCATTAGGAAACACTCAAGCTCTGTGGACTTGGCCCCTGTCCACACTACATTTTTTTGTTGAAAAGTCAGACATTTGTCTCCACTTTCACCTACACTTCACCAGCATTTTTAACTCATGAAAACCTACTACTTCTGAAAATGCTCTCCAGAGCCAAACACTTTAAAAACATCAATGTAGGATCTGTGTGGAAAGAAGAGAAAAATGACAAATTTTAGAAATCACAAGACTCCATCGCTCGCCGATTGGTTCATTCTTAATAGTTGGCTCTTCCCTGATTAGACCCTGCTCATTCCCTGAATGGTTACCCTTCGTGGAGGAAAAAAAACTTATTGCAACATACAGTAGCAGGCAAAGAAGAGTTGCTTATCCTCTCACTTGTTGTGTGTTGCTTACCTGTATGAGTCTTGTGGTCAAATGGCTACTCGTACCACATGACAGTAGCCCGTGCTACTGTAGGAAAATGAAGTATGTGGCACAAGAAAATTACATCTGCATCAGCAATAAACTGCTGTTGATCTACAGGAAAACTCATCTCATGACAAATGCTTTACTTCAGGATAAGTTGCACCATCCTCCCAAGATCAAAGCAGCTGAAAAGACTTTCATTACTGCAACAAAAGGACAAATCGACAAGTTTTACATCTTAGATCATTGGAATTAATTTAAATATTTAAGGCATGTGTATCATTGTCGTAGGGACCTTTGATCTTAATATTATGATGAATCCTGTTTAGGCTATTATGAGAAAGATGTGTTTGTTATATCTCTAAAAATATTTCTATAATTCATTATGAATAAAGCAAGCACCAGGGGTTATTTCCCATGGTAAAATGGTTTTATGAGATCAGAAGCGACAGCCTCTTCTTCACTTTGTATCGTTTCACAGCAAATGGAACAGATGTTATCTCATGAAGATCTTTGGGCAGGTACTGTCCCAGTTGTTGAGCATTGATTTCAGACTAATTTTAGGTTTCTGAGGTATAAAAGGGCAAGTTTTTAAAATGCCAAAGAGTGGTATCTATCTCCTGGAATGTGCATTTCTAATATTCCTTATTTTGATATTTTTATAAAATGTATTCAAGTTTCTGCTGCTATTAACAAGTTGTCTGTTTTTGTGCTAGTATCACTAATTTTAATGCTATAAAAGGTATAGCCCCTTTTACTGTGGACACATGCTGGAACTCAGCTTCAAGAGATTCACAATCTGAATATTCCTATTTGGCTAGGATTCTTTTGTAGTTAGGCATTGAATTAAATGTAATAGATGCTACATTAAGCTGACTAACGTCAGGTGTTTCATTATGAAATACATTTATGTAATTCATGTTAAAACAGCAACTTGTCCCTGAGGTTTTCTCATAGAGCACACACTATTAAACAGCCTTAACCTATGAGGTTACAGACTGTTAGCTATAGGTGTATTGCTTTCTAGGAGCATATAAACTACAGCTATGCAGAATATTGTTAATTCCAGCGAACTCAATTATTGCATTAACTATTACTTATATTTTTAAAGATAAAACTGGTCTTTTAGAACAAAAGCAACACAGAGGGAGATTTAGGGTCCATGGTCCTATTCCATTGTTGGTTAGGAGACATGAGGCTTAACATTTTTCTAAACTCACAACCAGGTAAAAATACACCTAGAGTGCAAGGGCTCAAACTAAACAAGTACGTGTGGTCCGATTGACATGCCACAATGTGGGCGTTCAGTATGTGTACTATCGGTTAATAGTTTTACTTTAGAACACCTCAGTTTTGGGGACGGGGGGAGTCAAGGAATCAAGTGTACATAATTTTATTCAGCCAAACTGTGGTAACCCTTTTGATTCAGAATGCCAGTCGCTCTAAGTCATCAACTCTGCCTCCAACAAAAGAACTCCACATCATCCCACTTCCTCCTCCAAATATTGATTCATGTGTCCAGATTTTCTACCGATTTGCAGTAGTCCAGAGGTGGTACGTCAAAGACCTATTTTGTCCTTCAAGGAATGGCTCTCTTACTGCCACTCACCCTGTCAAACCTGCAGCAGAGTCTCCTCTTCACAGTAGAAACAGACTTGCTTTTTTTGATTGCGCTTGAAGTTGTGCTGTGAGGCGCCCATCAAGAAACTTGTCTTCTGATTGGGTTGCGACTTTGGGTCTGCCAGATCTCTTCCTATCAGAGTTTCTTCCTAGTTTCCTTTAGTTAGTGTACAACACACCATACTCAACCACACCAATTTTTTTTTTATTTTTTTAATTTTCTCCAAATGAAAGGCCTACACAGTAATAGTGGTCTGACTCCTTTCATTTGTTAATTGCTGTTTTCTTGCCATCAATTACTGGAATTTATAAGACTGACAGAGGTTAGATAATCAAGGGAAGTTGGGACATCAATATAAATTGTTTGCTTCAACTTGCCAGGCTTAATTTATTTTAATATTACTGCAGAACATCTTCATGTGACAACTAATAGGTTACAACCTGCAGAAGGGCCATTTGCAATATTCTCATATTTCCTTTTTTGTTTTTGCAAACCTAAAACGTAAATTTCAACTTCTGGCTTAACTTGTGACGATCATGTGACAGTCCAATCATAAAATACAATCAGGAATAGAAGCCCCTTCATACTGAATGTTAAACAAAAGACAAAGCAGCTTAAAAAAAAGCAGCATGCCAAAAATTGCACAATGCATGCCCAATTAAAAATATTCATGTCCAGTGTTATCAGTCGCTTTAGTATAGATAACAATAGTGTGAGAATGCTAGTTTGGACATAGCCTTATATACATGTGGTCAGACACCATCAGCGCAGTGGGGTTTGCAGAGGCACAAGACATTTGGTTTAACACATAGCTAACAATTTACTGCATTTGTCATAATGCATACACAGCCCTTTGAAATCACCATTCAATATTTGATTTTTCTATCCACATGTACAGTTCAATACATCCATATCTGAATACATACAAGCTTCCACCCTAAAAGTGCCCTGATATTAAGGTAAGCTTTAAAATATTTCCAGAAATAACCCACTCCCTACATATGGCTAACTGAAAAGGTGAATGCAACAACTTGCCGCCAGATAAATTCCAACATGGGACAACTGACATTCCAAATAATGTCTCAACTAGCACATGCTTTAGTCTTGACTAAGCACATTATCCTACCAAGTAACCCACTGACTAGGTGGCACCTTTGCTAGATACTTTACCCATCAAGTAGTCGGTTCTCTCTGGATCCACTTTGTCCAGCTGATCTCGATGCCACACATAGGTTGCATTCTTTAAGTTAAAAATAAATAAATTAGGTTGAGACGCACTATCCTAGTACAATGCCAAACACAAGGTGGGGGTTTTGCCAACCTTGGTCCCTTTCATTTCTCTCCATTTGTCAATTAAGTTGAGCCCATCAAGGCGCTGGCCCTGGTACCGGTTCTCATTGGGATACTCTATGTCCGGGGTCCCTTGAGGACTCATGTGCTGACGACCTCCTCCCATAATAACCTGAAGAGCACAGTAGATCTTTCAAATGCTAATTTGTGCAAAACCTGAGACATAGCATAATGTATTGTCATTAACAGCATCTCAAACACCTCAATATCTCTAATGTTATGAACCAACTGATAGGCAATGTCCAGACATCCAGGCTTCCTTTGGTCAGCAGGGATACTGGCATCTGAATACCAGTAGCGGTTGGGACAGTGTGCATAAAGAGGGGCAGGTGTGGCATGCTGTACACGAGTGGTTGTCACAAAGCCCACAGATTTACCTGTTGATACAGAGAAAGAACCTTCAGTTATGAAGCAAAGGAAACCAACAAAAGGTGAGAAACACTCCACCCCACTAACCTGCATCTTTAGCCCAAGACAAAAGGCTATGCACTTCATTGCCAACCGTGCTGTTGCACAGGTTGTATGTGGCGTTGGCACTCAGTCCCACAGTGAACTTGTTACTCTTCACACCACACAAGAAGGCTGTGGCAGCACAGGAACTATCCGCAACCTGAGAGTCTGTGCAGTATGTCTGAGGGTCACAGAGGGCTTGACTAAGCAACGAGTGTCTGGGGCAACCGACGAGCCGTCTCAAAGGCATAATTCAAGACATCTTACCTTAGAGAGAGACGTGTGTTGGAAGCTGTCCATCGCCAGGCTGTACTCTTCTCCAGACTGACCTTGTAGCTGACCCTTTAAAATGCGTGTTGACACAATGGTGTTCAGTCCCATACCTGGAAAGAGCAAAACAAATGAGCTGGTGGCAGCTCCCACAAAGAAATGTGCACTGGCCAGATCTCTTACCATCACCTATGAACAAGATGATATTCCTTGCTGTCTTCACAGAGTTTTCATACAGAAGGCTTCTCTGAATGTGGGAACTTGCTGTGTCATACCAGAACTTCGGCAGACGTTCACTATCTGAAGAGCATACATTTAATGAGGGAGAGAGATCCCAGATGGCTGATTACCCTAAAAAATGACTGTTGTTCAACTTCGAGTTTCAGTTTGGCAAAAAAAAATATATTTTTTAGCCTCAGCAAGGTTTTAACACTCAAAATTCTAATTTAATACAATATAAACCTTTAAAAACAAAATCTGCAAACTCCACTGTCACACACACACATGCACTAAAGACCATTATTAATCAGTCTGAAAAATGAGACCACCTCTCTAGCAGTCCTTGCCAGCTATACCCACTTTGGGAGTTCTTCTTGGACAGGATTCATGGCAGTTATCCATTTCTCTTAATACTACTTCTTCCCAAACAATGAAGGTGATTGTTTAGCTTCCTTTTAAACCTTGCCTATGTTATTACCTGGAAAGGAGACTGATCCGATGAAGCCAAGACGACAGCTGGTGATAAACACCATCTGAGCTAGTAGCAGCAGCATAGTAATGCAATTTACTCAGCACAGAGAGTTGCACCATATTTTATACATCTGGAGCGTGAGAGACCAGGTATCACCTGAGAAAGCCCACACCCAGCCCACCTTGCCAAACAAAGCCCAAAAGGATATGTGAATTAAGCTAGCTGAGCTATCGTATAGCATGACCAAATAGGTAAACAGATTAAGGAAGACAAAGAGCAAGATGAGGTGAAGTGCACACCAAACATGGGCACTAGTACAGAAGACTGGAAACACCCATTGAAATATCCGACAAGAGGGACTTTTACTGATACAAGCTATATGCCACCAACTTTACCAATTACAGTAGTCTGTGTAAGAAAGAGCTACCAGCACCTATTTCTCTAAACTTTGTACGTCAAGCAAAGCACTCCTTTATCAGCAGGGCCAGAGAAAAAGTTAACACCATGTCAAGGAATTAGATGCTCTTTCGCGAACTGTGTGGACAAGAACATCCTGCAACAAATGGCTAAACCTGCAGACAACGGGGACACACACATGAGCATCAGAAAGTAAGACACATGAACTCATTTTCCACTTTGTGGCACAAAAAGTGGCAGAGAACAAGAAAATTTGCAGCAAGCTGACAGCCTTTATTTGCAATTCATCTTTATTCTGTTCTTTCCAGTTGCGAATGTGAAAAGAGGCATTAATCTTTTAATTAAATACTTAAAGCAAAAAAGTATTTACAAATTTCATTTAAATTGTAATCAGAGTTCATGTGGATAATTACAAGCACCTCATGGTAACTCAGGAGAGAAAACTATAAATACAGAAGTGTCCGCCGATGCCGGGAAATCAAAGTCCGAAGGCGGCAAAAGTTACATGGCATTACATTAGCTGTTTTCAGAGGAAAAAAAAAAAAAAAAAAAAAATCTATTTACAGGACTGTCCTAAAATCTTTTTTCTAGCTGAAAGGATTCTAGGAGCTGTACTGTTTCTCATTTAAAGTGTGATCTCTCTCTCTTCAAGTTTTTAATGATTATTTATATTTATTTATATATATATTTTATATATATTTTTCCGCTACAGACAGGGGCTTCCCCCCCCCTTATAGTGTAGGAATTCAATGAGCAGGAATCGAGTGAAAATGAACTCAAGTTCATCCAGCCCCAGTCGTCCAAACCTGGGAACAGCCTGGCACATCATTCCACTTCTGCAAAGTCCGACTGCCATGTCGAGCTGTCCCCAAATTGCATTTTGTTTCTTGTACATAAAAAAAAAAAAAAAAAAAAACACCCTCTCAGAGTGCCACTTAATTGTACATTTGTAAAGAGCAGCCTTTAGTTTATTTAATTAACAAGACGAACTATAGAGATTTAAAACTAAAAGATAAAAAACTGAACACTTGAGGGATTGCACTCTCTCTCTCTTTCCAAGTCCTTTTCTTTTTTTTTCTTTTTAAATTTTGTTAGACATTCTTCAAAGGGGTAAGAAAGGGGGAAAATGGCTTGTTGCATTGCCAAGCTGCTGCAGTGTCAAGCAGCTCACTCCTTAATCCTAATGCAAGCCATGTATCAAACCAAGTTCCACAGGTGCACATGCTGTTAGTTGTTGTCCGACTCGTCTTCTGCTTCCCGCAGCCAGGTGAAGAAGGCAGTGACAGATTTTAGTGCAACTCCTTTGCCTTGCAGCTCTGCTGGGTCTTTGCTAGACTCCCACTTGTAAAAGGCCTCTTCTTTGATTACATCCTCGTCGTAGAGAGCATCAAAAAACATGCGCAACAAGTCTACAAAGAAAAACAAAACCATTAGCTTAAACCTTACGGCTTGCTACACCACCAACCAGAAAGCACCACGACTTACTGGGTGGTTGTTCCAGTTTGACCATCAGGGCTTGTAGAGCATAGAGTGCTTGCAGTTCCTTCTGCTCATCTGTCAAGTACTTCTGGAGAACCTTGGCTCTCTGAACAATCTGTTTGCTGTCTACACGGTAAGGATTTTCAACTGAAAGGCAGACATTCAGGTTTAAGTCATGGAAGCAGTTACCTTCCACCACCAGGACCCTGTGGCTGTTATAAAGTTTCATGCCTCACACAGAAGTACTTACAAATGATTGCTGACTGACAGACTGATGTCATCACTGCCCGGACAAAAGTATTTGAAACAATTTGTTGCTCATCTAGGTTAGCCTGGAAAGAAGAATCACCATTTAAATTAGTGGATGGTTTCCTGAATGTCATTTTGGCAAGATTTTCTAGGACAGCTCCTTACCTCAACCCAGTCGTATATTCTTTGGTTGTCCGCTTTCTCCTGCAGCAGTTTGTCCAAAAGTCGACACAGCTCCTCAAAGGACAACTCTTTTTTGCTTGGTTTTTCACTATCATCACCCAAGGTGAACTCTACTTTCTATTGAAAAACAAGACCCAACACAATTACAAAATGGAGTCAATCAGTCACTTGACATAAAACATGTACCAAAAGGAATTGCAGTTGCAATCAAGACCTGACACTTTGACGCTCAATCATTTGTGATTGGTTATTTGTCTTTTGACAAAGTATGGTGACTACTTCCTCACCTTTTCAGTGACAAACTTATTTACATCCACATCCTCTGGTAGAAAGTTCTTCCAGCTGAGTCCCTCTTCTCGCCACAAGGCTCCTGCCTTTTTATGACTCTGGTAGCAAAAAATACTCAATTAGAAGACATTAGTAACTGCCTTACAACTTTCCCTTGATAAACACATGGTAAAAGAACCTACCATTTCTTTGCAGAGAAGCAGTAAGATTTCAACAAGCAAGTGGCCAGCCTTGCCCAGTGGCACAAGCGGTTTGGTCACCTCCCTACAAGCAAAATAATTACAGTGTAACACACTGGCAGTGTACACACCTAAGACAAGCACCATGTATTCTATTAAAATCCTTGGAGGGAGCACACTACTGAGAAGTAATGACTGGACAATAAGCCCTGTGGAGAGAAATAGTACCTGAAAAGTTCTCCCATGTGAATTCCTCCTTCATGAAGAATTGGCGTAATTATTTCTGCCAAGTATAACCAAATGTGTGGAATATCAATCTCCATATCCTCTGCAATGGCTAGTATTTCCTGCAGACTAAAGGAATAAGACATTAATACAGCAGAAACCTTGACGACTAAATAAAAGCCTGAGATACAGGGCTCAGTTCACAAACTTTACAACAAAAAACTTCCCAATCAACCAACCAGTGGTCAACAGGAAGAAATGTAGGCAACCTTCAAACCCTTCATCGTATGTTTCATAAAGATATAAAGGGCATACCCTTTGTAATACTGCTCCTTTGTCAGTGTTCCCACTTTGACCAGCTGGTACAGTAGTAGACCCATATGCTCCCTGGCTATTGTACTCCTCTCCAATGTTGACTCAATGCCATTCCGTACAAAGATGAAGAGTAGCGAGGTAGAGTTCATCTCCAGGACACAAAGCATGGCTTCCTACAAGAAGAAAAACAAGAATGCCTGAAACTGTCCCTACACAGCCACATGACTGGGCCCCAATCTAATTACCTAATATTTCTGAAGCCAACTGCAGACTTTAAAGTTACGAAGAATTCTAACCTTGTTTAATATCCCTGGATTAGGGGTGCACACTGCTTAGAATCACCCCATTATCAAAGGTGGACAAATACAGGAAGTTAACTCACTTTCATATCATTAATATGCAGAAATTCCTCAATGATGGATTTCGATTTTTTCTCCATATCATCCTCACTCAAAGCTGGTTTTGATGGAACAGGTGTTACAACAGCCTCTCTCTTAGCTGAAATACAAGGCCCAAATCAGACTTAATCAAATGTAATGGTTTGTTTAATACACTGGAAGAATAGTAACGAAGAGTCACCTAGAAATGACTCATTACCAGAAAATTTAATACCAACCTGACTCTTTACTCCTGTCTCGCTCCCGGCTGCTGCGGTCTCTCTCTTCAGTCATACTTGCTACCCTGCGCAAGGGGTCTTGGGAACCACGGTGTTCTCTCTCCCGGCTACGATCATCAGTTTCTTTGCTATAGCTTCTTTTAGTGATTGGGGGTCTATTTCTGTCTGCTTGCCTCTCCCCACCTTCTCTTCTCTCAAAGCGATCAGTCCTATCTGAACGGTCAAAGCGCTCTCCTCGGTCATACCGGTCACTGCGCTCTCCCCTGTCATACCGATCACTGCGTTCTCTGCTTGAGCTGCTCCTAAAATTTATAACATACAACAGGTAAGAAAACTGTTTGCCCTGTCCAGATAAATGCATTTTCCAATGCACTGACACTCCGCCCTGAAACGTTTTAGGTGAAAAAAAAAAAGTGGATTTTTACTAGTGTCACAAGATGCAAGTTTCAGCACTGTCAATGATTTTTGTGCTTCTGAACCAATTTGCCAATGGAATGCACCATGACATTTTTAAGAAAAGGATGTCAATGACATTCCAAGTTCTAAAAGTAAAACAAGATCTCACACTCTTTTTGCATCAAGGTAATTGCTCAGTAAATATTAATTCTCTGGCTCACTGGCAATCTCTTAAGAACAATTCCAAGCTTTTTAAATTTCTACTCACCTCTGCACAACTCTGCGCGAGTCACTTTCTGCTGAGGAAGATGACTGCTGCAAAGCAGAAAACCTATTCAACGTACTTGTTGTCGGCCTCCCAGACTCTGGGGCTGATAAACGGAGGAAAAAAAAAAAAAAAAAAAAAATGATTGTTAAGTTGCAGTTCTATCTGACAAGCCAAAAAAAAAAAAAAATCAAGGACAAGCTTTGAGACCATCACTAATTTTTCACAATAACACCAACCCTGTTCATTGGGCTTGGCTCCCGAGCCTCCACTGCTGCCTTTTCCCCAACTTAGTCTACCTCCAGGTGCCAGCAGCTGATTATTAAAATCCAATGCACCAGGCTATAAGATACAAAGAAAGATTAGAAGTAAAAACCTGTATGGATGCATTCTTCTATTTTATCTTAACTATTGTTTATTTCTAATTATATTCATACTGCGTGAACAAGTTAAAACACACTTTACAGAGTCTGAAGTGATTTCAGTTCTTTCCTTCTCTTACAGTAATCTCTACACTTACCTTAGTAATTTTGCTGAGGCGGCTGGTATCAATTGGACGGTTCTTGGTGCTGATAGGTACCGTGTTCCAGCCCTCATCTTGTGGCTGACTGATTCTGCCCACTAAGGGGAAAGCAACAGAACTATAAATTGCCCACAACCGCATGAAGCAGTAGAATTTAATTAAAAAAAAACTGAAGAATTTAAATGCTCTCTGCAACACCAATTGTCCTGTTAAGCAAATTCATCAGGTTTGCATGAAAAATCCTTTTCATGGCTGCATTGAGTTCTCTTCTGATTATCCAGTTATATACTTAACACTTGTAGAAATGTGTTCTGGGCACCAATAACATGGTATTATAATGACCAAGTTAAAAAAAAAATAAATAAAACATTTCCTGCAAAACCATATACCAGCTTTAAGCTTAAAAACACCAGCTTGCATTCATTAGTAACTTACTCATTAATTTGTAGAAAACGATCATTAACTTTAAGCAAAAAGAATTTGAATATTGTTTTGTGAAACTTTTTTTTTTTTTTTTTTTTAAATTAAAAACACTGAGCAGCAAAACTATGGGATAGATTAGATTAATAAAATGCTTATTACCATTGAGCATAGAAATGTAAAACAATCACAATCACAAAAAAGCCTGTCCCCTACCCCAAAGGTATCAAATAAATAATGAACATGCCAGGGCAGTATTGGGTTTTCAATGACAATGCAAATGCTCTTTCACTGTGGCAGAAAGACTGTATGCATTTTTATTTACAAAAAATAAAAAATTTAAACTTATGATTACTGAAACCATCACCATGTAAAATTATACATACAGGAACAAACACACATACATCTTAGATCCAAGTTCCAAAATGTGGTTATAAAATTGATTGTAAAAAAGATTGGAATAAAAACCTGGTGCATTGGGGAATCTCAGAGAACTGAAAACTACTGCCATAAAACACTGTCCTTACATTTTTAAGTTAAGCTTTTGAGAACATTACGTGGAAGTGGTATAGTGTTTAAAGAGGATTATTATTAAATATAGCCTGCAATTACACTACTGCAGGAAGGCACCTGATGCAATAAATTTTTTATTTGTTAGAAGACAGACAATTTACACAAAACAAAGATTACAAAATGCTTCAATAGTTTAACTTTTAAAAGCTTTGAATGGAGGAATGGAGAATCTGCAATAACATCTTAAAAGTATGTGGCTGCTTTCTTTAATTAAGCACACACAAAAATGGGCACCAGCTTTAAAAGCCAAAAACTATTTTCATATTTACACCCAAACATTTCTTGGCTTACCGTTTTCAATTTCTTAATGGCTCAATATAACAAAATTTCAAGTACAAGGCTGAAGTTTAAATATTGTGATTATACATTTCAGTTTTAAATGACACTTCAGAAAAGGTCAATCTTAATGCTTGTCAATTTTGTTCATATCATGGATCCTTCTTTGAAAACTTGAACTTTCCAATATAGTTGTTTTCAACAATGCTATTCTATATCTGTCGTCTACAGAACTAGTTTCATATTTTTTTGTTAAAATAACTATGCCACACCAGGAGGGCATGCAGATAACTGCTTAATGCATTTCAATTTAATTTGTCAATATACCTTATTCTGCAATGAAAACGTTATTTAATGCTAGCTTCATCTAAACAATCAGGCACCAGCAACACAGTATATGGTAGTACAAGGCAGATTTTTTTTTTTTGGCACAGCAACACAAAAATCAGTACATAACTATATAAATTTAAAAATGCAGATATTAGACAGAATGGGGAAGGGGGGCTGGGAACAACACAAATTGAAACAACACTGTATGAGTCCAAGCAAGACTCTTGGTCACAGAAAAAGCAGACAAGGGTATAGGAGTCGAGTGTTCAATTGCCCAGACAAACTACCCAGTGGTTTCAAACAGTTTGTTGTCATAGAACGTAATAATAATAATAATAATATGCATTTATATAGCGCTTTTCTCACTATTTAAAGCGCTCAGCAATTGCAGGTTAAGGGCCTTGCTCAAGGGCCCAACAGAGCAGAGTCACTACTGGCATTTACGGGATTAGAGGCATAACTGTTGCAACAAGTGCTTTATTCAGGCATCCTGTTATACTGTCCCTCATGAATAATCATAAATTTGGCAAGACTGGCATCCTTTACGCTTCACAAAAGGTAAATACCTCTACTGAGCCTTTAAAACAAGGTGGGGTTGTACTGAAAGATAATGAAGAGTCGCAGTGATGTGGGCCCTTCAGAACTTTCTAATCACCTTTACACCACATTAAAATCACTACAGGAGTGGATTCCCTCCATGTCAACTGAAATGTCCATTTAAATTCTTTGTTTTGCTGACAATGAAGGACAGTTTTGTTAATCACACCATTTTATGACATTGCACCTTGTCCTTGTGGTACCCAAACCACTGGAGAGAGGTTTTAAATAGCTGATCCTGTGTCAGTTAAATGATTACAGGCAGCTTATATGGTTAGGACTCATTAAAAGGACCTATAAAATGCATGTTATTAGCCTATTGAGCAATGACAAAACAATACACAGAGCCTAGACTTCATTCACAGCCTTGCATGTTCCGACAGTATACATACTATAGTTATTAAAAAAAAAAAAAAACTAAATAAAAATACGTCTCTGAAGTATTTAGGTGTCAGGATGATCACACACAGAATTCTACCTTTGGAAAAATTACCAAAAAAAAGGGTACTGCTGCCATGAAACAAACTGATGCAATCGCAACCATATGCAACCACATCAAGCAGGAAAGATATTTTAAAAATAAAACCTTCGCAAAAATGGTTTGAGATAACCCATGAACAATCTCTTCCAAGCCAGAAGCCTGGAACAGGTAGACTTTGTAACCTGTTCAATAAGTCTTGCAACTTTATACTAAGCAACTCTTTTGCAGCAGTGTATTGACCAAAATTCTCACCTGAAGAATGTGTTCCACCAGATCCTCCCCTTCGGGTGTCTTTTTTAGAAAGCAGTTGCTGCTGCACCTTGATCTGTTCTCTGTGCTCCTCCATTTCTGCTTCTTTATGGATCTGGTCAATTGTTTTAGGGCCTTGATCTCCCCTTCTAGGAATCCAGTTGTTCTGTCAAATTGGAGAATTCAGACTTAACCTTTCAATTTTGTCCTGCTACCTTCATGATGATTCAGTAAATGTCAGGGGAGTAATATTTGCTTCTCACTCAATAAATACTGTTTCAGCTTCTGCTAATATGCCAGAACTACTCCATATATACTTTTTGTTTCATGTATTACCTGCATAAAATCCACCAAGTGAAATAATTCCCCATTAACTAACAAATGAATCAAAGTGCATTAATATTAACTCTGCAATATATTATCATCAGTAACCCACTTCTAAACCACACTTCTCGTTACGATACACAGAAAGGCCCTGCAAATAAGAAATTTCCCCTGCATTATGAATCTGTACAATTACATTAACAAACACACAAGGCCACACAAGATTATAAGAATTGTGACTTTGGAGAGATAAAACACACACCCTCAAACAATCTGTACGAAAATGGCACCTCACTTAACCAGATCCCTTTAAGGCATAAAAAAAAAAAAAACCCACAAAAAAAGCCTACCCTTCTCAGATCCAGCACATCTTGAAGCATGAAACGGATTCGAGAAGAAGTCTTCTTCTCCTTGATTATTTTCTCCATCTGATTAAAATACTGATCCATGCGAGGCTGTTAAATAAATAAAGTTTAGAATGAAACTTCTATTTGGGAAAACGCCTTCTGCTTGAGGGGGGTTGTCTCATTTTACCTAATCCAAATGTCAGATTATATCGAGGATTTTATCATCTCCGTTCCTCATAAAAATATAAACGTTTTATCTCAGATATCAACATAAATCAAATGGGGCAAGAACATAACATTTTTAGTTGGGAGTATTAAATTATTTCCAGACATTTTTTGACTTTATACATGAATCTAAAGTATGTGTGTGTCTCTCTGTAACTTAAATACAGTGGGGCAAAAAAGTATTTAGTCAGCCACCAATTGTGCAAGTTCTCCCACTTAAAAAGATGAGAGAGGCCTGTAATTTTCATCATAGGTATACCTCAACTATGAGAGACAAAATTAGAAGAAAAAAAAATCCATAAAAATCACAGTCTGATTTTTGAAGAATTTATTTGCAAATTATGGTGGAAAAAAAGTATTTGGTCAATAACAAAAGTTCACCTCAATACTTTGTTATATACCCTTTGTTGGCAATGACAGAGGTCAAATGTTTTCTGTGTCTTCACAAGGTTTTCACACAGTTGCTGGTATTCTGACCCATTCCTCCATGCAGATCTCCTCTAGAGCAGTGATGTTTTGGGGCTGTCGCTGGGCAACACGGACTTTCAACTCCCTCCAAAGATTTTCTATGGGGTTGAGATCTGGAGACTGGCTAGGCCATTCCAGGACCTTGAAATGCTTCTTACGAAGCCACTCCTTCGTTACCCGGGTGGTGTGTTTGGGATCACGGTCATGCTGAAAGACCCAGCCACGTTTCATCTTCAATACCCTTGCTGATGGAAGGAGGTTTTCACTCAAAATCTGACAATACATAGCCCCATTCATTCTTTCCTTTACACGGATCAGTCGTCCTGGTCCCTTTGCAGAAAAACAGCCCCAAAGCATGATGTTTCCACCCCCATGCTTTACAGTAGGTATGGTGTTCTTTGGATGCAACTCAGCATTCTTTCTCCTCCAAACACGACGAGTAGAGTTTTTACCAAAAAGTTCTATTTTGGTTTCATCTGACCATATGGCATTCTCCCAATCCTCTTCTGGATCATCCAAATGCTCTCTAGCAAACTTCAGACGGGCCTGCACATGTACTGGCTTAAGCAGGGGGAAACATCTGGCACTGCAGGATTTGAGTCCCTGGCGGCGTAGTGTGTTATTGATGGTAGCCTTTGTTACTTTGGTCCCAGCTCTCTGCAGGTCATTCACTAGGTCCCCCCGTGTGGTTCTGGGATTTTTGCTCACCGTTCTTGTGATCATTTTGACCCTACGGGGTGAGATCTTGCATGGAGCCCCAGATCGAGGGAGATTATCAGTGGTCTTGTATGTCTTCCATTTTCTAATAATTGCTCCCACAGTTGATTTCTTCACACCAAGCTGCTTACCTATTGCAGATTCAGTCTTCCCAGCCTGGTGCAGGTCTACAATTTTGTTTCTGGTGTCCTTTGACAGCTCTTTGGTCTTGGCCATAGTGGAGTTTGGAGTGTGACTGAGGTGTCTTTTATATTGATAACGAGTTCAAACAGGTGCCATTAATACAGGTAACGAGTGGAGGACAGAGGAGCCTCTTACAGAAGAAGTTACAGGTCCGTGAGAGCCAGAAATCTTGCTTGTTTGTAGGTGACCAAATACTTATTTTCCACCAGAATTTGCAAATAAATTCTTTAAAAATCAGACAATGTGATTTTCTGGATTTTGTTTTCTCATTTTGTCTCTCAGAGTTGAGGTATACCTATGATGAAAATTACAGGCCTCATCTTTTTAAGTGGGAGAACTTGCACAATTGGTGGCTGACTAAATACTTTTTTGCCCCACTGTACATCTATATAAAGTAAAATGCTGCTTTCCATATCCAATTGAAATGAATAAATGACCTTTTGCAAGTTTAAATGCACCTGTCTATCAGATTGATAATCTCTTGGCAGTTGCATAAATAGCAATCCGAAGACAAAAGTTTTTCTTAAGACCTGAAAAAAATCAGTTGAACTATTCAGTTCATATTGAATGGCTTAAAAAAATTTCAATCAAAGCCTTGGCTAGGATTATGGTTGCCATAAGCTATTACTGCAACTAACTATATCTCAATAAATTAGAATATCATCGAAAAGTTAATTTCAGTAATTCAATTCAAAAAGTGAAACTCATATTATATAGATTCATTACACAGTGATATATTTCAAGCGTTTATTCTTTTCATTTTGATGATTATGGCTAATAGCTAATGAAAACCCAAAATTCAGGATCTCAAAAATTAGATTAATATGAAAAGGTTCAATACTGTAGACTCGTGGCGTCACACTCCACTTAGCTAATTAACCCAAAATACCTGCAAAGGTGTCCTGAGCCTTTAAATGGTCTCTCAGTAGGCCAAACAATCAAGGAGAAAGAGAGTGGCTGTCTTCTGGACAACTGTCAAGTCAGCGGACATCCTTCACAAGGGTAAGCTACAAAAGGTCATTGCTAAAGAAGTTGGCTGTTTGCAGAATGCTGTATCCAAGCATATTAATGGAAAATTGAGGAAAAGGAAAAAATGTGGCAGAAAAAGGTGCAGAAGCAACAGGGATAACCACAGCCTTGAGAGGATTGTTAGGCACAGTACATTCAAGAATTTGGGGGAGATTCACAAGGAGTGGACTGTAGCTGGAGTCGGTGCTTCAAGAGCCACCACACACAGACATATTTGGGACATGGGCTACAACCGTCACATTCCTTGTATCAAGCCACTCCTGAACCAGAGACCAGGTCAAAAGAGTCTTACCTGGGGCTAAGGAGAAAAACAGACTGGACTGTTTCTCAGTGGTCCAAAGTCCTCTTTTCAGATGAAAGTAAACTTTGCATTTCATTTGAAAATAAAGGTCCCAGTCTGGAGGAAGAGTGGAGAGGCACAGAAACCAAGTTGCTGGAGGTCCAGTGTGAAGTTTCCACAGTCAGTGATGGTTTGGGGAGCCATGTCATCCGCTGGTGTTGGTCCATGGTTATCAAGTCCAAAGTCAGCACAGCAGTCTACCAGGAAATTTTAGAGCACTTCATGGTTCTCTCTGCTGATAAGCTTTATGGAGATGCCGATTTCATTTTCCAGCAGGACTTGGCACCTGCCCATACTGCCAAAAGTACCAATACCTGGTTTAATGACCATGGTACCACTGTGCTTGACTGGCCAGTAAACTCGCCTGACCTAAACCCCATAGAGACTCTATGGGGTATTGTCAAGAGGATTATGAGACACCAGACCTAACAAAGCAGACGAGCTGATGGCCACTATTAAAGCATCCTGGACTTCCATAACACCTCAGCAATTCCACAGGCTGATCGCCTCCATGCCACACTGCACTGATGCAGTATTTCATGCAAAATGAGCCCCGACCAAGTATTGAGTGCGTACATGGACATACTTTTCAGTAGGCCAACATTTCTGTTAAAAATATATATATATTTTTTAGTTAAGTCTTATGGTATATTCTAATTTTCTGAGATACTGAATTTGGAGTTTTAATTACCTGTAGGCCATAATCAGCAAAATGTAAAGAAATGAATGCTTGAAATATATCACTGTGTGTAATGAATCTATGTAAGTGTTTCACTTTTTCACTTGAATTACTGAAATAAACTTTGATGATCTAATTTATTGAGATGCACCTGTAGGAGGCGGCAAATGTGAGACCTGTAGAATGTAAAGAAATGATTACATTACACAAAAGTTGGTTATAAATGCAGCAAAAGAAAGCCATCATATATTAAATACCAAAAGGCGTTTCACCTTTGTACTTTTCTACTTGTGAAACTGAAAGGTACACATGGCAAATCAAAATGTTACACATTTAACAAGTAAAAAAATCTGCAAGAATTACAATTAATTTGTATCCCCTCTGTTGTATGGAAACCTCGTCTATTAAAGTATGACAAGGGAAACTGCAGAATAATCAGAAAAAAGGTATTTTGAATATAGCTGGCTTATTTAAAAGAGAAAACGCACATTTACTCACTCTTACTGACAGATCTGTGCACAGTAGGCACATGTGTAGTGCCAGAATGCAGCATTCACTAGGTGACCCATGGCCATGTCTCTAGTTTGGGGTGGCATTTTAAACAAAAATACTAAATCTTTAATGTGAAAATGCCTTGGAATGGTGTTCATCACAGGCAGGTGCTATAAATAAGTACACATTACTGTTTGTGCACATTTAGTAAAGATTAATAAAAATTATTTACAACAAGTGGACAGCACTTGCAAGTAGTGTATTTCCTAACGAGTGGGAGTCTTGATAAATCCCATATACTTAACTCTTTAAGGGCGGATGTCGACTTTTGTCGACAGGAGGGGTTGAAGGCGAATGTCGACATCCAGGGATAGGGGGCGACAATCAGCTGTTAATGGCGACAAATCTCACTATCACGTCACAGGCATTCCCTCTGTGCTTAGAGGAATGCTAGACTCGTTGACTCGGCAACTAAACCTTGCGTGTGCATGAGTTGCGAAATGTAAACAATGGCAAGATGGCATCGAAATGTGAAAAGGGAGTGAAGCAAGTGCAGAAAAGAAAACACTCGGCAGACAATGTTTTGCGCATTATCGCGGAGTCAGACTCTTGATTTTTCAGAATCGGATTTTATTGGCAGTGATCAGGAGATCGAGCAAGAGAGTGAGAAGCAGGCATCAGCTGATCAGACACCAGCCGATGCCGCGCCAGCGGATCTGCTGTCAGTTGAGTGCCTTCGCGCAGCCGATGCATCTACAGCAAGGTTCGCATAGGATAAATACACAAACATTGATCCGTTGAGAGCCGATCTAGCTACCGGAGTTTACAAGTCAGCATGGCTTGCTGTTGGACACGACAGTTCACCAGCTGCTGTACTTCAGGCTGCTCTCTCCTGACGCTGCTTTATAGCTACTGTCAGACGAGACAAACAGGTAGGCAGAGATTTTTTTTGAATCGTTGCGTTTGCATCGCATTCTCGTTTTTCAAAGTGGAAACCCACAACGAAAGACGAGATGAAGCACGCTGTGGCATTATAAATAGAGATGGGACAGAACTGGTGATATAACTTCAGGGAGCATTGGCCCAAACGTGTTTTGTCCCCTGGTGGCTTAGGTATGTGCTGCTGCAAAGTTTTATTCACTTCTGTAATAAACAGAAGCAAATCCCATGGGGTGAGCCAGGCTATAATGCCATACATAAAGTTCATAAAGTTTCAGAAGATGAAAAGAGGTGACAATACGGTTTTCATGCAGGCAGAAAACTTGGTGGCAGGGGCATGGCACGATGGCAAATGGGTGACTTGCCTCTCTACAGTACACACTAACAATATATGTGAGAAAGTGCAGCAACAGACAATTGAAAAATAGGCACCAAAGCAACACATATTGTAAGGAGTGCAATGTGGCAATGACTGAAATTGGCTGCTTTGAGCGAGATCTGACTTTGCTGTGTAAAATGTATGTGATATGTATGTGAAATCAGAGTATGCAGGCTCATACAACATGCAAGACAGTAACATTTGTCAAAAGTAAATATTTTTTGTTGATTTGATATGTTAAACAATTGCTTTGTGTTCTTTTTTTAAAAAATGTTAGTTTTTGGAAAAATATTCAGCCCTGGGAGAAAAGAAACAAAAAAAAAATTAGCCCTAAAAGAGTTAAGACAGGAATTCTGGCTTTTACTAAGGTAAGTAGCCAGTTCTATGAACAGTAAACACTCTAGCTTGTTAAATTTCCCAGGGTCTTATGTAAAACAGTATTGCACATTCTTTTTGTAAATAATTACAGTTGTAAGACAGAGTTAGCCAAATGTAAAAAAGTAATGCACATTCATTTTTCTGACAGATTTCAGAGACCAATAAACCCTTAATTCTGATGTCAGTATTTATTGTTGGCAGACAAGGCTAAAAGCAAAAAAGAAACAGGAATGGGAAAACCTCATCCAAGTAAAAATGACCAGCATCGTTTTAGTATATAGTATCCAATCTCACTAATTTTTGTAATGAATACAACTTGTCTTAAACTTCACACTAATTGTTTATGAAATGTTTACTAAGCACCTGTTTGCAATTCTTCTATTGTACCAGGGTAATGTCGCAAGCAAATTAATTTCAGCAACAGAAAACACTTGAAGCTAGATGTAGCTTGCTGCTTAGAAAAATCCCCCTTGTTCTCTGTTATGTACCTACAAGTTATTGTGAAAGTTTTTAAAAGTTGTGCATTTAGAATAATTTTTTTAACCACCCTTAAATAACAATTTGTATTTTACGGTCACTGGAAATGAAGCATGAAAAGTACTTGAAGTTTAATTTTAAAGTATCCAGTTCTATGAAAAAAGGAAGGCACTGTTTGAAATGGGATGAGTTTTCAGTGAGAGCTTTACATTAAATTTTTGATTAACACTATTAGGGCAGAAGTCGACATTTGTCGACAGGAGAGGTTGAGGGTACATGTTGACAAAAGTCGACATCCAGGGGTAGAGGGCGACAATCAGTTGTTAATGGCGACAAAACTCACTGTTACATAACAGGCATTCCCTCTCTGCTTCGAGGAATTTTAGACTCATTGATTTGGCATGTAATCCTTGTGTGCGTGAGTTATGAAATGTAAACAAAAGCAAAATGGCATCGACATCTCACAAGGGAGCGAAGTGAGTGCAGAAAAAAAAAAAAAAACCCCACACAGACGACGTTTTGCGCATTATCGCCGAGTCGGACTCTGATTTTTCAGAATCTGATTTTGTTGACAGTGATCAGGAGATCGAGTAAGAGTGAGGAACTGGCATCAGCTGATCAAACACCAACAGAGCGTATTCGTGCAGCCGATGCACCTACAGCAAGGTTCATGTGGGAGGAATTCCCAGACATTGATCCGTGTGAGCCAAACTGGCTACTGGACTTCACAAGATGGCATGGCTTGCTGTTGGACACAACAGATTACCAGCTCCTGGACTACCTCAGGCTGTTTTTTTCCTGAGACTGCTTTTCAGCTACTGTCAGATGAGACAAACAGGTATGCAGAGAAAGTTTTTGAATTGCAGGCTGCGCTTGCACCACATTCTCGTTTTTCAAAGTGGAAACCCACAACATAAAATGAGATGAAGGGCTTTGTGGCATTACAAACAGATGGGAATAGACTGGCGATATAACTTCAGGGAGCATTGGTCCAAAGGTGCTTTGTCCCCTGGTGGCTTTGGACAGGTTATGCTGCGTGAAAGGTATGTGTTCCTGCAAAGTTTTATTCACTTCTGTGATAACCAGATGCAAATCCCAAGGGGTGAGCCAGGCTATAACACCATGTATAAAGTTCAGCCCCTGCTTGAAATTGTGAAACCAACATATAAACAATGTCTGTGGATGAATCTATGATAAAATACAAGGGACACATTTTTTCTGCCAATATATGCCAGACAAGCCCAGAAAGTATGGCATAAAGGATTTGGTGGCAGTGGCATGACAATGTCAAACGGGTGACTTGTCTCTCTACAGTACACACTAACAATATATGTGAGAAAGTTATTCGTCAAAAGGGAAACCCAGAAGGTAGGATGCTGGACAAGGCAGTTGTACTTGAGTAGTATAACTAACATGGCTGGAGTTGATCGAGTGGATCAGATGCTGGGGTCATACGTTTACGGCCGTAAGTCCACCAAGTGTTACCACACTGTGTACCATCGCATGCATGAGATTACACTTACAAATGGCTACACATTGTTCAACCAGGCAAACAGTGACAGCACTAGGACTGCAGCAGATTTCCCCAAGAAGGTGGTTGACAGCTTGTTGGCAGAGTATGTTGCAGTGCCTTTAGCAAAGAGAGGAAGGCAATCACAAAGAGCAGTGACGGACAGGCTGTCTGAGCGCCACTTTCCGGCAAAATACGAGGACAAAAAATACAAACCTGACTGTGTTGTGTACAGCAACACAATTGAAAAGGAGGCACCAGTGCAACACATATTGTAAGAAGTACAATGTGGCAATGCATGCAATTGGCTGCTTTGAGCGATATCATACTTTGCAGGACTTTGCTGTGTAACACGTATGTGAAATCATATAGTATGCAGGCTCATACAACACGCAAGACAGTAATATTTGTCAAATATTTTTTGTTGATTTGATATGTTAAACCATTGCTTTGTGTTCTTTTTTTTAAAAAAAGTTAGGTTTAGGAAAAATATTCAGCCCAAGAAGAAGAAAAAAAAAATTAGCCCTAAAAGAGTTGAAGCAAAGAATGTACTCATTCAAGTTTCACGTTAATGCATTAAATTAAGATATTTGTACAGTATACAAAACCTTATACAAATAATAACTGAACAATCTTCATGACATCTAACAGGATATTTGCTTACTAACACGTCTTTCAATTATACTTCTAAATAAATCTTTCCCTTTAATTGGCCTTCACTGAATATGCTAACCAGCTGACATGTAGTCCATGTAAAACCCAAAACACCCTTACAGTAAGTAGTTGACTTGACACAATCCCCAGCCCTACCTTGGCCTTTTCAAAGTCCAGGTCCTTGCCAATAGTGGACAGCAGTCGACACAGGCACTCCAGAGATTCCTCATCATGATTCTTGAGCAATTTGACAATGCAATCATGCATAATGGGTTCTGTGAGCATCTTCAGCTTGAAAAGTTCACCAATAAACTTAATGTTACCCAGTGAACGTCGACGGGCCTTATCCTTTGCCTCTTCTAGTTCTTCCTTGAGTCGCTGTTTCTCATCGTCCTAGAGGAAATTTAAAAAAAAAAAAAATTTTTTTTCTACTCACTAGATATTTACCCAGTGATCCCTCTCAAAGGAAGCCATAATACAACTGTAGAATTGAATAAACCAAGATAAGCCATCAAGCCTGCAGTTTAAAATTATCATCTATCTCTATATATATATATATATATATATATATATATATATATATATATATATATATATATAAATATATAAAATTCACTAAGACCATGGCAAGCAAGACGCACGCAAAACAGAGCCCCGCCTGCCAACTCTTACCCTCCTCCTCCTTCGTCATGGGATACGCAAGACAGAGCCCTGCCCACCAACTCTTACCCTCCCTCCCGCGTCATGGGATACGCACAACAGAGCCCCGCCAACTCTAACCCTCCTCCCGTATATTAAGCGGCACCAACGAAGACTCGCTACACCTTAATGAACAATTGCTGAAACTCATCCCTACCGATGAAGTGACTTTTACCAGCGTTGACTCCATCGTCACAGACGATCCTGCAGATCAACTTTCATTCCTCGAAGAATTTAATAGTCTTACTCCCACTGGCATGCCTCTGCATAAACTCAAAATTAAAATTGGTTCAGTCATCATGCTTCTCAGAAACCTCCTGCCAGCAAAAGGTCTCTGTAATGGCACTAGACTTTGTTACCAGCATTTACCTCAATGTACTGGAGTGTAAGACTAGCGCAGCTGCTACGTCACAAACTGTCCTTATTCCCCACAAATCCCTGACCCCATCAGATTCAAATTTGCCTTTTACTTTTACACGCAGACAATTTCCTGTTAGATTGGCCTTTGCAATGAAAATTAATAAGGCACAGGGCCAAACTTTCAAGAAGATATGCCTGTATCTGCCAAAACCAGTTTTCAGTCACAGACAATTTTATGTTTCTCTCTCCAGAGTTCCATCTTTTCATTCACTTACAGTTGTATCCTCAAACCCACCTCATATGGACAACTGTGTCTTTCAGGAAGTGTTCACCCATCAATAAATAATTATGCAGCGGGCTAGTGTGTGTATAAATATACAGAACTCTAATTTTATGGGGATTTTTAAAATGTTGAAACATTTAGATACAAAAGAATGTTCTCACTTCCTTGCCTCCTTGACACAGAAGGGCTGAGGCACTACATCAAAAAGAACAGTGATTAGCTCAAAAGTAGTACCCAGAGTCAAATACAAATACAATAACCAGGGTGTATCTGATTAGCTATATCCTTCTAGAACTCAGAATAAGCTATTAGAGAAAATTCATAACAGCATGAAATCAAACTGAATTTAAAGCTTAATCCACATGCTTTCTATTTAGAGATGTGTGCAGCTGCCCACTGTAGGCTGGCTAGCTCAAACTTGCCTGTATACAAGACAGTTATTAAATAACTAGGAATGAAAACAGTGGAACAGGCCATCAAAAAGGAATGCAACAGGGGATTGGCAGTCACACCTCCAAAGTGCCAAACTCACTACTGATCCTTGAGCACTAGTATTGTAAAATGAAATCAGTAATAGTGAATGCAATGTTTTCCCCAACACAATTTTTCTGGTATTTTCTCTAATCCATTCTTCCCTCTACTAATGACATGTTCCCTGCGCCAATGACATTATGTATTAGTCGAGGTATAGCTGCGATTCTTGAGAGACAATCTACCAGAAATTACTGCAGGGATTCAGGTTCGAATTCTGCTCGAAACACATTGCTGAATCTCTCTAAAATACATAAATTATTATATATATATATATATATATATATATATATATATATATATATATATATATATATATATATATGTAAATTCTATTGAGTCCTAATTATAACAAATAACGCATTTCACTTATATAGCACCTTTACCAAGGTCCCAAACGGCCGCACAGATAATCAAGAGGGGTACAATAAAAATGAAAGCACAATAAGAACGAATACAGTAATCCCTCCTCGATCGCAGGGGTTGCGTTCCAGAACCCCCCGCGAAAGGTGAAAATCCGCGAAGTAGAAACCATATGTTTATATGGTTATTTTTATATTGTCATGCTTGGGTCACAGATTTGCGCAGAAACACAGGAGGTTGTAGAGAGACAGGAACGTTATTCAAACACTGCAAACAAACATTTGTCTCTTTTTCAAAAGTTTAAACTGTGCTCCATGACAAGACAGAGATGACAGTTCTGTCTCACAATTAAAAGAATGCAAACATATCTTCCTCTTCAAAGGAGTGCGCGTCAGGAGCACAGAGAGGAAAGCAAACAAATTAATAGGGCTGTTTGGCTTTTAATTATGCGAAGCACCACTGGTACAAAGCTGTTGAAGGTGGCAGCTCACACCCCCTCCGTCAGGAGCAGAGAGAGAGAGAGACACAAAGAGAAAAACAAAGTCAAAAATCAATATGTGCCCTTTGAGCTTTTAAGTATGCGAAGCACCGTGCAGCATGTCGCTTCACGAAGCAGCTGCACACAGAAGGTAGCAACGTGAAGATAATCTTTCAGCATTTTTAGACGAGCGTCCGTATCATCTAGGTGTGCAAACAGCCCCCCTGCTCACACCCCCTACGTCAGGATCAGAGAAAGTCAGCGCGAGAGAGAGAGAGAGAGAAAGTAAGTTGGGTAGCTTCTCAGCCATCTGCCAATAGCGTCCCTTGTATGAAATCAACTGGGCAAACCAACTGAGGAAGCATGTACCAGAAATTAAAAGACCCATTGATCTCAGAAATCCGCGAACCAGCAAAAAATCTGCGATATATATTTAAATATGCTTACATATAAAATCCGCGATAGAGTGAAGCCGCGAAAGGCGAAGCTCGATATAGCGAGGGATCACTGTATATATGAGGGGGGACCCAAAAATAACCGGAATGATGATGTTGTTGTTGTTAATTTATTTATTTCCGGTTATTTTTGGGTCCCCCCTCATATATATATTATAAAAAGAAATCCTGTCCCCTGTCCTGATAGTCTACGATACGTGATCTTTCTCGAAAGATAATTTAAAGACCTGCGAGACGAAAGAGACCTGCCACGGTAAAGGCAGTCATGCAGCACACACAGCTCCAGGGCTCTCAGTGCATATAAAGTGTATAAGGTCAGTACGGTAGAAATAAAACATCAACGATTAAACTAAGAAGAAAGAAAAGCGCGGAGAACAGAGACCCAAAAGCGATGGAGAGAAAAAAAATGCTAAGAAGAAAAACAATAATCTAGGTTCAAATTTAGAAAATAAGGAACGTGGTGATCAGCCCAGAACAAGTGAAATGGAAAAAAAAGCACGTCCAATCTGGCTCAGAATTAAATGACAGTGAGTAAAAGACAAAGTAGAACTTCATAGAGAGGTTTACAAACGTCGTCGCTAAACACATGCAGAGCAGGTTAGAGACTATGAAACTAGGGAAATTAGAAAGGCTCAAAAAACGGCACTATACACATGTAGAGAAAGCTGCGACAGCAGCTACCCCAACCGAACGCGAGCAGCGTTATACATCCTGCAAGAAAGAATTCAACCACGCCCGTGGCCAGAAATAAAAGACAGGTATTGCTTTTACAATGTCACGCAAGACCAGGCAGTGAGCCATCATTTAAAACAAGTCAACAGACCTCTAAGCTAGCAGTTGTTGGATTGCTTTTGGCAGGCAAGCATCGTGTGCTCAGAGCTCTTAAAACAACGACATGCGACAGGCAGAAGAGGCAGCTAGCAAGCAGCAAAAAGACAGCAAATGATTCAAAGGCATATCCTTAGCATACGTTCAGCCGCAACACCCTTCACAACACAAGCAGTATTATACGTCCGGGAAGAAAGATGTATCCTCGTGCGGGGCAGGAAATAAAGAAACAAGTATTGTTTTTACAAAAGTTTTTAAAGTAAAAGTGAAAATAATGCATATGTAACAATTCACAAGAAAATAATCTCTTTAAATTGTAGGTTGCCTGCCTAAGGTAAAGTCATCCCTGATGAATGGGGACGTGGGAATGAGGGGTCCTTTCATTGGATTAGCGCTATTTCAGATGTGGAATGGCAAAATGGGGGAGGCAGCTTGATGAATGGGGTCTCCAGGACTTAAAACAAATCCAAATCATATTATGTGATATCATCTAATGTGAAATTCTACTTCTAGAATTTTTAGTTTTATACTGTATTGAGGATTTATTCTGTTCTATGTATTGTACTGTATGGCTCAGAATTAAAAGACAATGAATAAAAGGACAAAGTAGAACTTCATAATGATGCTTACAAACGTTGGCGCTAAACACATGCAGAGCAAGTTAGAGATTATGAAACCAGTGCTCAAAAAAAAAAAAAAAAAACAGCGCTATACACATGTGGAGAAAGTTAAAGGATATGAAAGTAGGAAAATTAGAAAATATAAAAAAAAAAGTAAAGATCGCAGTAGCGCAAACAAACTGCCTCATTTAACTATGCACCAGTCTAACTTTGGTTTTGCACAATAATTACTACACTATTGCACCTTAACACTTAATTCTACTTTATTCACATAATTGTACTTATTTATTATGTTCTACTATACTGTTATCTTTCAATCTATGAATTTTTGTTAATTTAACTGATATTCGTCTAACTTTGCACAGTTTTTGATAAGCGGATCAGGATGCATTTCACTGCGTGTTGTCCTGTATAACTACGCATGTGACAAATAAAGAATCTTGCGAATTTCAAAAACGGAGTTTTACCGCACATGCATTTATTAGTTACTTTGTTCATGTATATATATTTATCTGAATGCTTATTTAAAAAGCTACATTTACCCCAGGAGTCAAAAAATTGTGTCTAGCCCTTGTACAAAAACCTAGAGAAAAGCTGGGGTATCCCCTTGGTAACCCCATGTACTTTTGGAACTGAGAGAGGAAAATAGCACGACTTTACAGACAGGGGTCCAATGCAGAACTCTACTTACTTTTTTACTTTGTAAAAAAAAAAATTATTAAATGCTGATGATGTAGATCGTTTTGTCTGTGCTGAAATTCCAAACAGAGAAACCTATCCTGACCTCATTAAAAAGATTCAGCATATTGGGATTCGCAAGATTACAAATATTGTTTTTACAAAAGTTCTGAAATAAAAGTTAAACTAATGAAATAGCAGCAATTCAAAGAAAAAAAAATCTTAAAAGTGTGTATCCGGAAAACCAAACATGGGGGTTGCCGAGCAAATATATTTTTAAACTTTCTCTTCGACGAATGGTGCTTTGAATTCTACTTTGCAGATTTAGTTGTTTATTTTTCTTTTTTGATTAAACAAAAACTGTTTTGATTGATTTGTTAAGGAACACATGGACAACAAGCATAGTTAAAATCACAATTAAACTGCCTGCAAATTCTATTGAGTCATAATTATAACAAATAACGCGTTTCACTTATATAGCACCTTTACCATGGTCCCAGACGGCCGCACAGATAATCAAGAGGGGTACAATAAAAATGAAAGCACAACAAGAACGAATACAGTAATCCCTCCTCGATCGCGGGGGTTGCGTTCCAGAACCCCCCGCGAAAGGTGAAAATCCGCGAAGTAGAAACCATATGTTTATATGGTTATTTTTTTATATCATGATGCTTGGGTCACAGATTTGCACAGAAACACAGGAAGTTGTAGAGAGACAGGATCTTTATTCAAACACTGCAAACAAACATTTGTCTCTTTATCAAAAGTTTAAACTGTGCTCCATGACAAGACAGAGATGACAGTTCCATCTCACAATTAAGAGAATGCAAACATATCTTTCTCTTCAAAGGAGTGCGCGTCAGGAGCAGAGAATGTCAGAGAGAGAGAAAAGCAAACAAATCAATAGGGCTGTTTGGCTTTCAAGTATGCGAAGCACAAGCAGCTGCAATGAAGGCAGCAGCTCACATCCCCTCCGTCAGGAGCAGAGAATGTCAGAGAGAGAGAGAGAGAAATACAAACAAACAATCAAAAATCAATACGTGCCCTTCGAGCTTTTAAGTATGCGAAGCACCGTGCCGCATGTCGCTTCACGAAGCAGCTGCACAGAAGGGAGCAACGTGAAGGTAATCTTTCAGCATTTTTAGACAAGCGTCTGTATCGTCTAGGTGTGTGAACAGCCCCCCTACTCACACCCCCTCCGTCAGGAGCAGAGAATGCAAGAGCAAGAGAGAGAGAAAAGTAAGTTGGGTAGCTTCTCAGCCATCTGCCAATAGCGTCCCTTGTATGAAATCAACTGGGCAAACCAACTGAGGAAGCATGTACCAGAAATTAAAATCCGCGATATATATTTAAATATGCTTACATATAAAATCCGCAATAGAGTGAAGCCGCGAAAGGTGAAGCGTGATATAGCGAGGGATTACTGTAAATAATAGTTCACAGCCTCGTGTTTGTATGTATTGATAAAATTTGGGAAGTAATATATTCTAGTTGATGCTGACATTTAATTAATTTGAAGTAGGTAAAAATAAATATTGCAAAGGAAAATGTTTATATACTTATTGTAAACAGCACACATACCATATAGTTAATTATATATATCTTCTTCATTCGGCTCCCCCCGTTATATATAGTTCTACAGCACAATTAGAATTGTCCGAGTATTAAAGGTGTAGGTCAATTTTATAAGCAAACCAGCGATTCTCGAAAGAATCGCAAATCCAAGAATGGCAATCACTTTCTGTTCCATGCAGTCTCTTTTTAGTTATTCTATGGCTGTGTAGTCAGCGAGAAGTCGTTTGCTGACGGCGGCGGATTTGCGTGCTGAAGTGACCATGGCGGCGGATCCGGGCATGGAGGACTACATTACTAAACGAACGTGGTATATGCGGTGGTGTGGGCTGTCGCGTTCGGGGGGCTGTACATCCTGGCGTGCACGCTTTACCTCAGGTTTAGTTCACAGGTCGTAGCCATGGTAAAGTGTTATCCATAAGGGCTCGTTAACAGGTCGTAGCCATATGGGCTTGTGTTTGTATTACTAATCGTTGAGCTTCTTCCATTTGGAGTCGTGACTCCTTTGCCTCTGCTGTGTCAGAAGCGCGTCGTGGGCACGTTCGTTCATTGTGTTTATCCATACGGGCTCGTTTTGTATTTCCGTTAGTTGAGCTCTTTCCTTGTGGAGCTGTGACGTTTTTGCTTCTGGTGTGTCTGAAGTGCGTCGTAGGAGCCTCCGTGTATTGTTTTTATCCATGCGGTCTCGTCTTTGTTGTTCTGTGGCTGTGTTGTTAGGTAGAAGTCGTTTACTGTTAGGAAGCATACTCCAACTTACACACACTTTGACTGCTGGCACAGTGGATTAGAGCAGGTGTAGTTTACAGGTTGTGGTGTTTGAGCGCCACGCACTGACTCTGGGAATCCGCTGGGTTTCACTCTGAGGCACAGTGCGCATGCGGTACGTCCGCCGTCCGTGCATAAATTAAACTGTCGTTTAGTAATATAGATTTTATAACATCAATGTTAGAGTATAACTATATTATTCTGTATTAGCATTGATATGAACGATTTGTGAAATTAGTGTTAAGTATAAAAAATGAAACTGATTATACAATTCAGTGTTTATTATATTTATACATTATTATATCTCTTTACACATTTTGTACACATTTAATAAATGTAATAAACTGCACCAAGAGCAGTTAAAAAAAAAAAAATCATTCAAAAAATGTGTAGGTGAATGTAAATATATCTGCACAAACCGACAATCGTGAGTAACATTTTTTAGAAAGTTCAAAATGAAACGCAAATCGCAAAGCATCTGTGTGCAGACTTGAACAAGCTTTTGCAGAATACATTAACTGACAAGAGGCTGGCCCGAACTTTCCGAGTTTTGGTAGCCGAAACGGGTTGTGAATGGTCAATTCTTGGTAGTCGATACGGGCTGAGATTGGCCCAAGCTTTCAATTCTTGGTAGCAGAAAGCGATCTGATTGGTTTTCGCTAGGGGTGGGCGGTATGACCAAAATTCTATATCACGGTATTTTTCTAAATTATCCCGGTTTCACAGTATTTTTTTTCCCATGCATGAGTGGATGTTAAACACATTTTCCACTGCAATTATTGGCTAAGAATGACCTATCCCACTGTCAAGAGCATTGTACATTGTACAAAAAAAACATTTTAACGTGCACACAAGTATTAATACAGGTTTGCATTGCCCCATAAAGTGATACTTTTCAAGGGGGTGGCACTAATGAAGAGAAGGAAATCACATTGCATGACCGATGCAGTCAAAATATAGAACCTTTTTATTTAACAAATTTTGCAAAAACTTAAATTATAATTTTGACAACATATTTTCAACCATCCAAAGAGGTATTTAGACTTAGGAAAATATCCAGAAGTGCTTGTCAAAAGTTGTATTGCACTGAACATGTCTTAGAAAAGGAATAAATAAATATTTTTTGTAAAACAACTACACTTTGTCAATGTTAACAATCTCTGTCCACTGACACAAAGTGACTTTTTAAACAACTTTACCATCATTAAACTGCATAATATTTACACTAATAAAAAATAATAAAATAAATAGTTGTATTATTACTGATAGTTGCACTATTACTTCAAGGCTTCAAAAGCCCAGGTGCATTACACAGTATTCACCAAATTAAAATAAAATAAAACAAGTGCAATCTTGGTGATGAGATCTTTATCAACTGAACTATCATTTAGGCAAACTGCATTAATATGGACCTTGCTTCAAGCTAAGCTATATACATAAATATTACAACTGCAACTTGCATTTATAATTGTATTTGTGGTATAGCCCTACGGGATCGTATTAGGGCCATGGTGAAGAAAAAAAAAATACGGACACAGGGAAGAAAAAAAAAAACTATACGTCGAGAATAAAGTCGACATTTCCACTCTATTCTCATAGTTTACTTTATAATTAAAGTAGAATGTCGTAAACTAAACTTCATCCTAAAATCATTGTTTAATTTACTAGATTTTCTCAAACCCCGTCATAAGTTAATGTAGCACATTAAATGCTTTGTGTTGTGTTCCCCGACCCAGTGGTTAATCACTACGCTTCTTAAACTGACTTCCTCCGCACTAAGAGGAGACAGCGATCACCATACAGAATCCATTCACTGTATGATATTCCTGCTCTGTGAAAATTTAGAATGCGAAGATAAATACTTGATATCATTTTCATGATGAAATGCATTAAAGCAGGTATTAAACATGCACGGTAGTTTGGCGGTAGTGCAGCTCCCTCGCAGTAAGGGGTCCCCAGTGTACGTTCAGTGTAGAGAACTTTATGGCAGGTGTGACGAGGCTCCGAAAAACTGGATGTATGAATGGGTATCGCACAGGTTTAACTTAAATATTGTTTAAATGTTGGGTTTGTGATCTGGGGGTCGGAGAGACGAACACAGAATTCAATGGATGTTATTCTGAGCATGCTTTCTTTATTGCACGCTTGCTGTCTCTATCTGACGTACCAAAACTCCAATTTCTATCCTTCCTTTTTCTTTCTCCACATAACCAATCACCACACGATAAATGTCTTTGTGAAATTAAAACTAGTTATAAACTTAGCCCACGGAGGTTCAGGGTTGTGTCCATCCCTGAACGAGTTGCCAGTACATCGCAGGATGAATACGAGCAAAACACACACTAACAGGGTAAATATAGCATAACAAAACCCCACATCCTACATGACTTTGAAAGGAAACTGAAGCACGCTGAGTAAACCCACCAGAAAAACATGCAAATGCAAGGCAGGGAAGACCCGGGACACCCTTGCTGCGAGGCAGCAGTGCAACCTCCACGCCGCCGTGCCCCCACATGATTAATACATGCTTTAATGCATTTCACCATGAAAATTATATCAAGCATTTATCTTAGCATTCTAAATTTTCAGAGAGCAGGAATATCATGTGAATGGATTCTGTGCGGCGATTGCTGCCGGTGCCTCCTCTTAGTGTAGAGGAAGTCAGTTTAAGAAGCTCGGGGAACACTTAACACAAAGCATTTAATGTGCTATATAACTTATGATGGGGTTTGAGAAAATCTAGTAAATTAAATATTCATTTTACGATGAAGAAGTTTAGTTTACAATGTTCTACTTTAATGACAAAGTACGAGAATAAAGTCAACATGTCGTCACAATATTACACAGTACTCAGGTACATTACACTGTACTGAAAACAAATAAAACAAGTACAACTTGGCTTGCAGTATTACCCAGTAGTATAGAAACCGTATTTACACATCTGACCTTTTAAAACTAAAGCATCTCCAGGCGACAGACGTGACTCCTTTTTTTCGGCTCTCTGTCCATTTTCACCGTGCGGCATACCTATGCTACCGCCCACTATTTGGTGGTGTAGCAGTGAAAAAGAGCCCTAGTGCAACAAATCTGTGTTTAGCAGTGTAGCAGTGAAAAAGGTCCCCACTTGAACAGTTTCCCGCTGCGCCACATTCCGAACGTCGTTTAGGCAATTTAAACCGGTGTTGCGGTATAAGAAAAATCCATAAAAGAAAAATCCATATCATAAAAAAAATAAACGGTTTTCGGTATGAACCGGTATACCGCCCAGCACTAGTTTTCGCTACCAAGAACTACCTCGACTCATGGCTGCATGGGGGCGCCACTGGCTGCAACACAAGCCCAAAGTATGATCAATCCACCCCCATGCTTAATAGTTCTCAAAACATACCTTTGCACACTATGGTCAAAAATTTCTATTTTGACTTTATTAGTCCACAGAAGTTGTTTCCAAAAGGCACAGGGCTTGTTTAGATGTTCATTTGCAAACAGACTGAATTTTATGACTAGTACGCAGGAAAGGTTCTCTTATACCGACTCTACCATGAAAGTCATTTATTCAGGTGTCACTGCACAGTAGAATAGAGCACTATCACTCCAGAGTCTGCTAAACCATCCTGAAGGTCTCTTTTTTTTTTTTTTTTTTTTTTAAAACTGCAAATTTTTTTTTTTTTTAATTGCCTTTCTAGCAATCTAATGAGGAGTTCTTTCAGAAAGTTTTCTTGGTCTTCCAGACCTCGGCTTGACCTCCACCATTCCTGTTAACTACCATTTCTTAACACTACAAACTCGGGGAAACAGCTACCTGAAAACGCTTTGCTATATTTTTTTAGATTTTACCTATTTTGTGAGCATCAATTGTTTATTTTTTCAGAGTTCTAGGCAGTTGCTTAGGAGTCTATGGCTGAAGATTGTTGAGGAGTGCCCAAACCTATGCATGGTGCTCCTCTCCTTTTTTCACTGTATAATTGTACAAAAACAATACACTAATCTTGCATAAAATGCTGAAAAGAAATGTGTCTTACAGGCAACCACACCAGACTGCAACTGCCAGGTGCAACTCCACATGCCAACTAAACTTTCACAACTTAATGGAAAACTCAAGTGTGCTGTACAAAATTAAGGTTCTCCCTCATCTGTAAAGGGAGGTGGATTTACATAACAGTAAGAATGTTCCTTTTTGACAGATGCTCACATCATAATCTGGCCTTCCTACTCATTTAACATCTTAATTCTAGAAAAAGAAAAAGTGGGAATCTAGTCTTGGAAAAAAGATAAAGGAATAATAAACCATCTATCTTACTAAACCACAGTTAATTTATGCACGGCGGACGCACCGAGGCGCACGCCCCAGAGTCAAACGCAGCGGCTTCCCAGAGTCAGTAGGGGGCGCCCAAAACCAAATAACACAACGTGCTGCGCTGTGCCGCCCGCCCCAGAGTCAAACGCAGCGGCTTCGCAAAACGCGGTGGCTTCCCAGAGTCAGTAGGTGGCGCCCAAACAACATGGATAAAAACAATGAACGAAGGCGCCCACACAAAGAAACCGCTTTAGTTCAAAGCGGAGTCAGTAGGTGGCGCCCAAACAACATGGATAAAAACAATGAACGTAGGCGCCCACACAAAGAAACCGCTTTAGTTCAAATGAGGTTATTGAATTAAATGGAAACTTTACCATGCCTATGACCTGTGAACTAAACCCGAGGTAAAGCGTGCACGCCAGGTTGTACAGCCGCCCGGATGCGACCGGCCACACCACCGCATATACGACGACAGCCATAAAAAAACAAAAACGAGACTGCATGAAGAAGAATAACAGAAGCGCGTTGAAATGAACTGTCCCAGGACGCACCCACCCTCCATGATATTTCATCATGCACCAGCTTCCCCCCTGGGAATGGCCCATACTGCTTTCGCGTGTGTTGACAAACAGTGCACCCTGAGCCAAATCACCACCGCAAATGTGCCCAAATGTACGTGTTACATCTAGATGACGCAGTACATCAACCACAGAGCTAATAATGAGAAACGTAGCTGATGTCATAAACAATCACCCATTAGCAAACTCTATAAAAATGCTACATGAGGTTGAAAGACAAGCCAATACAAAAGCAGAGGTGGACGGTGTGGCACCAACTACAATTGCATTAGTGCTAATAAAGGACAAAGAACAGGATCCGAGACAATACAATGTTCCCATCGTTAATGAAGTGGCAATTGTGTTTCAAAGTGATGACTTGTGAGCCTCCGTTTCACCGCGATATTGTCATGCATTTACGTCCTGATGGAAACAAGGTGCCTACAACGCGCTTCTGAAAACACCACAACCACATGAGTCACAGCTCCAAAAAGAAACCGCTTTAGTACAAATATGTTTGTTTAATTAAATGACATTTCCCAGGATGCACCCACCCTCCATGAGGTGATTGCCATTCTTGGATTTCCGATTCTTTCGAGAATCGCGGGCTTGCTGGTACAAGAGATTCTACTGATGCATTCTAATTTTCCAAATCAACAAACACCTTGTTGTCCAACAGTCATGTTCATCCAAGTCACAAGAAATGCACTATTGTACATATGTATATATTACTGCAAATGTATTATGTATCTAACTTTCCAAATCTACATTATTCAGATAACAGGAGACAAGCAGCATTCCCTAGGGCATTATTATGAAGCAGCAAATGTACATATTCATAAAAAATATAGCTTTATATGTTGGAAACTTGGTAGCGCTGCTGCCTCGCAGTTAGGAGACCTGGGTTCACTTCCCGAGTCCTCCCTGCGTGGAGTTTGTATGTTCTCCCCATGTCTGCGTGGGTTTCCTCCGGGTGCTCCGGTTTTCACCCACAGTCCAAAGACATACAGGTTAGGTGCATTGGCCATCCGAAATTGTCCCTAGTGTGTGTGTGTGTGTGCCCTGCGGTGGGCTGGCGCCCTGCCTGGGGTTTGTTTCCTGCCTTGCGCTCTGTTTTGGCTCCAGCAGACCCCCCGTGGCCCTGTACTTAGGATATAGCTGGTTGGATGATTGATGGATGGATGGATGGATGTTGGAAACCGGTGCACTGAAAAGCACCAAAGGGAGGGGGTTGGGGGAAACAAACCTACAGTAATTTACACTGTCTAAAAGAATACCAATTTTGCAAGACCTAAATTGCTTGCCAAAGGAACAAAAGATTTTTTAAGAACAGCCACCTGCAGGAATAGTAGGCTTGACTTCAGGCATATTAAAATTGTTCCTTGTGTAGGTAGAGGGGATTGGTGAGGTTTTGGTCTACTAGGGAGGGTCATTGATGGGGACAAAATTAATGTGAAACTATTTACCCCAGAGGCTGCATCAAGCTCTTGCTGTTTCTTTTCAAAGACCTCATCATCATCCTTGTCCTTTTCAAACTCTTTCTGGCAGCGGTTCAAAAGGAGCTTACGGAAGTTCACAGTCACTCCAGGCTTATCTGTTGTGGGCACTTTCAGCTGCAGGGAAAAAAAAACACTTAAATATAATCTGAGCTCATTAGATACCTGATAGCTACAGACAGCAAATGAAGCATCAAAGAAGTCTAGATATCAAATATGCATACTGTTATAAGGCAGCGGCACATATTGGCGTAGGCAACTGAGAAGTTTGGCTCAGAGATGGCCTTTTCGAAAATTAGGTCAATGACTCCTTTAAGCCTCTCTTCTGTGTCAATGGTTAGCTCTGTAACTTGCTTCATGAGCTGTTGAAACATCTGGGGGGTCAGCTTGTTCAGAATACTACGCACACGTCGGAAGAGTTCCTAGACACAATGGGGGAAAAAAAGAGAGAAAAAAAAATCAAAAAAAAAAAATCACTAAAAACATTACCAAAGGGATAAGCCAAGTTGGGCAGGACACAAACTCCAAATAATCATCTTTTATAAGACCCATGAGCTTTCTGTCAAAGAGATGCTTCTCAGATCCTCAGATCCATCACTAGTTATCAGTGGCCCAGACACAATGGCACTAAAGCGAGATCATCACTGAAGCATTACAAATATTAAAACGGACATTCTTCCTGGTCATCCTCTTACCTGTGTTTTCACTGCATCTGGCTCTTCTTCTTTATTTGACCTTTTATTTCCTGGTTTCCAAGCTCTCTCAGCTTTGTTGAGTTGCACGTCATCACTGAGAGATACATTTGGGATGATCTTTCGGGGCTCCTTTCTCTGACCTTGTTGAGATCTTCTTGGACCAATGCCAGAGGGCTAAATAAGGCAAGTGATTCAAAGTAAGAATCTTCAGAGTAACTCCAGAAATTTTAAACTAATCAAAGCTTCAGTGTCTCTCTCACTCTCAAGGTCTGTCCAATAACCAAATTGGACCAAAGAAGCACATTATGTTTTCATGTTTTTAATGCTGTGATATTATTTATATTAAAGATACATAAAAAATAAGACAAACACCAATGCAAACAAGAGAGGACACAACCATAAAGCAGATCAAGCCAACCATGGTCAGCATACTGGTACAAAAATGGAGCTTACCAGTCCTCTACCTCCAGTGGGTTGTCTTCCCAGATTGGCAAAGGAGGGTGTAAAATCAGGGCCACAGTTCATGCCGGTTATACGACTGGGGTCTAATGGCCGCAGTGGGGTCTTGTTTGCCTGTAAGTCGAAACAACGCTTTATTCCCCCCCACTTTAACAAATCACAATAGTTTAAATTAAATGCTTCAGATATGTAGTTATTTGGCAGTTATGCTGCTCATCACTGCATTGAAACTGGAAAAGTCACAAAATATAAATTATCTTGCTGGCAACAAAATATATATTCACCTTGTCAAGCACAACATCACTGATGTGTGGCAAACCCTCAGGTTTCTGCATGCTGGCACAGATGAACTGGAAACGCAAGAGAAATTCCCTATCATACTGCTTCTTTTCTTCAGGATTGATGGGTTTCCATTGTTCTAATGACAGCACACAATAATTTAGAATTACTGACCATACTAGTTAACAAATCCTTTTACAGCAATAACTTGAATCATTGACACACCTTCTTTGTACTGATACTTCTGGTCTCCAGACTTGGGTGGCTCTGGCTCAACATTTTCTGAATCTAGCTTGTCTTCCTTCTCCTCCCATGTCTCATCAGTTTCCTCGGGTGGGGAGGCCCGCACTGGATCAGTGTCTAGTGTGGGAGCCACAGGCTGCGGTGTAGTTTCTGGCTCAGCTGGTGGCTCAGCTTTCTGTGACTGACAACATTAAGGATACATCAACAATAATGAATCTTAATTCTCTAGTTCCCTCAGTGTTTTTATGTTTGATCATGCAATGCTCTCCAGATAATTTAACCACCTTTATCCAGTTTAATTTGCATTTGTTTAGTATTACTGGGTAAAAGTTCAGTACGAAAAAAAATTGTCAAATTCAATTTACAAAAAGAATTTCCTTGATTAATAAATGTCACAGCAGATGTACGAACTGTCTACAACCAAAATTTGCACATTCTGTACTGTAAAACAGAGACTGATGTTATAAATCATTCTCCAACTTGAGAGCACAGATTAAAATGAAATTTGAACTATAATTTCTAACTCATTCAAATCTGTGACAAGCTAAAACTATTACAACTAGAGTTAAACTAGTATCACCACACTGAAAGTATTTCTGAATTAATTCTTTAATGGAATAAATGTGGAAATAATGACAAAAAGTGGTTATAATGCAAGATCATTTGCCTTGATAAAGTTTAAATCGCATTGCTCCAAGTTAAACCATACAAGACTTTTAAATCGTTGAAAATAACTACAATTCAATTATGAAATTCAAATGCTATATAATCAGACTTAAAATCTGATTTCAGCAAGTGTGTTGATTGAACTCCTTTATATTATAAATCATACAATTCTGATATTTAAACATTTTTAAAAGAAAATGGAAAACATTACACAAACATGTATATTTTCTTTATATATACACATACACACAGCATACATTGTAAATATGGAGAGGTTAAACAATACATGAGAATTGTCTAGTAATGGTAATACCAGTAAGCCTACAACTGCTTTATATGTAAAATGTATCAATTATATATAAAATAACGGAAAAAAACTGAAGATCAATTCTATTACCTATGGCAATATGGAATAATAAATGTCCTGGGTTTCCCACCAGTAAATAGTGCCCGTCAATCTCTGGAGTAAAATTAGTAACACTTTCACTTAATCATTTTAAATTTTCTTCTTTATTTTTGTTGGCAAGACATTCTTTAACTCAGCATGTCCCTCTGGTCTACCTACTCCAAATCATGGTCAGTGTATTTCCAAGCAGTTTTCCTCCAGTTATTCTTTCCTGCTGCTCAAATTGCTTCTTCAGCTTATTCTTACTTTTAACAGGTCTAGAGGAAAGGTCCATACTATGCTAGCAGGGATTTAGAATTATAGAATTATTATACAAGCTCTCTTCACACCTACTGCAACAGCAGATTAAGTAGCAGCTGTAAAAAACTATTGGTTGTAATTCTGCACAAGTTACAAAGACAAAAGCACTAAAATGAAATGTCCTTGAGACACATGCATGACACCGTGCGTAGAATTCACACTAAATCATGGTGTACAGACAAAAGTAGAAATGTGCATACGCACAAAAAATTCAGATGCATGAAACTGTGCATAAGCCAACTTCCACTACATAAATCAAAGTTCGCGTGAAATAACACTCATACATGCACCTGCCATCCCTCCCCATCTCCTCCCAGAATTATGTCCCGTAGAATATGCAATTCAAAATAAATAGCCCATTAAGATTACCGTTCTGTGAAAAGTTGATGGCAAAAGCACAGGGAAAAAAAGATGAATTTCAGTGAATGCCAAATGGAGGCAAGGAAAAATGCACTATTTGTTGGATTAAGCAGTTGTATAAACAACAAAAGGACGTTGATTGAAAGTTCAAGTTCAAAAAGTTACAGTGCCCGAAACAAACAAGTGGTCAGATATCAAAGTCACCATGAAAAGGCGATTTGTAGCCCACCGTCAGTGTCATATGGAAGCGTATTAGGGTACAGAGAAACAAAAACAGGACCAGAGTGTCAGGGGAGGTTGAAATGTCCACTTTAATCAAGTAGTTTGTCATTAAAGTAGAATGTCATAAACTTCATATTAAAATTGTTTACTAGTTTCTCAAATCCCAACATAAGTAGCATGTTAAATGCTCCCTACTTGTATGTGCTCCACTATGTACCCTGTGTGAATCACTACGTGCTTCTTAAATGGCCTCTCTCTTATGCCAACAGGACACAGAATACATTACATTCATGATATTACAGCTCTCTGAACAATTTAAACACTAAGATGTATACTTGACATTTTCAGGATAGGAATTAAATCGTGTATAAAGCAAGGGGCCACGTTGGCGCAGTGGTATCGACGAACTGGTGTCCCGCCCAGAGTTTGTTCCTGCCTCCCGCAAGATGCTTGCTGTGCAGTGCGCAACCCTCAATAAAATAATTTAATTCAGCAGTACTTCTCTTTCAACCATACTAATCCCCAATATTTGTCATTCCTTTTCTTTCTCCAAGTAATCGCATAATCAGCTCTTTAATAAATGTCAATCCACCTATAAGCTTAGCACGCAGATTCTTCTAAACATTCAAGGAACATTGAAATATCTTCGTAGTACATGTTTAATTATTCCATCCATCTAACCATCCAGGGTCGTGCCAGTCCCAGCAAGCATACAGCACGAGGCAGGAACAATCCCTTAACAGGGAGCCAGTTCATGGCTACCGCTGTCCGTGTCCACACGTTTAATTATTAACAGTATACATATAAATGATGTTAATTTCTGTATAATGTAATAAACATACTTCATTTCACCTTAAAAAAAAAAAAAGGTGCTCCAAGAAGATAGCGCTTAGAAATCTAAATCGACTTAGAAGCTAGCCAGTCATTGTCATCTGTAAATACGCTCTCTTCTACTGAACGAAACTGAATATCTTTATTGTTATTGTATGGTACAAGTAGATTCAGTAAGCAAATCCTCCATAAACTTATTTTCCTATAAAAATAAAACAGTAACAATAAACAATGAAAAATAAATATACAATATGAAAGCATAAGTGGCTCAGGTTGTGCAATATTACAACTGTAATGCAAGTTTAAAGTGTGGTAATTGTACTTAAGTACAAACAGTTTTACCGGGAGCACTTGGACGGGAGTGTGTTTATAGCTCTTGCGATGAAATGGTTTCTGAACCATGAGGTCCCTACAGGAAAGGCTTTATCTGAAGCATTTGTGGAATGGGAGAAGTTCAAATAGACTGTGCATATGGCTGAGACAGCAGGTGCTAGAAGCTGTATTCTAATAATTCTCACTGCTCTTGACACAATCTGCCATAGAGCTTTGCAATCAGCTGCTGTAATCTGTAACTCCACACTCAGACAGTGGGTTAAAATACTCAGTGGTGCACTGTGAGTAACAACACTAAAGCAGCTGTGGTATTTTGAATAATTTGGCCATTCTGTGCACCATTATATGGTTACAGGTTGATTACAATCAGATGCCTTAAACTAAAAAACGATTATGTAGTTAATTTCAGTGTATTTGATAAAGCCGTGTCAGGGATGTGAATCTAAAAAATAAAGGGAAACCACACAGGAACAGTAGCACTGCTTTGATGCTGGGTGCCCCCAATTTGCTAAATAGAGCCGAAAACTTGTGTACGCAATGGTTTGAGCTGGCATGAAAAAGTGCGTGGCTTTACGCTAGTGCTGGGAGTTATGACAAAAATTCTACATCACGGTATTTTTCAAAATTATACCGGTTTCACGGTATTGGACGGTATCCCGTCATAAGTTAATGTAGCACATTAAATGCTTTGTATTGTGTTCCCCAACCCAGTTGTTAATCGCTATGCGCATCGCTAGGCGCCAGCAGCGATCGCTGCACAGAATACATTCACTTCATGATATTCCTACACTCTGAAAATGTAGAATGCTAAGATAAATTTTCATGATGAAATGCATTAAAGCAGGTATTAAACATGCACGGTAGTGCTGCTCCCTCGCAGGAAGGGGTCCCCAGGTGTACGTTCAGTGTAGAGGTACCAAACCCACAGTACCCATCTTTCCTTTTTCTTTCTTCACATAACCAATCACCACACGATAAACAGCTTTGTGAAATTAAACGGTTATAAACTTAGACCACAGAGTGTTCAGAGCTTTAAAAAAAAAAAAAAAAAATCTTCGTTATACATGTTTAATTATGCCATCCATTCAGGGTTGCGCCCATCCCAGTAAGCATTGTGTGCGAGGCAGGAGCAAATCCTGAACGTGGTGTCAGCACATCGCAGGGTGAATATGAGCAATACATACACTAGCAGAGTTAATATAGCGAAACTAAATCCCACATCCTATATGACTCTGAAAGGAAACTGAAGCACGCCGAGTAAACCCACCAGAAAAACATGCAAATTCACAGCAAGGAACAACCGGGACCCCATTGCTGCGAGGCAGCAGTGCAACCTCCATGCCATCGTGCCCCCACATGATTAATAAATGCTTTAATGCATTTCACCATGAAAATTATATCAAGTATTTATCTTGGCATTCTAAATGTTCAGGGAGCAGGAATAGTATGAAATTAATGTATTCTGTGTGCTGCCTGCACCTCCTTAGTGCAAGAGGAAGTCAGTTTAAGACACTTAAAGCATTTAATGTGCTACATAACTTATGACGGGGCTTGAGAAAATCTAGTAAATTAAATTCATTTTAAGATGAAGTTTAGTTTACAATGCTCTACTTTAATAATTTACGAGAATAAAGTCAACATGTCGACTTTAATCTCGACAAACGGCAAGAATAAAGTAGGAATGTCGAGAATGAAGTCAATATGTCGTCACATTATTACACAGTACCCAAGTACACTACACAGTATTGAAAAAAAAATAAAACAAGTACAACTTGGCTTGCAGTGTTATCCAGTAGTACAGAAACAGTATTCACACATTTGAACATAATGGTCCACATCCGACCTTTTAAATCCAATGTATCTCCAGACAACATACGTTTTCCAGCAAAAGTTCTTCTGTGTCACTTTCAACTTTATCTTCTGCTACAGCTTCAGTTTTGGAATGTTCTCTGTCCATAGTGCAATTCCTCCACTAACGCATGTACTCCGTTGCACGCCTGTTTAGCGGTGTAGCAGTGAAAAAGGTCCCCCTTAAACAGTTTCCCGCAGCACCACGCTTAGAACGTTGTTTAGGTGATTTAAACAGGTGTTGCGGTATAAGAACAATCCATATCATGACAAAAAACAGTTTTCGGTATGAACCGGTATACCGCCCAGCACTACTTTACGCCATGTTTAGTTTTTATACATCACAATGCGAGTGTGGAAATGGGCGTACAGCACTGTTTATAAAGGAGGACACTGGTGAGTAAATTTTTTGATCTAGGATGTGACAGCTCTAACTTACGAGACAATTAGCAGCAAAAATGCAGATTTTAGCCACATTACTTCCCACATTTAAGGCTTATACCAGAGACTGTAAACTTTAGGTTGATACATGGAAAATCTGAACACACAAAAGAGTGAATATATTTATTGGCAAAAGTGAATCCCTGTCTAATTGTACAAAACTCAAAAAAAATCTAAATTCCATGTAAACAGGAGTTTCAATTCATTATTGACTTCAAGTTCAAATTCTGATTCTAAGTGTATGTCTGTGGGGAAAATCCAAACTGATTTTCTATTCTTAATATTACAATTTTAACCAGAAAATTACATATTGTGTGGAGCTCCTGAATGACTACATTCTAGCAGAGGCAGAAAAGTTTAGAATTAGTTTCCGAGATATCTGCCTTGAATGTCCAGACCCATGTACAATCATAACTTCTGAAAAGATTGACCTCTCTTCTACAAACTAGTTGCAACATTTGCCTTTTTACAGGTTTAAGGTCCAATAATTACCTTACCCCATTATCCTTCAAAAACCTTTGTCCAACAGTAAGTGCCACAGAAATACAGAATTTTGCAGTTTGCTCCATTTAGTCATGGAATCATGTCTATTGATTTACAAAAGTTTTCCTTAACTAGTTTTTGAGATAACAGAATTAAATGTATATACACACACACTGAGACACATGCATGCATGTAAACACTTTTTTAAACTGCAGACAGCTAACAGCTTGCTTGCCCTACCACAACATATGCTTGATGATGGAGAAATGAAAACATGCAAAGTAACCAGCTTTGTGGGTGATCTGGAGGACCCTCTAAAAGTAAAAGCCATACACAGCCTAAACACACTCATCGTGTTCTCTCGTTAAAAACAATGTTGCTTTCCAGTTGAAAAGTCTAACTCAACTCGCAGAAAGAACACCTTTTGCTAGTATTACACATCACTAACCCATCTATTTAGTCTTCTGTACGACGGGTGGGTAAACACCAATTTTTAGATGCCTCACGATTAGGGATGGGAATCGAAAACCGGTTCTTGTTGAGAACCGGTTCCCACTGTTTCAATTCCTTGGAATTGTTTGCCATTTTTGCAAACGATTCCCCTATCGATTCCAGTCGCCTCGAATGACGTCACCACGTTGCGTAGCGTCATTTACCCAGCAGGAAACATGGCGCCTAAGCGGCACAAACGGTCAAAAGTTTGGTTATACTTTACGAGAAAGGATGACAACAGGGCAACTTGCAAAGTAGATATTTCATCAAAGGGAGGAAACACTACGAATATGCAAAAACATTTGCTCACAAAACACGCGATAACCTTAAATGAATGTCGTATTTTTGATCCGCTGCGGACTAATGAATCTCAACCCAGCAGCAGCGGTAACGTTTGCACGTCCTCTCCCGTTAACACGGCAGGTAACTAATCAAATAACATTGCATATTATGTTAGCGCGATTTGCCTTATTGCAAAACCTGCTATTACTGTGCATTGCATTTAGATGAACATGATGAGAGAGACAGACAGAGTCTGGCTGTCTCAGATGCTGGCAGTTCTCGCTGCAGTCTACCGGTAGCTTCTCCTTTCACAGAGGCGGGGAAAAGTAAAATGACACAGGCCAGGATAGACGAATGTCACCGAGCAGTGACTAAGTTTGTGGTAAAAGGCTTGCACCCATTTGCCACAGTAGATGCCCTCGATTTTCGGTAAGTGAATGTGTTTAATTGTAGGCTAAGTCAGGGAATGTCAAAGTTGCACGTTCTCCTCTTACCAGATGTTTCATCCGTTTCCATTTATATATCTTTTAGAGAAATGACAAAGACTCTGAACCCTAAGTACAAAGCCCCAAACAGAGACAGTTTAACCAACCATTTGATCCCTGTTTGGTATGCGGTCGAAAAGGCAAATCTGATTTCTGAGCTGAAACATGTGTTGAAGGCAGCCGTCACTGCAGATGGATGGACAAGTTTTAGTCAAGATCATTACCTCACAGTAACGCTGCATTATGTCAGGAATGGCCAGGCTCAAGAAAAAGTCCTCAAAACCAAACCAGTGTACCAGGCACAGACAGGGACAGCTGTAGCAGAGGAGATTGATGAGATCTTGGAGGAGTATGGTATCAAAGACAAGGTTGTGGCAGCCACTGTTGATATTGCGGCCAACATGGATGTAGCTGTCAAAATAGTTGATGGTTGCAGAATTGCACAGTGCACAGTTCCATTAGACTTGAGTTGATTGTATTTGTTGCTGACTGATGTAGTTTTATTTTTGAGTGCTCAGCTCATATATACTTTTAAAAAGGAGAGTGTAAATGTTACTGGACATTCTTGTGTAATTGCCACAGAATAATTTATGTTATACTTTGTTATTGCTACAGAAGAATATTTTATTATTTTTTTACATTTACAAATTTTTTTGGGGGACCCCGTGGCACCCCATCGAGGAGCCGTAGGCTGTGGACCTCTTAAGATCTCACTGTTGGGTTTGTAAGGTCATGCTACTCCTAAATTTCTATCTTGTTCAAAGATAAGATATAAAACAAAGTTCTAAGCTAATCGACCTGTGTGTTCTCCTTTTTTAAAAATAAGAATCGATAGGAGAATCGATAAAGAATCGAATTGTTAAACAGAATTGAAAATGGAATCGGAATCGTGAAAATCTTATCAATTCCCATCCCTACTCACGATTCCCATTGTTAAATTCTGCATCATCTTACACAACTATCATAATGATAGGAATTAACCTCACACAAACAGCTTCACTTGTGATCAGGTTGATTTAATCTCAAACCGATGGTGAGAAACAGCAGTGCTCTGTATGGAGCAGATCAATGTGACAGACTATCAAACTATCAGCCTCTCATCTCAAAGCTTGCAGGTTGGGGAGTTAATAAGATATCCCCAAGTGCGCTCTCTCTCCAACCAATCATGTGGCTGAAACAGAGATACAGCCACGTCAAGTTAGGTTGATGTACACAGCACAGAACTGGAAGCAACACACATGCTAATGTTTGGATTGCAGCAGTCGTGCAAGCCAGTTCATCGTGAGTGCGAGAAAGATACAAGAGAAAATGAAAGACAGAAAAAATTAAAAACTTGAGGGTTTATTTAGCATTATCGAAGAAGAAACCACAATGGACACAAGGCCAAGGCTCAAAAGATGAGGACATTGCTCAAAAGGGTCAGAGGAATTCAGTAGTGTTGATATATTTGGGCTGTTTGAAGTCCTACAAGACGCAGAGTAGTGTGTACTGCAGATTGTGTTGAAAGCATGTTCCCACAAAGACAGGTAAAACCACTAGTATTTTGTATCACCTGATGCAGTGCCATCTTTTAGAACATGCACAATGCTTAGGTCTGTGAATGTAAAGTCTTGCAAGTGCTGCACTAATGGGGATTTCTCTCTTTGTTTGGCCTTGGAGCAAGCTGACTACAACTGGGTGAATAGGTCAATTTTGTTTATGTTCTCCTTTGTGTACATTTGAAAGCTGCTTGAACTTGTACTGAGGATATATACAGAATGTTGTGTCTGTGGGTTTACTTCCCAACCACTTAAACACTCAATCTATAATAAAAGAAAATAACAGTATAGAGGTATTTTTTTCTTTTAATTTCATTTTGTAGTAATACCTACTTTATTTGGAACTGACCAAATTTACTATGTTCTCCTGTACAAACTTAATTCTAAAAATCTTAAATCTGACACTAAGATTTTATTTATTTGGAGCTGACCAACAAATTCAGTGTGTTCTCTGTAAAACCTGAAAGCTTATAACTGGTTAGGATTAAGACCTTTGTCTTACCTATTTGGAACTGAGAAAATAATTTAGTGGTGCATTTAGTTTGTGTTCTCCTGTAACACTTGAAGCTTTTGACTTAAGATTTTAGTGTATTATATATACCTATTTTATTTATTTGAAGTACAAGAAACACTTTGATTTATATCATGATATATACCGATATTAACTTACAGAAAAAATTTGATCACAATTTTTTTTATATGTCACTCAGTTCTACCGTGGAGGATAATTTGAATGTGTAGATACAATTATTCCAACTAATGCTTATGTGGACACATTGCAGACTAAAAATGTGGGAAAACAGGGTCAACATTTGAAACTCGGGTTCTAATTTGCACCCATTTTACAGCACCCTTTTTTTGGATTAACCATTTCTGCCCAAGTGTTAAAAATGTAAATATAGTGAAGTGAAATGCTTGAGTGATAATGGTACCTTTATGTTGTAATCAGTGGCTGTAGACAGGCTGAAATTAATGGTAATTACAAAAAAAAAAAAAAAAGCTCCCATAAAGGCACAGAAATGTTTGTGGACCCTACATAAGACTTTAAAATATGCCAACACATGATGGAATTTGCAGTTGGCAAATATGTTGTAATAACAAAAATCCATATTAATATTCAGCTTATTTTTCAAGACAATTTTGTATTAAAAAGTAGCAAAGTGGTCACATTCAGAAAAAAAATCAAGTCAAAAATCGAGACAAGCTCACTTAATTGCATTGATTTGTGCAATCTCATGCATAATGCTGCTCGCTGAACTGGAGATGATGTCTGGCCTGCGCTGTTGTACAGAATTGGCAGACCTAGCCCAGGTATCCTTTAGAGAGATGGTGGTGCGGGAGGAGATCCCAGACCAGACGGGTCGAGATAGGTGGGTCACGGTCACAAGGTGTGCACACTGTCCAGGGGCATCAACCACAAATTTAGAAGCTTTTAACAGTTTTCAGGTCCATGTGGGGCTCAATGGTGTCTCGTATGATTCTGAGGTGGTAGGCAGGGATGAAAAGTCCCAAAGGGCTACATCAAAACTAGCTCCCAGAAAGAGAGGTAGTGATAGTTGGGGACTACACCATTAGGGGGATGGGTGTGTGTGTGTGTGTGTGTGTGTGTGTGAGAGACACAGATTGGTGCACAGGTCTGCTTATTTCATTAATGTGCACATTTTCCCCCATTCGCACTAGACACTATTAACAGGGTGAACAAGAGCCAGAGGAAACTATCAGCATCGAGCAAGTAGCCACCTAAATAAGGTTACAATACCATGGCATAACTCAGGATGGCACACCTCCAGACGACCCTTCAGGTTTGTGGTATTCTTTCCCTGTGAACTTCATTCCATGTGGCTTACAGTTAGTTCAACTTTTGTCTGCTTTACAATTAAAGCTGGTCCATTAAGTCTGACCTCTTTCGCCAGAGAATCACGTTGGCCGACATATCAGAGCAGAGTGGAGCAGGATTTTGGCTGACTTGAAGATTTCATGATGGCTCCCAAACTAGTGTTATACAATTACAAGGGTGCTTACAAATTTCTAATATTGCACCACTACATTCATGCTCGTTATTTGTTGACTAGTATTATACAATTACAAGGGTGCTTACAAATTTCTAATATTGCACCACTACATTCATGCTCGTTATTTGTTGCGTAATGTCATGTGTAACAGAGATGCGTAAAGAACGCAAGAATGATCACTGTTCAGTCATCTGTAATATTTTCATATTGTTTAATTTTTGTCAAAAGTGATTTAAAAAGCATTCGTCTTAGTTTTCATCATTACAGGTGCATTTTATTTAGTTTTCGTTCCGTTTTCATCACTGGGAAAAAAAATTAAGAGCGTTTTTCATTTTGGTTTCTAATCAACAAAATTAACATTGGGTCAAATCTTGGTGCAGGGTAGAAGGGTATAGGTTTATGGGGCACTGGGACTCCTTTGGAACAGATGGGATTTCATCTGAACCGGAGGGGCACCAAAGTATTGGAAAGGCACAATGACTAGGGTAGTCGAGGATTGCTTAAACTAGGGAAACTGGTTAGGGAGTTTAGGACAGATCAGGTTTAGAACTATACATGGAGGAACAAACAACAGTGTAGAAATAAAAATACGTAGTAATGTAAATTCTAACCCCATGTTAAAATATAGGAGTACCACATTAAAAATAGCTTACCTTAAGTATCAAAAATAAGGCAAGTGAAATGGGAGTTGAATGTAGCAGAACATAATTATGATATTGAACCAATAACGGAAACCTTGCTAAATAAAGATGGGATGAGTATAACAGTGATACACGTTATTTTAGGAAGGGCAGACAGAACCAAAAAGGAGGTGGGCTTATATATATTATGTGAATTTCCCCTTGGGATTAATAAAGCATCTATCTATTATATACATACATACACAAAGTAAAAAGTATGTGAACCCCTAGAGATTGTATTTATGTCTAATTCCCATATAAAACATGGTCATATCTTCATGTCAGTCACAATAATGAACAAACACAGTCTCCTATAACTAAAGATATAGATTTTAAGAGAATTTTTGACCATATTGAATAAATTCACATTCAAACAAACTGAAGGTTGGAAAAAGTAAGTGAACCCTGAATTTTGCAAAAGAGCACTTGGACACTTCACAATGGTACTGGGAAAATGTTTTGTGGAGTGATGAAACCAAAATTGAACTATTTGGGAGGAACAAGCAGAACTTCATTTGGCGTAAAAAGGGCACTGCATATCAACATCAAAAAATCATCTCTACAGTAAAGTATGGTGGAGGGAACATAATGATTTGGGCCAGCTTTGCTTCATCAGGGCCCGGACAGCTTGCCATCACTGAGGGGAAAATGAATTCACAAGTTTATCAACAAATTCTTCAGGATAATGTGAGGGTGTCTGACCGACAATTTAATCTCAGAAGAGGCTGGGTGATGCAACAGGACAATGACCCCAAACATCGCAGCAAATCCACAGCACAATGGCTTAAGAAGAACAAACTCCGCCTTTTGGAGTGGCCCAGTCAGAGCCCAGATCTCAACCCTATTGAGATGCTGTAGAATGACTTGAAGACAGCCATACAGAGAAGACAACCAAAGAATATGGAAGAGTTAAGGCAGTTCTGCAGTGAAGGATGGATTAAAATCCCCCCCGCACGATGTGTAGGTCTGATCTGCAGTTACAGGAAGCGCCTGGTTGAGGTCATTGCTGCCAAAGGAGGGTCAACCAGTTTTTACATTCCAAGGTTCACTTACTTTTTCCACTATCACTATAAACATTGAAAGCGTTTGTAAAATAAAGACACAAGAGAAGAATTTTTTGTGTCATTGGCTTAAGCTCATTGTGTATATCAGTACATGTGACTTCGATGAAGATCAGATCACTTTTATGACAAATTCATGCAGTAAACCAGATAATTCCATACACACACACACACACACATATATGTATGAACACAGGGCACATTTCACACAAACATCAGGAAGTTATTATTTACAGAGAACTACAGACACTTGGAATAAGCCACAAAGTAGCGCGGTAGACAGTACGACTTTAGGAATTGTCAAAACTACTTCTTATTATTAAAAAAAAAAAAATCTAAAGTATAAGCGCGTGGATAAGTTCTCCCCCAGATAAGTCGGGACTTGATTTTATCATATAATTTCTGATTTTATAATGTCAGTTGTATAAATCGAATGTGGAAAACTCACGCTATTGGGTCTAAGAGATGATATGCTAATGCCCACCTCAGAGAGTAAGCACGGAGTACACTGCCTTTTTTTCTATGTGGGTGTGGCAATGCGCTGTATCAGCAATTGCTCCTAACCTCTCTATTGTGCCTATGTGACCACACGGTAATACCTGAACTATCCTGAAGCAACGTTTGCACTGATTTGTGTTTTTTGTATCTCACACTCTCATACACCTTTATCGTTAAGAGCATCCCTTATCTACGATGGAGCATTCGATAAGAAAATATGAAGCTGATTTTAAATTAAAACGTCGTTGAAGTAGTAAAATAAATTGGTAAATGCACTGCTGCAAGACTGGAGTGGGCAAGAAAATGTTAAAAAAAAAAAAGTCACATTGTCATATATACAGTTAAGTGAATAGGACTGGCAAGCTTTGTTGGGCTGAATGGCCTGGTCTCGTCTAGATTGGACCATTTACCATTTTTCTAATAAAAGGTGATTAATTCAGTCTATTTATTACAGTACATAGTTTTAAAATTTGTTCCTACAATCCAATAGATTACTTTATATATATTTTTTTTTGCTTTAGTTGCAAATTAACAAATAACTTTACAAAATTGAGATAAGTGACCAAACAACAGGAATAGAGAGGTGTGCAAAAATTAAGCATAGATGCACTAAATCACCAAATTAACCGTTAGTGATAAATGGAAAGTCAAAAGCAAACACAAATAACTATTCTCACTAGCATATTTAAACATAACTTACCTCTTTAAAAGCATCCAGCAAGTCTCCCACGGCCTCCTTCTTATTAAGATCCTTCATCTTCCTTTTCTTTTTTGGCACTGAGACAGGAGGCACTTAAAGGAGAACACACAATTTAATGAGTTAGAGTGGTTCTGGAAGGTTTGTTAATTGGTGGCCTATTACACACTAAAAGAGACAAAAAATCTTTGCTAGTAGTGGGAAAACAAAAAAGCAAATGGGTACAAATTTAGAAAATGTGAGGCTAACAGGAAGATGTTTCCCCTACCAGCTATATGCAAGTCATGAGAAGTTTCCAAATTATTCAGAATAGATCTAGTGGAGAAAATGGCAGCCATCTGGGAATCAAATCTTGCCTGTGACAGGTGCAAAAAAAAAAGCACTAGGTGCCAAGATTTGTGTTTCCCATACAAGCAACTATACCTAGCATGATGAAGTTTCTAGTTATCATTCAGAATACCACTGGGGTTTCAGGTTGCCCTTTTAAAACTTACTTTTGCTAATTTTGTCAGTATATTTTTTCAGTATGTAAAATTTAAAGAGATTCTCAGCTTGCACTCCACAGAAAAAACATACCCACTTCTGCACTCAGGAATGTTTGTGATCTCTATATTGAATGGCTATAAAAATCAGTGTACTTTAAAATGCAAATAACTGCAAAAATGGTTCCCTCAGTAGGTAATCTTTCTTACATTTTTCGACAGTTATACATGTTATTTTTCTGTTACTTTGTATTTTGTGAATGATGCCACCTAGTCAGCTTAAGATGAAAAACTAAAATATTGTTATAGTCCTGGCTGAAACTGATAGTGGAAAAAAGGAAATACTGAAATCAAAACTTCAACCTAATTTTGCTTACTGTTTTCAGATTGTTTGAAAACAAATTGTTGGTGTAGTGCTGCATATCCACTTTCTCACACTTTCCAGCAGAAGGTGCAAACAGGAACATATATTGAAAGTTCAAGTAACAATAACTAAACTAGTCACAGATCAACGGAAACAAGTTGAGTTGAAGCAATGTTTGATAACGAAGTGAAACAATACATATCCCTATTCAGCCCTTTACCTTGTGTGTTGCTCTCCACACTCTGGCTGCTCAATACCGGCTGGGCAGCATTCTGCAAGAGACTTTCTTCCTTCTCCTGATCATCTGCAACAGGGATGGAGGGAGCCTGTTCCTCCTCTTTTGCAGGAACCACTTCTGGCTCTGCAATAGGACTGATATCAGACTCTGGTTGCACCTCAGATGGCTCAAGGTCCTGAATTCCAGGCACTGCTAGTCCATTGGTCAACTTAAGCTCCTCTGGTTGGGCAATAGGAGACTCTACTGGGAGTTCACATAGAACTTGTGGAGTTTCTGGCTCCTGGCTAGGCTCTGGGTCAGGGTCTACTGTCACACCATTGCTTTCAGGTGGATTTTCTTGAGCAGATACAAAATCATCTGACTGCAAACTACAGGCTGCCACAGGCAGTTGTTCCTCAATAGCGGTCTCCACTACATCTATCTCTCCCTCAAACTGTTGCTCAGTTTCTTCCACTTGCTCCTCCATCGGCATTTCCACTGCTGGCTGCTCAACCAGCATGGAAACTGGTGCAAGGACAATGTCAATCTCCTCTTTCACCTCCTCAGATGCAAAATTGTTTATTAGTGGTGGAGTAGAATCTGTACATGAATCAGAGCTGGCAACAACTGCTGAAGAACTATCCATAGTGTTGGCAGGGATCACTTCCTGAAACTCCACATTCTTTTCCAATGGTGGCATCTTAGTGTCTATTTCAGACATGTGCATTTGCAGCTCTATTGGGGCAAGGCCAATCTCCATCTTATCAGGCTCCAGGCCAGTCTTTGTTAAGACTACTGGCACTTTTTGATTATCATCTAAAAAAAAAAATAGAGTGAAAAATTTGTGTTGCACTGGACTCTGGAACTCTAGCATATTGGTATATCAAAAACTAACCTGGCCTTATGACTACAGGATGGCTGCTCTCTCCATTTGGTTGCGTGGTACAGAGATTTTCCAAACCCGAACTGCCAGTCTGAAATATAACAGATCACACATTTACTGCCACTTTCATGCCAGACTAACCCAGGTGTTTCCATTTTCTCCATTTACCTGTGAAGGAGTTGGTGTGGAGGTTGTCCTACCTCCAGACATAATCTCTTCTGTAATGTCTCTGCCACCCTGGTTTGGATCTCGTATTCTAATCTAATTTGAAAAGCAACAAAAGTTTTCATTCTCCATTATCTCTGCTTCACACTTATATGTAGGTAAAATGAATGACAAATCTCTTAAGAAAATCACTTTGGTAGCCTCACGCAGAACATTAAACAACTGCATTGGGGGGTATACTTTAATTATCCAACAAGACCCAAAATAACAACACATGAAGGAATTCTAAAGGCATCTTTACCCTCATCTAAAAACCCAAGCATATACTGAAAACCAGTTATGATAAAACTCCTCTAGGCACACATTAAGTAGAACCATTAACATATAGCTAGCAAGACACTAATACAAGAGAGATCTACTTTCACAGTTTAATTCTGGATACCAGACAACTGTTTGTCTGTGACAGCTTTTAAAAAAAGTGACTTAAAATTGTTAAAATAAATTATATAAAAGACTAAAGAGGTTAAAATGGCAGCCTACCAATGAGCTGCACTGGCAAAGACACCAAGCAACCCTAAACTTGTATCTGTTAAAGCCATTTTACACACACACACACAACTTAAATTGCTGGCCTCTTTGACAACAATGTTAGTAAAGCTTTCCTTTCCAAGGCAGGTGAGTTAGTATAAAATACATAAGAAACATTGTAGGCAGACCTTTGCTGGCAGTACCTGCTTGCGCTCTCGCTTCGGTGGGATTTGCTGGGCAGGATTCATCATGACTTGAGCAGCCGAAACTGCAGGAGGGTACTGCTGTACACCTTGAGTGGGGTAGTATGCTCCAGCTGAAGATATAAAAGCAAAAAAGCATTATCAGGCAGAGAACACAGTCAAGTACCCCATTCTACTTTAAAATTTTAGGGAAAGTGTGAAGAAAAACCTCTTACTGATCATTGTGAAATAACCTGTGCTTACAAAAAATGTTCATATGTACCTAACATGCAAGCCTGGGCAACTACAGCTAAACACTTGAAAATGCATTACTCAATGACTAAGCATCAAATGAGCTCGTAATATGCACCAGCTAGTAGAGCTTCATTTTTTGTCTAGTGGCACTTGAGAGAAGGAAAAAAAAAAAAAAAAAAAACTTGGGTGCCAGCAAGATTTAAGAAAAAAAAAAAACAGACATCCTTTGCTTAGGCTACATATTCATATGACAATTCTCAAATTACAAATTTTTTGAAAGTGTTAATTTTCTCTGTACCACCCTGCATTTATAGAAACTTTACCACTGGGCAGTTACTTACGTTACATCCAAGAACATTTAAATATAAAACATGAAAGACATCAGTATGTTAAACGTTACTATGAAAAGTATATATTCATAGGTTTAATGGGACTCTTTCCAATATTTAGAGCCTACGTGCAAAGCATGTTAAGCAGCGAGCAAATATTCTTTTCCGCACAGCATTGTTACCACAATCTTGTAAAAGTGAAAAAAAAAAAATAAAAAATTGTGCCATAAAATTTTGAATCCTACCAACGAGAGATGCTATTTCAGCTCAGCTATTTCTTTTCCCGTTTTACTTTAATAAATGGGGTGATTGCCCATCTTACCATCTATCATAAAAGACTTTCCCACACCAAGCAAAACTAAAGTGTGCAGTTACACAAAATATCACTAACAAATTGCCTGGCATGGACAAAAAACAAAGCAGTTAATAAAGTGACTTCACATCCTTAGGGTGAGAGGATAATGTGTATGCATGCTTTTGGTCATCTATCATACAAATTACACAATCCATTCACCTTTTAGAGCACACATTCCAGTTTTATTTTCTTATCATAAAAAACATTAAAGAATCTAGAGAGGCCATGCTGTACTTTTAGTACACTTGCAAATGTAATTTTAAATACATTTAGTACATGTGCTAAATACAAATGTATTAAAACTATTAATGGAAAAAAAAAATTACTAAACATCACGTTCAATTGAAATTGTATTCATGCAATGTAAAATACTTAATGTTAAAACTGACAAAATAAAATTTGTTTAAACATGTCAACACCTTTTGTGAAAAGGTGGAGATGAAATTGTTTGCCTAGTGAACTAAACATTTTTTAAGCAAATATTTGCTCAATTTTGTATTAAAAGGAGTAATGTTTGGAATAAAAAGACATGCAATATGCAACATAGATAATTTTGTGAATATTACATTTTAATTCTTGACAGTGTTTGCCTCATGCTATATAGCCTCCATTCTGCATTTTATTAATCAATTACAAAGATTCTTCAATGCTTTAATATGTAGAGAAAGTTTATTTTTTAATCACCATGTACACCGAACAACCCTTTACACTTTTATACTTTACCTTTTAATTCTTGAAATTGTACATAACCTAAATTGAGGTGTTAAAAAAAAAAAAAAAATCAAATTATTTTTCCTTTTCCACTGGGAAAGGGTATACAGCAAAATGTTTTTAAGCAGAATGTTAAAAAATGTCTGCTTTTCAAAACGATGAAATAAACTTAAGATTTAAGCTGTGTCACTAAGAGGAGAACTGATGCCAGGCACAGTTTGCCTCATTTAAATTTTCATGTGAGGACTCACATAAAACCACAGGATGAAGACAAAGATGCCCTCAAACAAGTAGTACATTATCCTTTCAGGTAGATGTTTGAAGAGTTATATCACATGAATGTGTCTGCCATTAACAACACTCCTCTTTGAACTCAAGGTTATAAGCCATTCAATAAACTCTGGATTAAATACGCCTGAAATCTGTTGCTAGATTCATGTTCTCAACCATGTAATATAGGTTAGAGTCCTGTATTGGGTTGGGTACCCACAGTACACCCACAGGCATCGGGTAGTTTTAGGACTTTTGTGGATTCAGGTGTGGTCCAAAATTTTGAAAATTCTGAATGGATCCAGAAAACAATTTAGGAAAACAACAACATATTGCAGCTTTTAGTAACTCCATTTATTTCTCTCTGACAGCACAGCAGGCAAGTGCAGTTAGTACTGGGAGAAGTTTTTGCATCCGCACGGCAGACAAGGCAAACAGGTGAAGGGCCTTTCTTTCCAGTAGAAAAGCCAACCCCCTGCTCTTGGTGCCTTTAGTTTCTTTGTCAGAACAAAATGGGAAAAAAATTAAACCAAAAATAGAATTTTGTGGGTGATGGAATTTTCAGGTTTAGGCGAGTCAATTTATAGGCTGATAGGGTCATTATTTTCACATCGAATCGAGTACTGGGTATACCGTGGCACCACAAATAGTTAACACTGTTTCTGCAGTAATACTACAAATGAAGAATAAGTAGGCACCACTAAAACAAACAGCTTTTACATTTTTACTATTGGAAATATTTTCTACTGCACCCCCTTTGCCCAACACACAATCTAAAGTTGGTTGGATTCTTGCTCCCACTGTTACTAGAGTAAAAGCAGATCCTCACAAATTAATAAGAGCATGGAAAGGTAAATGCATACATATTAATCTATTAAAATGTATCTGATGTCAGTAGACGTGTAGTTTACCAAAATAAAGAGCAATCTCCCTTAAAAACCAAAGAGTAATTATCTGTGTAACCTGAAGAAAACCTGCAAGTGTAAATAAAATTTGCATGGAGAATGAAGGTTAAAAACGCATCAAGAGAAATCATAAGTAAAAGGACGATAACCGAGTTTGAATACACTAGGACGGATAAGAAGTCGAGTTTCAGAGGGACTGTGAAGCAATTTGCTTTCCTGAGTTGAGAGTAGAAGGATTTTGGATAATTCTCTGAAGCAATACTGAACATGCATATTGATGTTTTATGGAAGGAACGAATGCAGAGACCAGCAAGATCAAACTGAAGCATTGTTGAAAATAAGTTAAAAGCTGTGGTAGAAGGAATTAAGTTAAATTAAGTGGAAAAAGCAATTGGTGCAAATGGAGATAACTATACAGGATGTTCAGAATACTAAATAATAAGGAAAGTTGCAAAGAGGTCATTTGTCAAGAATTTTTCTGCTATTTTGCTGGTATGCAGGACCCAGGTCAAACAACAATTGTTAAGCAACTTTTTATACACACACACACACACACATACACAGAGTATCCTACCTAAGTACCAGTAATGGTGTTTTAAAAAAAGGAAAAATATTTTCAACTCAAATAATCAGGTTTTTTTTTTTTTTTTTTTTTTTTTTATACTCCTTTTTGCCAGTGAAGCCAATGATTGTGGAGAGGACTATAGTTCTTTGCATATCATGCATGTGTAATTTTCAAGAATACTCATCTTAACAAAAAGAGTTTAGAGGTGTGGTCAATTTTCATTAACATATAACCTGTTACACAGAAGCGGAATAACTGCCAACTTTGCTGTGACCGCCGGTTTATATCTAAATATAATAATATACAACTGTCTAATATTAGGCACTAGTACTCATTTCTAATCATGAATATTTGCAAATGCAATTTGGTTCTCCACTCAGCAGGTTGGACTCCTATAGTGGTTTCAAGCAACTCTTGCTTGTCGGCTGCAGCTCAGGTGCGGTTTAACAGATGTGGCCACAGATCAGATACTTTTGTTAAAAGAAGAACTGTGCTGGACTCTAAGGTGGTTTAGATGCTGCTGGTCCATGAATGATCTGGCTGTCGAAGTGCATCATCTTGCTAGTACTTTGCATAGGAACCTTAAGCTTACGAGTACTGTACCAGTACAAATTGGTGCATACACACCTTGGACTCAATGTTGTAATACAGCTTAAAAAAATATTTTCTAAACTGCAATTCACAAAACCAATACCAATCTTTTTCCAATGCAGGTTTCAAAATGTCAAACCAGTCTTAAGATTTTCTAGTCTCCTCCAACTATTAAATTCAAGTTCAAATGTCTGAACACAGTGGCAACATATTATTCTGAGTATGGCTCCAGTCAAGTATGTTCAAAGGAGAGAAGAGAAGCAAGGAGAAAAAAAAGGTGTGAAAGTTAGGATGGCATAATGAAGGATTTACACAGTATAGCAGTGATAATGAATGAGACAACCTAATCAACAGCATATACATATCACTCAAATGGGGGAATACATCACTGAATGATGCAAGACTATAGAATATTTGGGAAGCTTCAAATCAAGTGAAAGCTTAAAATATATTGTCTGCTTTCTAAAAGGCAAGAAGAGTAAATGAGGAAATGTAAGCACAAGCTAATTGTTTTAGCAAAATTAAAGCATTGAACCTAAATTTTTGATTTTAAAAAAGCACAAATAAACCATAGGAAAAAATACTGTACTAGTTTATTTTTACACTTAAATATCTCACTATTAATAATTTCAATGAAAACGCAACCCAAACTCAAACACCAACACCGTTTTGCTTAATAAAAACCAAAACAAACAAACAAAAAAAAAAAAAAAAACAACAACATTTAAACACTGAAATCATCAGGACTGTAACAAATGCAGGACAAGAGGAAAGCCTCAAAATGGAAGCAAGTGTTCAAGTGCTCTGCCCGAAAATCCATGAACCTCAACCTCAAAGCCTTTGTATCTCTTACCTCAGCAGCAGGGCATGTCTTGTTTGCTACACATTCAACATTTTCATTTAGTGTGTCTTTCCTGAGCAATGGCTGCTGAGAACAGCATTCTCACTGACTTACATTGCATAGTCTGCATTGTTGACATCCAAGGACACATACTAAATATAGACTTCACCCCACGTCACTCGAGTAGAGATGAGGTGGAGCAGAAAAAAAACTCTTCAGAGAACACAGTATGCCATTAACTCACTCCAAACACCCCCTTTTAAGCAATGTACAACTTCACCATTTCTAACAGAAGCTACAGGGAACAAAAAAAAAAAAAATCTTCAAATTATACCAAAAGGACTCAACAAGTTTGCTTGTTTCAAGTTCCATAAACATGCCCAACCAATTTCTAGGTTACCCACTACCTTAAAAGTGTATTCTGGACAAAAACATCTTTAATGCCTAGTGATCAGCTTTCATTAGATGGAGATCTGTCTTCATCTAGGTTCTCTCTTAATACCGGGATGCAAATGTCCACAATTTGGACTAAACTGAAGAATCTTAAATTAAAAGTGACATGAATTTAAGGTTTCTCCCTGCTTCAACTGAGAAAGTTTGAGTCCCATTCTCAGCACTAAACCTACCCCATATTCTGTAGTATTCAATCGGCTCCTGTAGGAACCCCTCAAAATAAGGGCCTCTACATGTCAAGTTAGTACTACTTATGTACAGCATAACATTTACCAAAGTTTAAGTTACATAGTCAAATATGATATAAGTTACATAGTCAAATATGATACAATCAATTTACAGTGCACCCCCAAAAGTCACGGGGGTTACAGTACTAGAGCACCCGCGAATTGTGAAAAACCGCGACTTTTGGATGTAGTAAAAAAAAAAAAATGCCTATTTTTAGAGTTTAAACTCTAAATACAGTATGCTCCCAAAACACTAATTTCATTGCAAACTCAGCTTAATACATTACCTAAAAACAGAATGTAAAGGTAAACCCGTATACAGAACAGTACTGTACTGCTACGTCTCCCATGGTGCTAGAATGTAAAATACCGATGTTACCACTATACGTACTGTAATTCATGCAAGCGTGTTTTCTTTGGCATACGTGGTTTTCTTTGTTATGAGTAAATACAATACATAATTAAAATACAGCAAAATGTACAGGTGCTCACCAATGATGAATGATATTGATGATGAAGTAGCTGTGCAGTACGATGCAGAGGATTTAAAACTCCTCGGGTGGCGCCTCCTCTTTGGACGGGTCGTTCTCTTGTGGGGTTTTGTGCTGGCTTTTCTTTATAGGTTTCAAGAACATTGTAATGGGAAGTTGCTGTTGTTTCTTCATGGTGGTGAGGAGCGTTTTATATATCTGAATGGCAGCATCGATTCCATTATTAACTTTGAGAGCCCGAACCATATAGAGATCCCATGCTTCAATCATCCCTTGTAGTTAACTCCTTCGATGTTCAAATAATCTGGGCGAGACGTTCCAATGTCAGGCCCTGCTCCTCCTCCTCTTGCACTGGATCTGTCTCTTCCTCCTCTTTGCTGGCAGACTTTGTTAACTCTAACAAATCCTCGTCCGTCAGGGGTTCAGAGTGAGCATCGATAAGGTTGTTCACCTCATCTTGAGTGTTGTCGTCAAAACCTTCGCCACCCAGTATCTTTGCCAGTTCCACGGCCTTGTCGACAGCATAGTGCTGAATTTTTTCGGGTGATAAGCCCTTGTTGTCATGGACACACTCTAGCCACAGCTTCTTCCAGCAGGCGTTGAGGGTTTCCTTTCTCATCTCCTTAAGACCAGCATGGATGACTGACAGGCATGTTACGATTGTAAAGTTATGCCAGTAACCTTTCAATGTAAAATTCTCATCCGCGCCCATTGCATCCACAAGATACTGGAGAGAAATCCGGGTATAAAGAGCCTTGAAGGCACGGATTATGCCTTGATCCATAGGTTGGATGAGGGAGGTGGTGCTGGAAGGGAGGAACTCAGTTTGAACTCTCTAGTAACAAATCCAAAAGGGTGGACGCCAGCATTATGCATAATAAGCAACACCTTGAAGTCCATGCCTAAGTCATGGAGATATTCCTTGGCTTGAAGGATGAAGCACTGGTGAAACCAGTTTGAAGCAAGGACTTTGGAAATCCAGGCTTTAGGGTTATGTATCCAGAAGACAGACATAAGGGCGTAGGGTTCACTGATTTGAAGATGAGGCCAGGTTTCATCATGTAACCAGCAGCACTGCCTCACATAATAAGTGTCACTCTGTCCTTCTGTGCCTTAAACCCTGGAGCTTTGGCTTTGTCCTTCATGATGTAAGTTCTGGATGGCATCTTCTTCCAGAACAAGCCAGTCTCATCCATGTTAAAAACTTGTTTGGGCATGTATCCCTTCTCTATGATGTGCCTAAATGTCTCTGTGGCTTCTCTGTCGGCAGACGCTGCCTCTCCATGTAGAGAAATGCTTTTAATATTAAATTGTTTCTGAAATATCGATCAAACCATCCCTTACTGGCTTGAAAATCTTCAGGCTTCGGTGCGGCTGATGGTCCTGGTTGTGGTTCTCCGGTACCCTCTACATTGTCTCCTGTAACGAACTGCAGGTACAACTTCCATGCTCTCTTACAGATGATGTTACCATCGAAGGGGATGATGTTCTTCCTGCAGTCAGTAATCCATAATGCTAAGGCAGATTCCATTCCAACGATATTTTTATTCCTTATGGTCGTTATCTTTTTCACACTATCGCAGAAACTTACAGATACGGAACTCCAGATCACTGCCTCGTTCTTTTTTATGTAGTGCATGGTGCTTTCATTAACGCCATAGTGGTGCGCTACTGCAGCATAACTTTTTAGTTCCCGGAGCAAATCCAGTATTTCAACCTTCTCCTGCAGTGTTTTAACTACTTCTGGCATTTGGGCTCAGTGCCAGAAGCCTTAGAAGGTGCAGGATGTTTCGGCGACATCTTGTGCGTTTAAGAATAACAAAATGAATACAACAACAAAATGAAAAACACGAGGACACTCAGCTGGAGATGCATCACAGGGCAGCAGTCAATCAGCAGCAAGGAGAAATGAATAACGCTCTCGGATTGCCTACTTTCATCATCCCAAAATGCGTTTCCCTCAGAGGTAGTTTCCTATTCTCTCTACGGCACAGTATTGCCACGAAAAAAAGCCATCAAAAAAAATTGGAGGATATTTGTGCTTTCCGCTAACAATTAGGTTCCAAGGAAAAATCCGTGAACGACTGAGTCCGCGAACTATGAACCGCGTCTTCGCGGGGGTCTTACTGTATATACTTTTTGGAGGCTAAAATTTTATGTTACGACGTTGCTATGATTAGACTGTCATTTGACTTTGGTGCATAAATGGTACATTATAATTGAGACTAACAAGTCAAGGGAGTTAAAAACAAAAATCTATTAAAGCAAGTCCACTGTGCTATGTGCACTTTAGTGTGTTATACTGTTGCACTATCCTGATTACTTGTATAACAGGAATGGAAATGAGATGCACTTTAACATTGGGTAGTTATGGGAATTCCAAAGAGAAATACTCTTTTTAAGCCATTTCAAAACAACCATCCTTATCCAAATCCCTCAAATTAAAACAAACACCACCAACATTTGCAATCTATTTACCATATTTACTAACATGCAACTTCAAATAGTACTATCCACTATATCCTTTATTATAGGAAATGGAACTCAAGACCTACTACACAAATCTGTATTCTCCAACCAATTATGAAAAATTTTACTTTAAAACCTACATGCTCATTTCTGGTAATGTTCTATACATTTTACTGACCATAACGTTTATCATATTTCACATAATACATGTGGGTCCCGCATATGTATACCCTTTTAAAAATTATTTTTTTAGCATGTTAATAGGTGGTGGAATAAGCTTTCAATTATTGCACAGAATATGTTGAGAGTAACCACGAAAACCAGTCAAAATCTGCTAATACTTTTGAATACTCTGAAGTAGAAAAATAATCAACTTTGTTTTTACTTTTTCCTCTAATTAGGCTAATGAGCATCAACACATTTTGTAAATTTTTTGCAATGCCAGACATTACTTAAGAAAAATTGTTACTATAATTACATTGTACGCTTAACTTATAAAATAAGAGCAAAAAAGTTAAAAAAAAAATTGTAAAACTGTAACCATCCATTAGGATTTGTAACATTACTATATAATAGTATAATGTTAGGAATAATAGAAATTAGGGCTGTAACAATCAATGGATATCATAGTTGCCATCAAAGTTTGTTACCAATTACATAATTTCTAAGAAAGTTAAGTAAAAAGTATGTCACTTCACTGACCAAAGGTAATGTTAATCATATGTTGAGATATGGTGGAAACAGAAGCTTCAAATACAGTGGAGGAAATTAAACACCAGGCTAAGAAATTGGTCTTGCAAGTAGTGTTTCTTAAAAATGTACAAAAACTATTGACCAAAAAAAATTATATTATATTAATTATATTTATTATATTTATTATTATATTATTAGTGAAAAAAAAATAGATTTTATTGCACTAAGTGAAACGTGGCTTAGCTCAGATGGCGCAGCTGTTTTAATCGAACCTGCGCCTCCGGATTACAGTTTTAGTCGTGCTGATCGCCAAGGAAAGAGAGGTGGAGGGCTAGCAAACATTTACTCTAGCAGGTTAAAATGTAAAAATATCAGTTTTGGTAAATTCAAGTCTTTTGAGTATCTCGCCATTATTATTCAGGGAGATTCTCACGTTCTAGTATTATCCGTGTACAGACCTCCTAAATTCAACGCGTCTTTTTTTGAGGAATTCTCTGACTTGATGTCAATCTTAATTACGAACTATGACGCACTCTTAATAGTCGGCGACTTTAATTTTCATGTAGATAATCAATGTGACCAAAAAGTAAAAGAATTTATGAACCTCCTGGACTCTTTTGATTTGAGACAGCTCGTTAATCAGCCTACACATAAAGCAGGTCATACGTTAGACTTAGTAATTACTAAAGGACTAAAAGTTGATATAAAGCAGGTCATTGATACGGGTCTTTCAGACCATTTTCTTCTACTTTTTAATATAGAAATAATGATAGAAAACACTCATGAGAAGCATATTGTTAAAAAACGCTTCTTTGACTCATCAGCAACTTTAAACTTACAAACATTCTAACCAATCAGTCCGTTTATAGTGCCAACTATAATAGCGAGGAGAATGTAAATAGTAAGGTGGAAAGATTTAATACTAAAGTGAGGGCTGCTGTTGACATAGTTGCACCTGAAAAGACAGTTAAAAAATCTTCTAGCATTGTTATACCTTGGAAGACCCAAAGAGTGTCAGATTTAAAGAGAACATGCCGTAGAGCTGAGCGTAAATGGAGGAAGACTAAACTAACTATTGACTATGAGATATTAAAAGTTAAAATAACAGAATACAATAACACAGCCCGTCTTGAGAGGCGCTGCTATTTCTCTAAGATTATAAATAACAATGCTAGTAATCCCAGAGTCTTATTTTCGACAATTGATCATCTATTAAACCCAGGTAACTCAAAGGAATGCCTCCTAAGTACTTCCAGTAAAACCTGTGAGGCTATCGCTGTATTTTTCAATCAAAAAATTAATGATATTAGAAATAACATAGTATATCTCCCCAACACTAAGGATCCCCCGAAACCCCAGTACTCCATAATAAATAAATTAGAGTCTTTCACTAGGATAGATTTACCTGATTTACATAAAATAATTTCTCAAATGAAACCATCCACCTGTGCCCTTGACCCAATACCAACAAATTTTTTCAAAGAAGTATCGGGTGTGCTTATTGATAATGTTCTTGACATAGTAAATTCGTCATTAGATACGGGGGTCTTCCCAGACTGTCTTAAGACTGCGGTAGTTAAACCCCTACTTAAGAAAAATAATCTCGACCCCTCTGCTCTTGAAAATTATAGACCCATCTCTAACCTGCCTTTCTTAAGTAAAATTCTAGAGAAGGCAGTCATTATGCAGTTAAATGAGCACCTCAATAAACATGCTATTCTTGATAAATTTCAGTCAGGTTTTAGAACAAATCACAGCATAGAAACTGCACTCGTTAAAGTAGTAAATGACTTGCGGGTAAATGCAGACAGAGGCCATTTATCTGTTCTCATCCTCTTAGATTTGAGTGCCGCATTTGACACTATTGATCATAATATTCTTAAGAATCGCCTTAGTCAATGGGTGGGCCTCTCTGGCAGTGTCTTAAACTGGTTTGAATCCTACCTGGCAGGGAGAAAATTCTTTGTTAGTTGTGGTAATTATAACTCAAAGACACATGATATTCTATATGGTGTTCCACAAGGCTCTATCCTGGGTCCGATGCTCTTCTCCATCTACATGCTTCCATTAGGTCAGATTATCTCGGGACATAACGTGAGCTACCACAGCTATGCTGATGACACACAGCTGTATTTATCAATAGCACCTGATGACCCCAAATCTCTTGATTCGCTAACACAATGTCTAACCTGTATCTCAGAATGGATGAATAGTAACTTTCTCAAATTAAATAAAGAAAAAACCGAAATCTTAGTGATTGGCAATAATGGATACAATGAGGCTATTAGAAATAAACTGGATGCATTAGGATTAAAAGTCAAATCGGAGGTAAAAAGCTTAGGGGTAACCGTTGATTGTAATCTGAATTTTAAATCGCATATTAATAAAATCACTAGGACAGCATTTTTTCACCTAAGGAACATAGCAAAAGTTAGACCTCTTATATCATCGAAAGATGCAGAGAAATTAGTTCATGCGTTTGTCTTTAGTCGGCTAGATTACTGTAATGCACTCCTCTCAGGACTCCCCAAAAAAGACATCAATCGTTTGCAGTTAGTGCAGAATGCAGCTGCTAGAATCCTTACCAGGAAAAGAAAATCCGAACACATTTCTCCAGTTTTGATGTCACTACACTGGTTACCTGTGTCATTCAGAATTGACTTTAAAATTCTGCTTATGGTTTATAAAGCTTTAAATAATCTCGCCCCGTCTTATATATCGGAATGTCTGACACCTTATATTCCAAATCGCAACCTCAGATCCTCAACTGAGTGTCTCCTTAGAATTCCAAGAGCAAAACTTAAAAGAAGTGGTGAGGCGGCCTTCTGCTGTTATGCACCTAAAATCTGGAATAGCCTGCCAGTAGGAATTCGCCAGGCTAATACAGTGGAGCACTTTAAAAAACTACTGAAAACACATTACTTTAACATGGCCTTCTCATAACTTCACTGTAATTTAATCCTGACACTCTGTATATCCAATTCATTATAATAACTATTCATTCAAAATTTGTACTAACCCCTACTCTCTCTTCTGTTTCCTTTTCCGGTGTCCTATTGGTGGTGGCTTGTGCCACCACCATCTACCCAAAGCACCATGATGTTCCAACAATGATGGATGGATTAAAAGCCAGAAGTCTGTATAACCATCAGCATCAAGTGACTCCGTGAGAACCCTAACTACAAAGAGGACTATTTCATTTATGTTAGGTAGAATGCCCAAAGGGGACTGGGCGGTCTCGTGGCCTGGAACCCCTACAGATTTTATTTTTTTCTCCAGCTTTCTGGAGTTTTTTTTTGTTTTTTCTGTCCACCCTGGCCATCGGACCTTACTCCTTATTATGTTAACTAAGGTTGTCTTATTTTAATTCCTTTTTTGTCTTTTATTCTTCTTTTCTTCATTATGTAAAGCACTTTGAGCTACTTTTTGTATGAAAATGTGCTATATAAATAAATGTTGTTGTTGTTGTTGTTATATGAAGATTTGTCAAGGTCAAATACCCACACCGGCTTCAAATCCAGTCAGTATTTAGGCAGTGGGGAGTGTTCTTTAGTATACAGGTGCTAGTCATAAAATTAGAATATCATGACAAAGTTGATTTATTTCAGTAATTCCATTCAAAAAGTGAAACTTGTATATTAGATTCATTCATTACACACAGACCGATGTTTAATCAAATGTTTATTTCTTTTAATTTTGATGATTATAACTGACAACTAATGAAAGTCCCAAATTCAGTATCTCAGAAAATTAGAATATTGTGAAAAGGTTCAATATTGAAGACACCTGGTGCCACACTCTAATCAGCCAATTAACTCAAAACACCTGCAAAAGCCTTTAAATGGTCTCTCAGTCTAGTTCTGTAGGCTACACAATCACAGGGAAGACTGCTGACTTCACAGTTGTCCAAAAGACGACCATTGACACCTTGCACAAGGAGGGCAAGACACAAAAGGTCATTGCTAAAGAGGCTGGCTGTTCACAGAGCTCTGTGTCCAAGCACATTAATAGAGAAGTGAAGGGAAGGACAAAAGGTGGTAGAAAAAAGTGTACAAGCAATAGGGATAACTGCACCCTGGAGAGGATTGTGAAACAAAACCCATTTAAAAATGTAGGGGAGATTCACAAAGAGTGGACTGCAGCTGGAGTCAGTGCTTCAAGAACCACCACGTACAGACGTATGCAAGACATGGGTTTAAGCTGTCGCATTCCTTGTGTCAAGCCACCCTTGAACAACAGACAGCGTCAGAAGCGTCTCGCTTTTGGACTGCTGCTGAGTGGTCCAAAGTTATGTTCTCTGATGAAAGTAAATTTTGCATTTCCTTTGGAAATCAAGGTCCCAGAGTCTGGAGGAAGAGAGGAGAGGCACAGAATCCACTTTGCTTGAGGTCCAGCGTAAAGTTTCCACAGTCAGTGATGGTTTGGGGTGCCATGTCATCTGCTGGTGTTGGTCCATTGTGTTTTCTGAGGTCCAAGGTCAATGCAGCCGTCTACCAGGAAGTTTTAGAGCACTTCATGCTTCCTGCTGCTGACGAACTTTATGGAGATGCAGATTTCATTTTCCAACAGGACCTGGCACCTGCACACAGTGCTAAAGCTACCAGTACCTGGTTTAAGGACCATGGTATCCCTGTTCTTGATTGGCCAGCAAACTCGCCTGACCTTAACCCCATAGAAAATCTATGGGGTATTGTGAAGAAAAAGATGCAATACGCCAGACCCAGCAATTCAGAAGTGCTGAAGGCCACTATCAGAACAACATGGGCTCTCATAACACCTGAGCAGTGCCACAGACTGATCGACTCCATGCCACGCCGCATTGCTGCAGTAATCCAGGCCAAAGGAGCCCTAACTAAATATTGAGTGCTGTACATGCTCATACTTTTCATGTTCATACCGTTCAGTTGGCCAACATTTCTAAAAATCCTTTTTTTGCATTGGTCTTAATTGATTAGTTGTCAGTTATAATCATCAACATTAAAAGAAATAAACATTTGAAATACATCAGTCTGTGTGTAATGAATGATACAATATATACAATATACAAATTTCACTTTTTGAACGGAATTACTGAAATAAATCAACTTTGTCATGATATTCTAATTTTATGACCAGCACCTGTAAATTTCAGCAAGCATCTATGAACTTCATCCCTAATTTATGAAAACGTAGCTGTAAGGAAGGTCAGAGTGCTGAAACTCAAATATGTTTAATTCATCAAATGCGATGATTCCGGTACAAACACAATGCAGGTAAACCTCTTGTAATCGCCTTCAGGGATATAGTACTTTGACCCTAAGCACAGAACTTATTTAAACACATCCGTTCCCAAAGTCTGCAGCAATGAACTCCTGTCCTATACTGTGCAGTGCCACCAGACAACCCAATGAAAGGCATGTCTTAGGATTGGTTTCTCTCACTCATTACAAATGGCAATACTTTAGCATTGATGTCTTTGGACAACAGCAATCTCCAGGATTTGTTATATAAACAGCTGATTTAGAACATACCAACCATTCAGTTTCTGCACTTATCTATTTAAAATTAAATATACCATATTTGCCATTTCTGTACATCTAAACTTAATCCATAATGACAAACACGTTTTCAGAAAAGACTTCAAATTCATATAAATGACGGATTTGTTTTTGACTTAGGTGTACCTTGTATGCTTTATCCTAGAGACGCGTACAGAACTTGACTGGAGTCAACCTGTAGCAAACTGAATTGACTGGACATAATTCAGAAAGGCACAGGGATGTGAATACAACTTCAGAAGGGCACAGAGGTGTATATATCAAGTTCCACAATTCACACAGCATAGCTTGTCAGGACAAAAAATGTCTAAGGAACTTTGTCTTGCCACAATATGAACATGGCACTCAACATACATCAGGACAAGTGTGTAAAACCATTTATAAAGGCTTCCAGGGGCACAGAGGCCTCAATAGTTGTGAAATAGAAATTCGGAACCACAAGAACTTTTCCTAGAGTTTGAATTAAAAGGAAAAAAAGGTATTGGTCAGGGATGTGGCAAAGAACTTGATGACCACTCTGAGCTTCATAAGCCCTCTGGTGAGGGAAAAAAAACTACTAGAAAGGACAACCATCTCCGCAGCACTCCATCAGCCATGCATTTATGGTAGAGTGGCTAGATGGAAGCCACTCTACAGTAACAAGCATTTGACAGCCTGATAGGAGTTGGCCAAACAACGTCTGATGGGACAAAAACTCCTTTGGCAGACCTCCATGAACTACATCTGGTGAAACCAAGCACTGATACACCATTCCTACAGTTAAGCAAGGTGCTGGCATCTTCATTTTAAATGGGTGCTTTTCAGCATTAAGGGAAGACAGTGGTCACAATTGAGGGACAGATGAATGCAGACTGGGGCCATGTTCCACCTTTCTTTATGACTAAGGCCCTAAGCAGATAAGCCAAGACAATGCTGGAATGGCTTTGGGACAAGTCTGACTGTCCTTGAGTGACATAGACTAAGCCCATCCTTAAACATGAAGCAGTTTGCAGATGCTTCCCATCCAATATCATGGAGATTGAGAGGATCTGCAAAGAATAAGATGAATTGCTCAAATCAGGATATGCAAAGCTAATAGAGACTTAAAAACTCAAAGCCATAATTCCAGTCAAAGGGCTTCTACAAAATACTGAGTACATATATGAACAACAGATTTCAGTTTTTGACTTAATAAACTTGCAAATGTAACTGATAACATGCTTTAATTTGCTCATTTTGGTGAATTGGCGATTCTAAATTGGCCCTAGTGTGTGCTTGGTGTGTGGGTGTGTTTGTGTGTGCCCTGTGGTGGGTTGGCACCCTGCCCGGGATTGGTTCCCTGCCTTGTGCCCTGTGTTGGCTGGGATTGGCTCCAGCAGACCCCCGTGACCCTGTGTTCGGATTCAGCGGGTTGGAAAATGGATGGATGGATGGATGGGACAGAGTGTAGATTAATGGCTAAAAAATTAGATTTAATTTTAAGTGGATGCATTTGACAACAGTGTGCAGAAAGAAGTGATCTAAATATTTGAACTGAATGTCACAGGCTGGTGTAGTACTGCATCCATTCATCTTGCATCATTTACTGATACAGATGATAAATAAATCAAGCAGTTCATTTACGGTTACTTTTACAGTTGTGGTCAACATTGGTGCCCTTGCATTTTAGGTATGTTATAAACAATATCTCAAGAAAAAACAGGAAATAACCTTTTATTGACACAATACTGGGTGGACCAAAAAAGTACCATATTTCAAATGTTTACTCTATAAAAATGCTACAAGATAAAATAAATTTCATTACGATACAAAAAAGGGTATACAAAATATCGATTTTTTTCCACTGTTTTAAAAATGTCTTCAAAGTGGTGGCCATCATTAGCGACACATTCATCCGAGACTATTTCTGAACGCTCGCATGACTCATTCGACCATTTCCAGTGGAATAGTGGCAACTCCGTGGCGAACCGCGTCCTTGAGGGCTTCAAAATTTTGAGGTCATCGTGTGTATCTGCGACTCAAGATAACCCCATAAGAAGAAAAATCACACAGAACAAGATCAGGTGAACATGAAGGCCACCCGACATCCCCGTGCAGGGAGATCTGCTTCCTCTGAAACATCTCCCACAGAATTTGCATGTCCGCGCTGTATCAGCTATTGCTTCATCCTGCTGAAACCAGGCATCCACCACATCCATTTCTTCCAGATGGGGTTACAAGAAGTTCTCTAGCATTGCAATGTAACATTCTCAAGTGACAGTGACCATTGCTGTCGCCACACCCCCCCCCCCCCCCCCCATCAAAGTAACCCCACTCCAACCCACTCAGCCACCACTACCTCGTGCAATGACCTTGAGACATGTGGTAATTCACTTTGGCTCACCTTGTATATTATGTTGAAAGGTATACAACAACAAAAATACCTGCACAATATAGATATATAAATGGGTTGGGTACAATATGACCTGTACATGATTACTATACTCCCATCATAATAAACCTAGATTCGCCTTTGATCATTGGATTTAATGTTTTTAAAGGCCACATTCACACCACTGTGAAAAAGGAACAGGGAGAAGACAAGTGAGCTGCACAAGACAATCAGAAAAGGCCATATTCACCAATCATCATAATGCAAAAATGGTACAAGGCAATCTCCAAAGACCTTAGGATTCCTGTATCCACAGTTTGCAATGTGATTAGGTTTTCTACTCACAGAACTGTCAAGAATCTCTCAGGACATGGTGAGAAGTTCTTCAAAGGTGAGCGAGAACCATTGGATACAGAAAATACACCACAACATGTAAACAGATCAAAAGGTTGACCTGGAGCAATCTGGAATGATGGTTTCAACCCATACCATACTTTGCACAATAAAACAAAGGAGGACTTTATGGGCCAAGGTCAAGGATAATTCCAGTGCTCAAAGACATACAAAAAGAAGCCACAATTCTTCTGGGAAAAGTAAGCTCTTTGGCAATGCAGACAACTAATACATTTGCATGCAAAAAAATTAAACTTATAACAAAAAGAACACCCTCCCATAATGCAGTGGGACCATTTTGCTGCCTTAGAAACGGGAGGCCTCGACTGTATTAAATCATGACGTCTCAAGGAATTGACGGCCATTTACAATAGATGAAATCTGCCACTGGTGTAAAAAAAAAAAAAAAAGTTACCCTGGAAACAATCATAGCTGATGTATAAAATTTATAGATGGCTACAAGAAACATTTGGTGGTATCAGTTAATTAGGTTGTTCATTCTGTAGTAAGTAATAATAGTGTCACTTCTCTTAAACTCTTACTAATTCCAATCTGGGCCTCTTTTCAGTATACTAGATATCTGCTAAGAAAAGCTGTGCCATTTTGCGTTAGCCTTTCAACATCAGGATCATTCACTGTGCTATCCAATAAAGCCCTTTTCTGTCAATTTCAATCCAGACTGACAGCCACACGCCTGTCACATCATATCATCTTTAGGCTCACTGGAACTTTTACATAGTTTTTCGACAGTTCATTCTACACATCAAAGACGACCACTCTCTCTACTCACTTCATCTTGGAAGGTTCTTGATAGTCCTTTGTGCAACAAATTTCTTAACATTGTGAACTGTGGAAACAGGAAGGTCAAGGTTTCTGGAGATAGCCAGCTTATACCCTTTCCGTGTCTGTAAGTTTGATCCTTTTTTTTTTTTTTTTTTTTTTTTTTTTTTTAAATGGCCTCAACATTGTAAAAAAGGAATAGGAAATGAAGTACTAAAGCATTAAAGCTATCATTTTATTGGTTAATCAACAATAACTTCATGCCACGTCAGGAATAGCAATTTATTGCAGGCGAGTCCAATTTCACTGCAAGGAGAATCAAGTTATTTTAATTAAACTGATATGAATAATTCAAACAGGAGCCAAAAACTGTCAGTGTGTTATTAAAGTGAAAAGTTGCCACGTATTTCTTTTAAATTGTTATTGCCTGGCCCTGTGCTGCTCTGTTACAAATAAACCAGTGCATATAGACTAAAGCTGTTTCACTGCCTATTTTTATCAGGACAAATTGTAGATATACTTAAAAACGCAAGGGTATCCCAGTCCAGCTTGGAGTCATGACAAAGACATACTTCAGGAAATACTTGGTAAAAAAGGGTTCAGTGTAATAGACAAGAAATTAATCCAAATTCCTGTCTGAAAGGCAAGAACCCTCACCACAACACTACAACCACCTCTGTTCCAGTTAAAAGAACATACTACAGAATATCGCCACTCACTCCAACTACAAAAAGAAAAAGGGGGTGGGGACCCACTTTTGTATATGCTGGTGTTGTCACGCTCATCTCTTTCAGGTGAAGAAAGCTACTGTGAAACATTTAAAGTTAAAGTTGTCTAGGAATTGACTTTTCCCCCTGACCAAACAAATGACAGTGTATACCAATCATGAAAAATGCAACCAATTTCTCAGAAACAAGCCACCTACCATAAGTACCATATTCTGCTGGACTGGAGCTAGGGTAGAAGCTGGGTGTCCCTGTCGGCACAGGATACTGCTGTGTTGGTGCAACGTAAGTGGAGCGGTACTAAAAGGAAAGTAAAAGGTATAACCAAGAGTCAATAAAAGCAGCACTTAGTACTTTTAAGGTTTAGTTGGACTAAAAACCCATGATGATTTGAAAACACCATGTTCAAAGTGAAAAATATCAGTGTGCTCATATTTCATCATTTAACTTAAGTTTTTAATATTGGATAAAGATTATCTTCTGTTCCGAGAAGTCAAAAGGAAACACAATACACATACTACTTTACTCCAAGATGTTATAAAATACATAAAAATGCCATGCCTCACCTTTTAGTATACAATAAAGAAAGGCATATTCATATTCTCTTAAGAAATTACTATCATTAAACAATCCTGGACATCTAGGCTTCTTATGTTTTAGCCAATAAACAAGTGTATCAGCTGTAGATATTTAAAACGCAACAGTTTTGGAGGAAAGATTGCTTTAACTAAAGGAAATTTACTCATACTAAATGGTGCTTTAAAGAAATTGATACATACTTCACGGCCTCATGTTTCTACAAATGTTTCCTCCTATTATCTTGAAAATTCTGCAAACCATACATACACACACGTTTGCATATATTATATATAAATAATAAAAAGAAAATATTAATACTCAGAGCAGTATGAGAAACACCAGAGATGAAGACCAGAAAGGATAAATGTAATCTGAGAAGTCAAAATTGCAAGCATAGGTAAAGTGGGGGGAAAAAAGCAAAACATTACATCCTGAGCTACAAGATACACATTACATCTTCATCATGCACAAGTTCTTTCTTTAAATGACCTACACAACTATAGAATTTAAAAAAGAATAATCACTAATTCCTGCACACTAATGTACAAGTACAAACATCTCACCTGTCCTCCCTGAATATAATATGCAGAACCTTGTGAAGCAGGAAAAGGAAGAGGCTGTGGAATCATCATCATCTGGGAACCAGTCTGATATACATGTGTAGGAGTCACTGCCCGGGGTGCCGTACTTGCAGGCACTCTGGAAGCACTGCTTGGTGGTGGCTGACGGTTGGCATAGTACTGCTGCAAGCAAGAGACAGATGAATATATTTAGTCATACAGAAAATTGTTAGTGGAGTATGAGGCTTGAACAGATTCTGAAAGTTACATTTTAGCAAGGGCTCACAGAGGTATTTAGCTCTATTTCGAGCTTAGAAGCTTTTCAATTCTACAAAATGTCTTGTTTTATTTAGTACAGAATCACTTTCCTCAGTCGAATGTATTTTTATAAAGTTGTAGCCTCCCCCACCCCCCCGTGATATACATGCATTAAGCATCACTGCTTATTTGTTCCATCATGAAATTACAGTGGCAACAATCTTGAAATGCAATTTTATATTTTTTAAGTCTTCAAATATTACATATTCTGAATCAATACTGTTGTATTATCTGTATTTTCACTACTGACATAAAATTAAATTGAGGCAATAGTATCTCCCAAACAGCTTTTTAAATCCCAAGACACATTTTCCAAACATATTTTCCACTGTGACTGAGAATATTCGAACCAAAAATATTCATATTCACAATCATTCAGCAAAGATGATGTGTGTCAATACAAATGGTGAAAAAATGTGGAAAAGATATCCAAGATTGTTTAAATAACAGTTTGGAATGCCAATGGGGGAGAAAATAAAATGACTAACAGCATTTTTCAAAGCATGCACAGACTAAAAACCTAGTACGCAGGACTCCATTTACAAAGACCATGCAGTAAAAGGACCACCACATATGCAGATGTGTAAAATGTGTCTATAATCAGCAGATTACCATTTTCCATGATAGTTATTTAAAGCAAATACAAAACGAAAAAGGAATAAATTACAAGGCAGCTGGAAATCTATTTCCTTTACAGCTGGATCATAAAATTCTGAGTAAAAATAAAACCAGAGCAGTAAACACAAACTCTGGCATGATCTACCAACCAATACCAGAGGAATTGGGTTGCTCTTGGCATTTAAATCAATTTTTTTTTTTTTTTTTTTTTTACACTATAGGATGCCCCTAGTAAAGATGCTGCTGAGGTATAGTAGTTCTGTGTTGTTCTCAACTATTGCTTCTTAATTACAGTAATTATTTTTAATTTGCCATTATCAAGCCTTTTCCATATTTTGTCGCTGTTCTTCTAAGTGTCCACAGTGGCACTTGCTCTACCTTAAGCTAAAGATACTTTACACGACTTCTAGTCATGGAGTAAGTCAAATTTGCCAAACACAACTGCTAATGTGACTGGACTAGTGACCGGACCATGTCACTTTAACCAAGTGAAAGTAACTTGTCATATTTAGTGATAGCATGTGAACCATCCAGCACCATTGTGCATGCCCCTTTCTTGATAGCCTATAAATAGCAATAGGCCCATCACAGTCAGTGCTATATGAATGCAGCCCTTCATTCCTGGTTTGTATAGCATGTAGAACATGACACACAGATGAGCTTCTTTTGTTTATGAGGTGCAAAACACCATTTTTTTTTATTCTGCATTGCTGTTTTCTATGCATTATACTTCCATAGTTATCACGTTTCAACATTTTTCTGAGCTTATTTTGTTTCTTTTCATATTTTACTTTAACTTATCACATTACATAAAAGTCTTTTTCAAGTCAAAGTTATTTCTCAACAAACATGGTATATATGCATGCATACATACACACATGGCCAGTCCTAGCTTTTTATAATGAACTCTATGAGGAACAGGGCCCCAATGGAAAATAAAAGCATAAAAACTTGCCAAATATGTCCTCTTCGAGTTTTGATAAAAGAAAACATGCCTTCCACATCTCTGATGCATGTTTGGGACAATAAAAGGAATCCAAAAATAGTAATTTTATCACATATTCCTGGTACTATTTTTCTCAAACGACTAAGGATAGGTTTTCTATTTGTTTGTGTGAGTGGCACAAAGTTTACTGTGTTTCATCTTTCAAGAGGAAACCTCGCCCCAGGGGGAGGATTGAAAGGTGGCACATACAGCAGGTATTTTTTTTTTTTTTTTTTTTTTAACAGCCGAATGGAGGCTATTGTGATCTGCTAGGGGCCCCATGCAATCCCTCTTTTATAAAATGTTGTGCAAGATTTATTACAGAAATACAAAAAGTTGTTTACCACAATCCCATGATAATTCAAACTAAGATTTCATATTTGCAAACCTCAATTCATATTGGTTTGGGCCCCTGTATAAAATATACATACACTGATCAGCCAGAAAACGATGAACAACACTGATTCATTATGAAGGCACCTGTCAACGGGTGGGATATATTAGGCAGCAAGTTGAACAGTCCGCACTTCAAGGTGATGTGAGGGAAGTAGGAAAAAAATGGGCAAGCTTAACTATAGATTTGAGCAACTCTGACAACAGCCAGCCAATCTGTAATGCCTAGATGACTAGATCAGAACATCTCAAACAGCTGGTCTTGTGCGGTGTTGCTGGTATGCAGGAATTAGTAGCCAAGTGGTCCAAGGTGAGGGTTAGCCTGTCTCTTAAGATCCCACAGAAGAGGTAATGTGGCACAAAAATTGCAGCATAACAATGCTGGCCATGACAGAAATGTGTCAGAACACACAGTGCATAACAGTTTGCTGCATATGTGGCACCAGAGGCACAGAAGGCCAGAATGCCCAAGTTGACCACTGCCCTCGGTCAAAAGCAACCTCAATGGGAATGTGAGCATTATAAATAGAGCATGGTGCAAAAGAAGGGTCTGATGAATCCCTGTTTTTTTTTTTTTTTAAATAAAAGATCACATGGATGGGAAACTGCATGCGTGCCATTTACCTGGGGGACAGATGGCCAGAAGGATACATTATGCAAAGTTAGCATGTCGACAGATGTGATGCTCTTAGAAATATCCTGCTAGGAAACCTTGGTTCCTAGCATTCATGCGGGATGACATACCACCTAGATAAAGATTATTGCAGACCACATTCAAACTTTCTTGGCAATGGTAGTATCTGATAGCAGTGGCTTCTTTCAGCAAAATAAGGTGCCCTGCCACACTTCAAAAATTGCTTGTGAATGATAACGTCTTGATGTCAGACAGCGCAGACGCCTTCAGAGGTCTACTAGTGTGGTCCATGGCTTGATGTGTAAGATGGCACAAGGGGGACCAACACAATATTAGGACAGGTGATTTTAATGTTGTGGTTAACTGGTGCATATTCTGCTTTGCGCTATACTACCTACACTACACCTTATGATAAATATTAACTGCATATTTTTTTATATAAATTGGATACCCTAAAGACTTAACATTTACTTGCACTGAACATTAGGTAGGTACAAATCTTAAACCATAAGGTTCATGAATAGTTATTCTAATACAGTAGAAACATCCCTCTTGAGTTGATATGGCAGCCCTTGGAGAATGCCCAAGTTAAGCAGCACGTTAGACACAAATATTAGAAAACTATGGCTGGCAGAAAATACAACAGATTTCATGGAGAATGCCCAAGTTAAGCAGCACGTTAGACACAAATATTAGAAAACTATGGCTGGCAGAAAATACAACAGATTTCATAATGGGATATTTAATAAGTGAATATCAGAGTATTTGGATATGTAAATTAGGTTCAGAAAATAGGAGTAGAAATTAAAAACTTCCTAGTTTTATACATACTTGTCATTCCAGAAACAACACATTGTAGCAGTGCCCACTTCATAAAGATCTAGTTTTTGCTTTTTATGATTTTACTCCTCTTAAATGTCAAGTTCTCAATGTAAAAGGCAAAAAAGGCTCAAGATACTAAAATATATTATATATACAGTGCATCCGGAAAGTATTCACAGCGCATCACTTTTTCCACATTTTGTTATGTTACAGCCTTATTCCAAAATGAATTCATTTTTTTCCTCAGAATTCTACACACAACACCCCATAATGACAACATGAAAAAAGTTTACTTGAGGTTTTTGCAAATTTATTAAAAATAAAAAAAACTGAGAAAGCACATGTACATAAGTATTCACAGCCTTTGCCATGAAGCTCAAAATTGAGCTCAGGTGCATCCTGTTTCCCCTGATCATCCTTGAGATGTTTCTGCAGCTTAACTGGAGTCCACCTGTGGTAAATTCAGTTGATTGGACATGATTTGGAAAGGCACACACCTGTCTACATAAGGTTCCACAGTTGACAGTTCATGTCAGAGCACAAACCAAGCATGAAGTCAAAGGAATTGTCTGTAGACCTCCGAGACAGGATTGTCTCGAGGCACAAATCTAGGGAAGGTTACAGAAAAATTTCTGCTGCTTTGAAGGTCCCAATGAGCACAGTGGCCTCCATCATCCGTAAGTGGAAAAAGTTCAAAACCACCAGGACTCTTCCTAGAGCTGGCCGGCCATCTAAACCGAGTGATCGGGGGAGAAGGGCCTTAGTCAGGGAGGTGACCAAGAACCCGATGGTCACTCTGTCAGAGCTCCAGAGGTCCTCTGTGGAGAGAGGAGAACCTTCCAGAAGGACAACCATCTCTGCAGCAATCCACCAATCAGGCCTGTATGGTACAGCGGCCAGACGGAAGCCTCTCCTTAGTAAAAGGCACATGGCAGCCCGCCTGGAGTTTGCCAAAAGGCACCTGAAGGACTCTCAGACCATGAGAAACAAAATTCTCTGGTCTGATGAGACAAAGATTGAACTCTTTGGTGTGAATGCCAGGCGTCACGTTTGGAGGAAACCAGGCACCGCTCATCACCAGGCCAATACCAACCCTACAGTGAAGCATGGTGGTGGCAGCATCATGCTGTGGGGATGTTTTTCAGCGGCAGGGACTGGGAGACTAGTCAGGATAAAGGGAAAGATGACTGCAGCAATGTACAGAGACATCCTGGATGAAAACCTGCTCCAGAGCACTCTGGACCTCAGACTGGGGCGACGGTTCATCTTTCAGCAGGACAACGACCCTAAGCACACAGCCAAGATATCAAAGGAGTGGCTTCAGGACAACTCTGTGAATGTCCTTGAGTGGCCCAGCCAGAGCCCAGACTTGAATCTGATTGAACATCTCTGGAGAGATCTTAAAATGGCTGTGCACGGACGCTTCCCATCCAACCTGATGGAGCTTGAGAGGTGCTGCAAAGAGGAATGGGCGAAACTGGCCAAGGATAGGTGTGCCAAGCTTGGGGCACCATATTCAAAAAGACTTGAGGCTGTAATTGCTGCCAAAGGTGCATCGACAAAGTATTGAGCAAAGGCTGTGAATACTTATATACATGTGATTTCTCAGTTTTTTTTTTGTAATAAATTTGCAAAAACCTCAAGTAAACTTTTTTCACGTTGTCATTATGGGGTGTTGTGTGTAGACTTCTGAGGAAAAAAATGAATTTAATCCATTTTGGAATAAGGCTGTAAAATAACAAAATGTGGAAAAAGTGATGCGCTGTGAATACTTTCCGGATGCACTGTATATACACACACACACAACATTACTCAGAAACACAATACAGTTTAGAAGGAGAGGTGTCAAGTCCAGTTTAAGATGCACACAGTCAATACTTAATACAAGAACAGTACAGTGGAACCTCGGTTTGCGAGTAACTTGGTTTACAAGTGTTTTGCAAGACGAGCAAAAATTTTTAATAAATTTTGACTTGATAAACGAGTGAGGTCTTGCAGTACGGGTAGTACGTATACGTTTTGTGTGCTGAGCGTCATGTGATCACAACTGAGCTGATGGTTCTTCTCTCTCTCTCGCTGCGGGATTGTGGGCAATCGTCTCCTATTCTCTGTCTGAGTCGGCGTGCCTCACTCATATAGTCAACATCCGTATGAGCGTATACCATTTACTGCAGCATTAGTATTGTGACTCTGTGTGTGTGTGTTCGCTCGCGTGCGTGGTTGTGTGTGCGAGTCCCCGCCTTGCACCCTAAAATACGAAGCCGAGACTCAGTACTTTAGCAACACCAGCTTTATTCAGCTTGAAACAACAACAGCGCGGTTATTTGTTGTAGCGGGACCTGCAGCTCTCCTATACACAGACACAGCAACCAGGCAGGGCCCTGCGCATTTATAATGTTCCTTGTATCACCCATCGATGGCAGGCGCTTATAGCATGTCCGCGATCTTTTCGGATTCGCTTTTACGGCGAACTGCTACAGCGCTGGGAGACTGCGATTGCTTTGGGATGCTCTTCCCGTTGGGTGCAATCCCACAAGAGTTTAGAAACTCACACCAGCCATGGTTCTTTTCAAAGGTAAAGTGCAGGTTAATTTGTTATGTATTTTTACTTTATATTTTGTATTAATCATTTTTATATGAATAGTTTTGGGTTGTGGAACAAATCATCCGAGTTTCCATTATTTCTTATGGGGAAATTCACTTTGATATACAAGTGCTTTGGACTACGAGCACGTTTCCGGAACGAATTATGCTCGCAAACCGAGGTTCCTTTGTATATTCTTTGCTTGAGCATTTCTGTTCCTGGAATCTGCACCAAACTGGAAAGATACTGTCATACAAGCTTATTTAGAAAAGATGTTTGCAAATAAAATTGTGGAGATGGATATTTTACGAAAAGCAGCAACAACCCAACTGAGCAGACGACCAGCTGGCATGTTAATCTTTTACCTGCAGAGATCGGAATCCTCCCTTTGGCAGCACATATACATACACAAAAGCAAAACAAGAGAGAAGGAAAAAGGAGAAAAAGGAGAAAGAGCAGGAGAGAGAGATTACAAAGTGCAGCAAAGCAGCACAAAGCACACAAAGAGAAACAAATACTACGCTATGCCAACAGCATGCTTGCCCTAGAGGATAACAGGCCGAGTGTGGCTTGAACGGTACATCCTACAGGAAGGGAATAGATTAGTTGAAAGAAATATCTGCCAAAGGTCTGGCATCAAAAGGATATTTTACACACAATCAAAGACAACTTTAAAAATGTGTGCACAGATTTTCAATTTTAAAAGAATTAACCATAGAAATTTGTTATATTTCTCCCCCAAAAATCTTCCATGAAGCACCACACACATCACCAGTAAAATACAGTTAAGTAACATGAACACTTTTACAACTAAATATACTCCAAAATGTATGCTTCTTCTAGTCATGGTCCAAAAACCAAGTGAAGCTCCATTACACCAAAAAAAGTCACTTTCTTTCAAAAGAAAATTAGTTGGAATAAACACATTCCCAAACAACTAGGACAAAAAATGTGCTGATAATGGTGAAATGCAAAGCATACAAAACTCGCAGGCCAAGCAGAGATAAAATTTATACTAGGTCATTTAAAACCTCATATCAGGCTTGTCCAGTATATCCAACTACTGAAAATTGCTTCAGAGCAATGTTGCTTCACATTAGCAAAATAGCAACATTTTTCAGACAATGGTTTTAAACACAAGGTTTGACAGTTAAAGTGACCCACATTCTCAAGGGGCTGCTTTAATCAGCACCACCCCTTGAAAGGCATTAAATCTTAAGAATTGCCATTTAGGACTGACTTTTAAAACTTTATTAAAAAAATAAATTAAAAAAAAAAAAGTACTTCCCCCACCCAATTTAAGAAGTCATACTCTTATAAGTTGAAGAAGGAGGGAGGGGCACCAAGGCCATACAGCACAATATGCATACCTGCCGAGGCTGGGGCGGCGTGTTCATTTGTGGTGGCTGTGGGGTGGCAAAAACTACAGGGGCTCCTGCTTGTCCAGGAGGAAAAGCAGTCTGCAAGGAGAAAAAAAAAAAAAAAACCAAAAGGTTATTCTTTGCTAATCAGCTCCTCCAGAAAAAGTACTGAAAAGTTAACGCTGCATAACAGAAAACTTACCTGAGAGAGACCAGGAGAGGGGGCAGGGAGAGGGGCTGTTGGGGGTCCTGCTATAGGCTGCGGTGCTTTATTCATTTCATGGGGTGCTGCATAGGGAGCTGCTGGGGCAACACAAACCTACAGTCCAAAAAAATAAATAAATTTTGCTGAATTCAATAGTGAACTAATAAGTACATGGAAACCTACAAGTTCCTAGGGTTTACAGCTGGGAGATGGACTAAATAATTACTTGTTAGCCTCCTGATATCTGCTAGAGCAGTGCTCCGCAACCGGTGTGCCACGGCACACTGGTGTGCCTTGAGCCGATACAGGTGTGACGCGGTCAAATAAGACAATTTTCTAACTAAATAATATTTCAACGGTCCTCCTTAGAAACACAATAACGAGAATACGTGCAATGAAATATTCGCGTAAATGGCCTTTTAAAGGTTTAATAATTTTATGTGTCATTTCTCTGAAATAATAAATCCCATCGCCTGTCGCCTACGACGTAGGCCCTACGTAGTCGCCAGACAACTCCGTAGTACGCTTTGATAGCCAGAGCGCTCCGTGCCCTCACCTAGATTCAATTCAAGCCGACGTATTAGTCGTGCTACGTCGCATTCACTCGTCATGCGACAGTAGTTATCATTCATTACTATTAGTTGTGTTGAATTGTGTATGGTTAACGTTCGTGTGATTCATATTTAGTTTTATACCCCTTTAAATATGGATAAATATTTACGTGGAAAAGATTCGTCTTCACGTACAGATGATGAAGAACCCAGCACAAGTGTTGCAAAAAAAACAAAGAAGATTGTGAAAAGGAAGTACAACGAAGACTACATTCGATATGGATTCTCGTGGTGTGGTGACGAAACGGCTCCAAAGCCACAATGCATCATTTGCGGCGATCAGCTATCAAACGGGGCAATGGCACACAGTAAACTAAATCGCCATCTAAATTCAAACCATCCCAATTACGCCAAAAAAAGACAAACAACTCTTGTGTTAATTAAAAATGATAAGCGGTCATGCTTAAAAGATCTTGACCAAGAACTTCGGGTTGTGCTGACAAATATTGAGCCGAATATAAAACTTTTGTGTTCATTGAAACAAGCGCAGGTATCACATTAATCAGTCATTATGTTATAATAATTATTAAGATTGCATAAAAGTAAATATAGTATAGTTTTTATGTATGTATACTTATAATAAATGTATACTTATAATAAAAAATGAAAATTTATTGTAAAATTTGTGTATTAAATTAATATCTATATATCAGTGGGGTAGCTGGAGATCATGTTGCCCGGGGCGGTGAAAAATTTGACGCCCCAAAGCTGAAAGAAATTTTTTTTTGCGCCTCCTCAAGGAACAAAAAAAAAGGAAACTGCAGTAGTTTGGACGCCCCTAAATAGCTGGCACTCGGAGCGGACCGCCCAAACCCACCCCCCCAACCCCAGCTACGCAACAGCTAAATATTATAGGTTTTGACGTGCCGCAGAAATTCTAGGAAGAACTTTGGTGTGTCGTAGGTGAGAAAAGGTTGCGGAGCACTGTGCTAGAGGATTGTGTATTTCAGAAGCTTTGCTTAGAAACAATGCAAAACTGCTGCCTAATGCAAAATGGCAGGTCCACACCAAAAAACACACAATACTGTATACAGCCAATTAACTCAAGAACAGAAGTCACAATTAATTTAGAGCTCATCCCTTGGAAGCCCACCCAGAGGGAAAGTTAGACAGCACGTCAATAGTTACTGGGAATTAGGGGGTTGGACACTGTTGGAGGAGATACCAGTAAGAAAGCGCCATACTATTCAGGATGTTTCTTGTGCGCCCAGTGATGGGTGCTGGGGTACACCTGGTCTACCAGCACAGCGGCCAGTCCTCCTTACCCTGAAAAAGGGGAAAAGAAAAATATATAATTAGATTGGAGGCACATATATTCAGACTTTCCTCACACATTTCCATCTAATGTGGTAAGTGCACTACCATAGCCCTCTTCAGAGAAATTAAGTTGCCCTTTCATGAATACAACGGAATCACACAAATTGCATTCCATTTGTGGCCACAGGTTCTTTTGTCAAGGAGACATTAGTTTTTCTACAAGACTAAAAGTGACTTTCTGCAAGGCTGGACAGAATGGGATAGTAGGGCATTCACAGACTCCACAATCCAATCTATTTTTGTATATCATATATCCTGTACATTTTCCAAAAATTAAATAATTCTATTTATTCAGACAACAGAGTAAATAAAATACCACACACCTTTAACAGTCCCACTACAAAACACAACTAATAGCAGCCTGGAACTAGTTAAAGTGAGCACATCACACCCCAACCCCCACACTGTACCATAAACTTGCCACATGTTATCAATTGGGCATGATTCAGCAGCTGCTTTCTTTTGCTCACATAAAGCAACTCTGAGGGGCCCCGCTAGCACTGCATTTTCTTTCTGGCAATTCCACAGACCAATGCAGCACCAAATAGTCTTTTACAACAATTTAGATGGCATGGACAGGTCTAGTCAGAAAACTATTGTTTAACCTTCAGAATAGGGCTGCACGATTAATCTTTTTTTTCTCATGATAACGATATTTATGACCCACGATCAGTTAATAAATATCGTCGCGATTTTACAGTATAAAGACCAAACTGTTTTTTATAGGCTGAGTTTACGGATTGGACTGCGTCACTATGACGTTACTGCGTCTAGATTGCAAGCGCTTTCTGAAGCAGTAGAAGTCAATAGCAGCAATAACAGTCAGTCAGAATAAACATATGATGGCGGGGCAACGTGCAGAAGTGCGATCGTTAGTTCCTAAAAAGGGGTCATACTCAGTTGTCTGGAACTATTTCGATTTCGAGGAATGTGATGTTGATCAGGTACGAGTCTTGTGCAAACTTTGCTCCTGTTCCGTCCAAACGTCCCAAGGTAACACAACAAACTTCATCAACCACCTTAAAAGCCACCACAAAGTACACTATCAAGAATTTCAACGACTGAAGGCACAAACAGCAACAACAAAAAATTACCAGCCATCCACAACACAGACAACAATATCAGGGACATTGTTCAACGCAATACCATATCTGCCTAGCTCGCAAAGACACCAGGAAATAACAGAGGCGATCACGTACCATATAGCCAAGGATATGTGTCCAATAACCACAGTGAGCAGTGAGGGGTTTAAAAAAATGATCGCAACACTTGATAAAAGATATAGCATTCCCTTACGCAACCATTTTTCCAATGTTGCGCTGCCCTCGCTGTATGCGAAATGCCGAAAAGAAATAGAAAGAGAAATTCTCAGGCTCAGCCTTGAATATTTTGCTGCCACGACCGACTTATGGTCAAGCAGAACTGCGGAACCGTATTTGAGCTTGACAGTTCATTTTATTGGCAGCAAGTTTGAGATGAAAAGCAAGCTTTTGCAAACTTCGTTTTTCCCACAAGACCATACAGCGGAGTTTATTGCAGTGGGCCTCAAAGAAGCGATGTCCGCTTGGGGCTTGGTGGAAGAAAGACTTGTGTGCATCACAACGGACAACGCAGCTAATATGATTAGGGCAGCATCTGTGAATAACTGGCCGAGGCTACACTGCTTTGGTCACAGACTTCATTTACCAAAGGAATAATCCATCCATCCATCCATTTTCCAACTCGCTGAATCCGAACACAGGGTCACGGGGGTCTGCTGGAGCCAATCCCAGCCAACACAGGGCACAAGGCAGGAAACAATCCCGGGCAGGGTGCCAACCCACCGCAGCAAAGGAATAATCGTCATTATTAATCGTGATAAAAATTTTGAGCAAAATAATCGTGATAATCATTTTTTCTGTTATCGTGCAGCCCTACTTCAGAAGTTATGTTCTATCCACAGCATCTACTGAAATAACAAAGGCCTTCAAAGTAAATTCCTTGACAACAGCAGACAGGATGCTCACAGGCAGATCATCTTATTGACAGTCAAGCCCGTAGGTTCAGACTTGCTGAATTTATCATAAATACATGCGTCCGGAAAGTATTCACAGCACATCACTTTTTCCACATTTTCTTATGTTACAGCCTTATTCCAAAATGGATTAAATTAATTTTTTTCCTCAGAATTCTACACACAACACCCGATAATGACAACGTGAAAAAAGTTTACTTGAGGTTTTTGCAAGAAGTCCACCTGTGGTAAATTCAGTTGATTGGACAGGATTTGGAAACGCACACACCTGTCTATATAAAAGGTCCCACAGTTGACAGTTCATGTCAGAGCACAGACCATGCATGAAGTCAAAGGAATTATCTGTAGACCTCCGAGACAGGATTGTCTCGAGGCACAAATCTGGGGAAGGTTACAGAAAAATTTCTGCTGCTCTGAAGGTCCCAATGAGCACAGTGGCCTCCATCATCCGTAAGTAGAAGAAGTTCGAAACCACCAGGACTCTTCCTAGAGCTGGCCAGCCATCTAAACTGAGCAATCGGGGGGAAAAGGGCCTTAGTCAGGGAGGTGACCAAGAACCCAATGGTCACTCTGTCAGAGCTCCAGAGGTCCTCTGTGGAGAGAGGAGAACCTTCCAAAAGGACAACCATCTCTGCAGCAATCCAACAATCAGGCCTGTATGGTAGAGCGGCCAGACGGAAGCCACTCCTTAGTAAAAGGCACATGGCAGCCCGCCTGGAGTTTGCCAAAAGGCACCTGAAGGACTCTCAGACCATGAGAAGGAAAATTCTTTGGTCTGATGAGACAAAGATTGAACTCTTTGGTGTGAACGTCAGGCGTGACGTCACGTTTGGAGGAAACCAGGCACTGCTCATCACCAGGCCAATACCATCCCAGCAGTGAAGCATGGTGGTGGCAGCATCATGCTGTGGGGATGTTTTTCAGCGGCAGGAACTGGGAGACTAGTCAGGATAAAGGGAAAGATGACTGCAGCAATGTGCAGAGACATCCTGGATGAAAACCTGCTCCAGAACGCTCTGGACCTCAGACTGGGGCGACGGTTAATCTTTCAGCAGGACAACGACCCTAAGCACACAGCCAAGATATCAAAGAAGTGGCTTCAGGACAACTCTGTGAATGTCCTTGAGTGGCCCAGCCAGAGCCCAGACTTGAATCCGATTGAACATCTATGGAGAGATCTTAAAATGGCTGTGCACGGACGCTTCCCATCCAACCTGATGGAGCTTGAGAGGTGCTGCAAAGAGGAATGGGCAAAACTGGCCAAGGATAGGTGTGCCAAGCTTGTGGCAGCATATTCAAAAAGACTTGAGGCTGTAATTGCTGCCAAAGGTGCATCGACAAAGTATTGAGCAAAGGCTGTGAATACTTATATACATGTGATTTCTCAGATTTTTTATTTTTAATAAATTTGCAAAAATCTCAAGTAAACTTTTTTCACGTTGTCATTATGGGGCGTTGTGTGTAGAATTCTGAGGAAAAAAAATGAATTTAATACATTTTGGAATAAGGCTGTAACATAAGAAAATGTGGAAAAAGTGATGCGCTGTGAATACTTTCCGGATGCACTGTATGTACATTTTTGCAAAGTAAATTTAAAACAAAAAGGAGTCAATCCAGACAATCATCCCAAAGGAGGCTGGAACATGCTTAATCAATTCCTTCAGAGTTAAAGGTGTAGAAAATGTATTCCTTCAAATACTATTTTCCAGTGCTGCTCCTGGAATAAACCATATATATTAGATCATCGATTTCAGGTATTTTATAATACAACATTGCTGTATTAGCACTGGATTAGTGTTGCACAATATAAACTGTAGTTAAATTCATCGAAATACATTTTTTAAAATGGTACTACTATATAAAGATTATGTTAACCATAGTCATGGAAGTAAATGGTTGCATTATACTTTGTGTATACCAGCTTCCTTGCATCTTTATCGGGTATCCCTGCCTCCTCCTAGCTGTGTGTTATACTTTGCACATACGAGGGACGTTCATAGCATTTCTGGACTTCTTCCCCCCCCCCCCCCTATTAAGAATTTCAAAAACAAATTACGAGCACTTTTCTACAGTCACTTTTCTTTGCAATGCAATTTTCCCAAAGTCGTACTAACTTTTTAATGCCCAATTTCTACTCTTCCCGCCTTCACCATTTCAAAAATATGAAAGTACAGTAACTTTTTGAATGTCCCTCGTATAAGCAAACTTGAAACTACCGAGGGGGACTCTCCAATCTTAACTGTACGAGTATATTAGCATGTTAGAAAATGAGGATAGGGTGACAAGTTGCATTGGACCACAGGGTAAGCAGAGTGCGACGAAGCTTGGCAGCATCTTTTGAGAGAGACTATCCATTGATTTTGGTACTGGTACTGTGTGAAAGCCAGTACAAGTACCAAGACAAAAATTTTAGTATCAATCTAACACTTCACTGGATAAGCCAAAACCACTGGCCTTGTGAATTTCCCATTGGGATTAATAAAGTATCTATCTATCTATCTAATATGCGTTTGTTCATCTGTGTGCCAACAAAACAGCTTCAACTCATAAAATGCATGGACTCTAAAAGACCTCTGAAGGTGCCATGTGGTATCTGGCGCCAGGCCATTAGCTGGACATTGTCCTACTCGTGTAAATTCCAAGATGGGGCCACCATGTATTGGACTTGCCATTCCAATATGCATAGATTCTGGACTGGACTGAAATCTAGAAAGGTTTTGAGGCCAGGGTAATGCCTTGAATTCTTCCTTACATTCCTCAAACCATTCCAAAATAAAATTTGCAGTGTGACAGGGCATTACCCTGCTGAAAGTATCCACTTCCATTGGGGGATACAACAGAAAAACAGGATTCGTCATACCATGTGACTTCCCTTCTACTGACCCAAGGTCCAGTTCCATTGCATGCATGCCTACTGCAGATGCTTTTGATATGGAAGAACAGTTTGCACAGGTACTCTTGACAGGTCATGCAGTCCTATATGCAGCAGGGCTCAAGGCGGTGTGTTTTGTGACATTACTCCCATAGCCATCATTAAGATTTTTTGCAATTTTAGCCACAGCAACCCTTCTGTTGATTTGCAACCGATTGGGACAGTCAATTTCGACTCCAACACCCTATAGTCCATGCAGAATACCTACTGACAGTGGTCTGAGGAGTGAAAAACCACAGCTGACTATAAGCTTCTCACAAGCCTTGCCAATTCAGACAGTCCAGCCCAGTCATCTGGTTGTAATGATTTGGCCCTTATCAAAGTCACTCGGATTTTTACACCAGCCCATATCCTCTGCATTCAACATGTTGACTTCAGGTATCTAATTGTTGATTACAGTGTAACATATCCCTGACCATGACAAGTATTGTTGTCACAAGATATTCAAAGTCGTTTACTTTAAATACGACTGGTCATAATGTTTCAGCATTGTAAATTATAGTGGTTAAACAGACCAGGTATGAAAGGTTATACCCACTTTATGCTATAAAATCGTGACTGCATATATATAGCAATGTGATGACACCATGAGACAAGGGAGCTAGGAGCTAGAAGCATTCCAAAACTCTGAGAATATGGGCTCATGTTCTCCCTTCTGCCAGCTGTCTCAGAGGTAGGGAATGTAACTTGCTCAGCATTATAACAAGCCAGTAAGAAAGCACATTTCATAATGATATTTGGAAATGTGTCAACTTTCTTTAGCAGATATGGCCACAGAAAAAGCAAAACATTCCAAACTATTTTTAGCTCTTTATATATTTTTAATAATTTACATTACTACTGGAAAATGATATTTGTTAGAGATTCAAAGTATGCTAAAATTTCTTCTATTCACCCCTCCTTTAACCGCCACCATATCGTGGTGGAGGGGTTTGCGTGTCCCAATGATCCTAGGAGCTCTGTTGTCCGGGGCTTTATGCCTCTGGTAGGGTCACCCAAGGCAAACTGGTCCTAGGTGAGGGATGAGACAAAGAGCGGTTCAAACCTCCTATGATGAAAGAAAACTTTGGAAGACGTTTTCCCTTGCCCTGACGCGGGTCACCGGGGCTCCCCTCTGGAGCCAGGCCTGGAGGTGGGGCTCGATGGCAAGCGCCTGGTGGCCGGGCCTTTACCCATGGGGCTCGGCCGGGCACAGCCCGAAGAGGAAACGTGGGTCCCCCTTCCCATAGGCTCACCACCTATGAGAGGGGCCAAGGAGGTCAGGTGCAGTGTGAGTTGGGTGGTGGCCGAAGGCGGGGACCTTGGCGGTCCGATCCTCGGCTACAGAAGCTGGCTCTTGGGACGTGGAATATCACCTCTCTGAAGGAGGAGCCTGAGCTTGTGCGCGAGGTTGAGAGGTTCTGGCTAGATATAGTCGGACTCACCTCGACGCACAGCTTGGACTCTGGAACCAATCTCCTTGAGAGGGGCTGGACTCTGTGCCACTCTGGAGTTGCCCCCGGTGAAAGGTGCCGAGCGGGTGTGGGTATACTTATTGCCCACCCGACTTGGAGCCTATTCATGGGGGTTTACCCCGGTAGACGAGAGGGTAGCCTCCCTCCACCTTCGGGTGGGGGGACGGGTCCTAACTGTTTGTGTGTATGCACCGAACAGCAGTTCGGAGTACCCATCCTTTTTGGAGTCCCTGGAGGGGGTGCTAGAGGGCATACCTTCTGGGGACTCCCTCGTTCTGCTGGGAGACTTCAATGCTCACGTGGTCAATGACAGTGAGACCTGGAAGGGCGTGATTGGGAGGAATGGCCCCCCCGATCTGAACCCGAGCAGTGTTTTGTTATTGGACTTCTGTGTTCATCACGGATTGTCCATAACGAACACCATGTTCAAGCATTGGGGTGTTCATATGTGCACTTGGCACCAGGACACCCTAGGCCTCAATTCGATGATCGACTTTGTGGTCGCGTCATCGGACTTGCGGCCACATGTCTTGGACACTCGGGTGAAGAGAGGGGCGGAGCTGTCAACTGATCACCACCTGGTGGTGAGTTGGCTTCGATGGTGGGGGAGGATGCCGGTCAGGCGTGGTAGGCCCAAACGTGTTGTGAGGGTCTGCTGGGAACGTCTGGCAGAGCCCCCTGTCAGAAGTAGCTTCAACTCCCACCTCCGGCAGAACTTCGACCACATCCAGAGGGAGGTGGGGGACATTGAGTCCGAATGGGCCATGTTCCGTGCCTCTATTGTTGAGGCAGCTGACCGGAGCTGAGGCCGTAAGGTGGTCGGTGCCTGTCGTGGAGGCAATCCCCGAACCCGTTGGTGGACGCCGGCGTTGAGGGATGCCGTCAAGCTGAAGGAGGAGTCCTACAGGACCCTTTTGTCCTGTGGGACTCTGGAGGCAGCTGATAGGTACCGGCAAGCCAAGCGGAATGCGGCTTTGGTGGTTGCTGAGGCAAAAACTCGGGCGTGGGAGGGAGGAGTATGGGGAGGCCATGGAGAATGACTTTCGGACGGCTTCGAGGAGATTCTGGTCCACCGTCCGGCGTCTCAGGCGGGGGAAGCAGTGCAGTGTCAACACTGTATATGGTGGGGATGGTGCGCTGATGACCTTGACCCGGGACGTTGTGGGTCGGTGGGGGGAGTACTTCGAAGACCTCCTCAATCCCACTAACATGCCTTCCAATGTGGAAGCAGAGCCTGGGGACTCAGAGGTGGGCTCCCCCATCTCTGGGACCGAGGTCACCGAGGTGGCAGGGCCCCGGGGGTGGATGAGATACGCCCCGAGTTCCTCAAGGCTCTGGATGTTGTAGGGCTGTCTTGGTTGACACGTCTCTGCAACATCACATGGACATCACGGACAGTGCCTCTGGATTGGCAGACCGGGGTGGTGGTCCCCCTCTTTAAGAAAGGGGACCGGAGGGTGTGTTCCAACTACAGAGGGATCACACTCCTCAGCCTCCCTGGAAAAGTCTATTCGGGGGTCCTGGCAAGGAGGGTCCATCGGATAGTCGAACCTCGGATTCAGGAGGAACAGTGTGGTTTTCGTCCTGGTCGCGGAACAGTGGACCAGCTCTACACCCTTAGCAGGGTCCTACAGGGTGCATGGGAGTTTGCCCAACCAGTCTACATGTGTTTTGTGGACTTGGAAAAGGCATTCGACCGTGTCCCTCGGGGAATCCTCTGGGGGGGTACTCCGAGAGTATGGGGTACCGGACCCCCTGATAAGGGCTGTTCGGTCCCTGTACGATCGGTGCCAGAGCTTGGTCCACATTGTCGAACCCATTTCCAGTGAGAGTTGGACTCCGCCAGGGCTGCCCTTTGTCACCAATTCTGTTCTTAACTTTTATGGACAGAATTTCTAGGCGCAGCCAGGGCGTTGAGGGGGTCCGGTTTGGTGGACTCAGGATTGGGTCACTGCTTTTTGCAGATGATGTTGTTCTGTTTGCTTCATCAGGTCGTCATCTTCAGCTCTCTCTGGATCGGTTCGCAGCCGAGTGTGAAGCGGCTGGGATGGGAATCGGCACCTCCAAATCCGAGACCATGGTCCTCAGCCGGAAAAGGGTGGAGTGCCCTCTCAGGGTTGGAGGCGAGATCCTGCCCCATGTGGAGGAGTTCAAGTATCTCGGGGTCTTGTTCACGAGTGAGGGAAGAATGGAGCATGAGATCGACAGGCGGATCGGTGCGGCATCCGCAGTAATGCGGGCATTGCATCGGTCTGTCGTGGTGAAAAAGGAGCTGAGCCGCAAGGCAAAGCTCTCAATTTACCAGTCGATCTATGTTCCTACCCTCACCTATGGTCATGAGCTATGGGTAGTGACCGAAAGAATGAGATCGCGAATACAAGCGGCTGAAATGAGTTTCCTCCGCAGGGTGTCTGGGCTTTCCCTTAAAGATAGGGTGAGAAGCTCAGTCATCCGGGAGGGGCTCAGCTCCTCCGCCTCAAGAGGAGTCAGACGAGGTTGCTTGGGCATCTGATCAGGATGCCTCCTGGACGCCTCCCTGGTGAGGTGTTCCGGGCACGTCCAACCGGGAGGAGGCCCTGGGGAAGACCCAGGACACGCTGGAGGGACTATATCTCTCGGCTGGCCTGGGAACACCTTGGGATTCTCCCGGAAGAGCTAGAAGAAGTGGCCGGGGAGAGGGAAGTCTGGGCATCTCTGCTCAAGCTGCTGCCCCCGCGACCCGACCTCAGATAAGCGGAAGAGGATGGATGGATGATGTTATCAAAAAATATAAATGTAAAATGAGAAAAAAAAAACTAGTTATTTGATATTCTAAATCTATGATATCAAGTCTGTCACACCACCTTCAGTGATCTGATAGAACAAATTCTAAAAATAAAAAATTGCCAAAAAAAAGTTGAAAAAGTGCTGCATGTAAACATGGCCTAGCTTTTGGTAGTTTTGGATTTTTAAACCTGTGTGTTATGTTGGGCACTAAAGACAAAGTGTGTGAACATTATATTTAGTTCAATTAATGTAGTATAAAAAATGATTTAGCCAACCCCCCCCCCCACGAAAGTTGAAAATCCGCGAAGTAGAAACCATATATTTATATGGTTATTTTTATATTGTCATGCTTGGGTCACAGATTTGCACAGAAACACAGGAGGTTGTAGAGAGACATGAACTTTATTCAAACACTGCAAACAAACATTTGTCTCTTTTTCAAAAGTTTAAACTGTGCTCCATGACAAGACAGAGATGACAGTTCCGTCTCACAATTAAAAGAATGCAAACATATCTTCCTCTTCAAAGAAGTGCGCGTCAGGAGCAGAGAATGTCAGAGAGAGAGAGAGAGAGAGAGAGACAGAGAAAAGCAAACAAACAATCAAAAATCAATACGTGCCCTTCGAGCTTTTAAGTATGTGAAGCACCGTGAAGGAAGCATGTCGCTTGATAAAGCAGCTGCACAGAAGGAAGCAACGTAAAAGGTAACCTTTCAGCATTTTTAGAAGAGCGTCCGTATCGTCTAGGGGTGCGAACAGCCCCCCTGCTCACACCCCCTCCATCAGGAAAAGAGATTGTCAGAGCGAGAAAGCAAACAATCAAAAATCAATACGTGCTGTTTGATCTTTTAAGTATGCGAAGCACCGTGCTGGAAGCATATCGCTTGACAAATCAGCCATATGTAAGCCCAGCAAGAGAGCAATGTGAAGGTAAATCTTTCAGCGTATATTGAGGAGCGGCCATATCCTCTAGGGGTGTGAACAGCCCCCGTGCTCACAATATATTTGAGGAGTTTTATTTAATACATAATACGCGCTCTGGTTGGGTAGCTTCTCAGCCATCTGCCAATAGCGTCCCTTGTATGAAATCAACTGGGCAAACCAACTGAGGAAGCATGTACCAGAAATGAAAAGACCCATTGTCCGCAGAAATCCGCGAACCAGCAAAAAATCTGCGATATATAGTTAAATATGCTTACGTATAAAATCCGTGATAGAGTGAAGCCGCTAAAGTCGAAGCGCGATATAGCGAGGGATTACTGTACACAGACTTCTTATAAGGTATTGTGACAAGCTTAAACGATCAGTCATGTCAAGGCTGCCTGTAATACTCGGAATGCATATTGCATCAGCCTCAGAAGTTATCCAAGTATTTCTGAAAACTGCCGTTTTTCACTTTTTCACTAACATTTGAGCTATTTACCTTAAGATGTGTTGCTGTGTGGACTTGCATTAAGATGTATCCACATAAGCTGTCACTGCTAAAATTAACCTATTGTCAATTCCACACTTCAAGTTCACTGTAAACTTTTTTGCAGCTAGCAATCCACTTCTAGCCTATCCATCATCTTTTCCATCTTTGAATAATTAATGTCTGCAGGGGCTGGATACTTGGGCCAAAAACTCACCACTGATTGGATACTTGTTCATCACAGGGCAAAAATCACACATAAAAGGCAACAAGTCAATTTAAAATTAGGACCTTTAGGATGTGGAAAGAGGGAAAAGGAAGAAAAAAAAAAACACATTGTGAAAGGAAAAGGGCCAGCCAAATACATGGAGTTATGTTCAAAGACATCACACCAACTGACCGTTAGGTGTCAAGGCTCAACTCCAATGCTCTGCAAAGAAATTTAACAAAACGTCATGGCACTATCAAGGTTAACAGTACTCCTTTAGCCAAGCCTACTGAATGAGGCGGACTACAGTTTGAGAACTATTTGTACTTGTACATTATTTATAAAAAAAAAAAAAAAAAAAAACGTTGTTTGCAAGTTAGGGAGCATGCACCGGTACAGCGTGTTGACGCATCCACCATACCACAAAACAGCTCCAAGATCATGTTTGCCAACCTCCCAGGAAGACACGTGGTCCAGTCACACTCTCCGGAAAAGACCCTCTATCTGCCATAGCCAAATGTTAAATACCAGCCACTCGGGTCGTCAACAATGACGATTCCTGCAAGCCAGATCACCCTCATGGAATCGCACCACATGGCCGTAGTACCATAACTGACACTCCCTCAAAAAGCAGGTAATGTGCCTCCATGAGCAACCATTAATTCACACACAGTCGGAACCAGCGGTACCCAAGGATTCTCCAAAGAGACACAGAACCAAAGGAGTCCAGTCTTCATCTCAGGTCACTGGATAGCATTCATGTCTTGCAACCATATACCAAGACAGGAAGCACCAGGACTATAAAGACTTGGACCTTCATCTTTTTTCATAGATATGAGGAAAGCCACAGGAATAACAAAAATAAAAGGGGTGCAGATAGATTAAAGAATCAAAAAAGTGTAAACCTGAACATAATCTCAAAGTTACAGAAGCTCAGAATTTGTATGTTTCTCTTTCACTGTTTTTTCGTATTCTTCTTGAGCCCTGGAAGGGACTACTAATGTATTTCATGTTTTAAAAACTTACACAGCTAGTCAATGTCTAAAAACTGGATGGAAGGGTTACAAATGTGCAGCATGTGTTCTCCTATTTATTAGGATGCCTTTCTCTTTTCCCCATTGTAGTTCTTTTCCTCTGTGTGTGGGGGTGTGCGTGTGTTGCTACTTACAACTTGTTTTAGGGCCAGTTTATACTTCATGTCATAGTGCGGATGCACACACATCAAGGCTTCCACGTGTTCCCAGCATTCATTTGACGCTTCCTCTGAGAACATCCTCAGAAATTAATGCGACACGTCTGTTTACTATCGACATGTGACAGAAAGCCACTTTGCGGATCATCCCTATAGGATAGATGTGTGTGCTTCGATGTTTGATGAATGGTTCGATGTGGTGAAGCAAAACGTCAACATACAAATGCATGCGTGGTGCTTTTATATTCACGTTTTGCATATTCCCCATCTTAATGACATGATGCATTTTAAAGGTCTCTCACCATCGTCTGTGACTTTTTTTTTTTTTTTTTTTTTTTGCACCTTCAAAATGTACAGCAGTGTAATTGAGCCACAGAGGGAAAAAAAATAAAAGACAGTGAAAAGGTGTATTTTGAGATTCAAGTGGATAATTCAGCTTAAATCTCAGTTGATTTTATCACTGAAGAACACAGTAGTAAACGTCACCTTAAAACCGACCCAGTTAATCATTACGTGCTTTTGGGACTTCTTCCTGCATTGACAGCAGCAGCAATCACCACACAGAACACATTAAATGTATGATATTCCAGCTCTCAGGACATTTAGAATCCTTAGATTAATACTTGACATCATTTTCATAATGAAATGCATTAATGTATGTATATTACATTTTACAGATAGTTAACTTCATTTAAATAATGAATACTGTTAATAATTACACATGTGGTTGTATGGTGGTGGAGTGGTAGCTAGCGTTGCAGTTTCACAGAGTCACGCCCCTGGCGTTTCCTTCCCTGGCGTTTGTATGTTTTCCTGGAGGGTTTCCACAGTGTGCTCCGGTTTTCTTCCAAAGATATGCCAGTTTGGGGATTTGGTGATGCTAAAAGGATGCTAGCATATACGAGTGCTTGTATTCACCTTGTGATTAGCTAATGCCCCATTCAGAGATTGTTTCTGCCTCATGCCCAATGCTAGCTGGAATGGGTGCATCCCTGGATTGATGGATCATTAAACATCCATCCTTTTCAGAGATATTGTGGCAAGGTGTCCTCAGAATTTAATGGGTGTTTCAGGCAATTAACACAGCAAAGTCGAACCGGTTTTCACCACAATGACATCTTGCACTGCCACCTGGTGGAATCTTCCACATAAAGTACACACGCAAGTATAAACAGTACAATGCTTGTGTAACAGTAGCGTCCATTGGAGCATGTGTTGCATGAAGTATAAACCTGGCCTAAGATGGAATAAGGTAAAAAGGAATTTGAACGGTGATTTGGGGTAAACTTAAAACTAAATAAAACCAATTTATGCAATGCAGAGTACACCAGTTTTCAGGTTACACAGTTGTGCTCATTTCTCATTAAAGCAAATCCCAAGAAGCAAGTGGTCTGTGCAAGACAAGTATTTATATCATTGCAAATTTAATCCACAGCAAGAAACAAGTCTTTTTAATGCAAGATTCGTATTTAATATGAAAACACATAACTGCACATAAACTCAATACTGTACAAAAACTAGGGAAACATTGATCAAAACATGATACTAAACCAAATCTGTGAAACAAGTCACTTTTTTTTTTTTTTTTAAATCACTACCTTGAAGGCAACATCAACACCTTTTTATTTAATAAATGGAATGTAGAGGCTATAAATGAAGTCACATTAAATGCAGACTCACATTATATTTTGTAAAAGAAAACTACTTAAATACAACAAAAAAAACAAAACATCACAGTCCTGGAGGCTTACAGTCAAGAGTAGTGTTAACAAAAAAGGATTAAACAGAAATCAACACACTGCTCTGTGCACCACTGATGAAGCTGTATGCGAATAAAGCAGTCCAGCTGGAAGCCAATTCATCAGTGGATGTAAATGTTAAAGCAGGAAGAGCTCACCAACATTGAAAATGGCTATACAGTGGAACCTCGGTTCACGAACGTCTTGGTCGTAAACCGATTTGTACGTGTACCGAAAGTTTGCCAAACTTTTGCCTCGGTTCACGACCACACACTCGGTATACGAACAAGCCAGTTTCCCTTTCGGTTTGTACATGTTCAGTCTTTCCCTGTGCATTTCCTGTGCAGCGAGCAAGAGAGAGAGAGAGGCCGCACGCACACACAGGAGCGCGAGAGAGAGGCGCGTACACACACACACACAGGAGCGCCCACGAGAGGGGCGCGCGCACACACACACAGGAACACGCTAGAGATAGACACTCCAGGAGAGACAGCGAGCGAGAGAGGGAGGACTGGACTGGACGCATAAGGTAGAGAAGGCTTGTTCTTGTTTTCAGTTCTGTTTACAGCGATCGGTTCGTAGCCTGCATTGTTGCAATGTTCATTTGTCTTGGTGTTTTTTTTTTTTTTAAATTATGGATTTTTCAAATGTTCATTTTTTTCCCTGCGCTTAAAACTAAAAAAAAAAGTGTTTTTAGCGAGCGGTTCCTAGCACTATTAAGTTTTCTCTGTTGTTCAAAGTTTTCTCAGTGTTATTCAATGTTTTTACATTTAGTTTACTATTACGCTGTGCATTCTACGGTATAACAACTATATTTGTGCTTAAAAACTAAAAAAATATATTTACATACAGTTCGTAGGGTCTGGAACGGATTAATTGTATTTACATACATTCCTATGGGGAAAAATTGCTTGGGTTCACGACCAGAGTTTTGGAATGAATTATGGTCGTGAACCGAGGTTCCACTGTATTTGATTATAAACACTGGCCACTGTTCTCACAATACTGTATTTTGACTACATGAAAGTTATGACACTTATTTTACATATGAAACACACTGTACTCTGTCTCGAGCTCTCTCTCTCCATTTTAGTTTGCTTGCTACTTGAATACAACCTCCCCATTGATTCTATGCCAGCGTTAGAAAAGGTGCAACATACCTCTGTGGGAATACTTAGTCCATTCTCATTGTGCGTATCATTAACATGCACAAAATCAAAAAATTCCACAACTAATTTTTACGAACATGCCTTCACATTTGAGGTATTTTTCAACACAGCAAAAGTAAATTATAAGTATTAAACTCAGACTATTAACACTTTTTCCTGAGATAAGTCTCTGTTCACAGTGACGGTCATGGGGGAAGTTTTCATGAAAATAGGCAATGTTATGCTAAGCAAGTTTCAGGCTCTCTGTCAAGATGCTTTAAAGAGCCACATATCCGGGATTAGAAAATAAAATTGTTTACAGTTTCCATTGACCCTCTTCTGGTAATTACGATATTGTAACTCCCAACTAAAACTAAAGCATAAGTAATTCCCAAAAGCAACTGAAGTGCCAAACAACTAAATAATCCACTGAAGAGAAGCCAAAAGGTGTGGAAAAATGTAGAGCCGAACAGTAATGGCAATATTGTTTACTACCAAAATGAATACTAACTAGACAAGGAGCTCTTATGTACAGCAGGATGGTATAAAAGTCATTACAGTGATCATTTCAAAGATCTAGTATCCAATTTTTTAATCTCATCCTGGTTACCCTGTGTGAAGTTTGGCCGTTGTCCACGAGTGAGCATGGGGTTTCAACCTAACCTGTGTTAGCACTATGGCTATGTTATGTCTTAAAAGTTTACATCGTCACATAGTGATTTCAAAACATCTGATCATGATCAGTATCATTGGCTTTCTTGGGTGGAGAGATGCATATGGATTACGAATAATTACCGGTTTTATCCATGTGCCACAGAAAGCATCTAAACTGGGTGGTTGGTGAATTGGGGGGGGGGGGGGGGGGGGGTTGTTCAGGATGCAGTAGCTTTGTTGTGTCACAGGCTGCTCCAATTTGGCATATGCAGTGGTATGTTATTAAGATGATTCAAAGATGCTACATTCCAAGTTCATTCAAAATTGCTTCAAATCATGGTGGTGTTTTCTATTTACTGCAATACAGCCCACACCAAATAAGATTGCTTATTAATAACCATTAGGCTGCATGGCTTACAAACCGATTTTTAATTAGATTGTTGTTTAATCCAGACTACCATCTTGTAATGAGCATAATGAGCCAAACTGTAAAAAGCAGATTTTGTTGAGTACTTTAATACGTGTTTTAGTGATACTTCTCTTAATTGGTAATCAACCTATTTGTGCCCATAATGAACAGTTACAAATGGTTGAATATTTCATGATGCTCATGAGAACCTGAGGTATGCATCTGGGGTTCTGAATTAGACAAAAAGCATCACTTACCTTGCCTGCTCATAGAATTTTTTTTTGGTTACCAAATGCAAAACACGTACAGTATATAAAAAAAAAAAGGCACAGCTGCCATACAAACTGCTATGTTTAAAAGTCTGCTTTAGCACTATCAAGATTGTCATTCTTTAAATAAGGACAAATGTTAATTATTAATAAACATTAATATCAGTAAACACTAAAATGTAATCAATACAAAATTTTCATTATGGACAGAATTGCTTTATAAGGCATATAAGACTAATGACTGCAAAGTGAATCGTACAGCGTATGAGAACATGAGGGCAACCATTAAAAAGGGTATCAGGGAGGCTAAAAGACAAGGTCGTCTTTCGCCTTATCTGCTATATGCCTCTTCAACTAAGATTCTTTCAGTATTTTAGTAGTAAAAGAACAGTCAAGGAGGACGGTGTGGACGGGAGGACAGTGAAATAGCGGATGCCCTAAACTTACATTTTTCTGAGGTGTTTACAACTGAGCAAGTGGATAACTTCCCAGAAGTAACAGAGACTACTAAGGAGGTACTGAGGGATTTGGAAATTGTAGAGGGAGAAGTGCTGCTCAGATTAAATAAGCTGAAATCAAACAAATAACCAGGACAAGATAACCTTTACCCTCGAGTTCTTAAGGAGGCTAGCGAATAAATATATAAACCCTTGACACATTTTTAGGAAGTCATTGCACACTGGAGAGATTCCGAAGGACTGAAAAATGGCAAATATCATCCCATTATATAAAAAGGGTGACTGGGCAGATCCAAGCAACTATAGGCTAGTTAAGTTTAACATGCATCACAGGAAAATTAATGGAAGGAAATAAGGATAAGATTGAGCAACACCTGGCAAGAACAAGGGTTATTCTGAACAGTCGGCATGGGTTTAGAAGAGGGAGGTTGTGTTTTTCTAACCTGCTGGAATTCTATGAGGAGGCAACAAAAGGATATGATCAAAGTGGAGCATATGATATTATTTATCAGGACTTTCAGTAAGCATTTGATAAGGTGCCACGAGAGGTTGGGCATCAAATTAAAAGAAGTGGGAGTTCAGGGTGATGTTTTTAGATGGGTGCAGAATTGGCTCAGACACAGGAAGCAGAGGGTGATGGTGCGAGGAATATAAGTAACAAGCTTGTTAAGTTTGCAGAGGATACCAAGGTAGGTGGATTAGCAGATAATTTGGAATCCGTTATATCATTACAGAAGGACTTGGATAGCATACAGGTTTGGGCAAATTTGTGGCAGATGAAATTTAATGTCAGTAAATGTAAAGTATTACACATAGGAAGTAAAAATGTTAGGCTTGAATACACAATGGGCGGTCGGAAAAAAATCGAGTACACACCTTATGAGAAGGATTTAGGAGTCATAGTGGACTCCAAGCTATCAATTTCCCGACAGTGCTCAGAAGCCATTAAGAACAGAATGTTAAGTTACACAGCACAATGTGTGGAGTACAAGTCCAAGGAGGTTATGCTCAACCTTTATAATACACTGGTGAGGCCTCATCTTGAGTACTGTGTGCAGTTTTGGTCTCCAGGCTACAAAAAGGACATAGCAGCTTTAGAAAAGGTCCAGAGAAGAGCGATTAGGCTGATTCCAAGGCTACAGGGGTTGAATTATGAGAAAAGATTAAAAGAGCTGAGCTTATACAGTTTAAGCAAAAGAAGATTAAGAGGTGACATGATTGAAGTGTTTAAAATTATGAAGGGAATTAGTACAGTGGATCGAGACATTTTAAAATGAGTTCATCAAGAACATGGGGACACAGCTGGAAACTTGTTAGGGGTAAATTCAAACAAACATTAGGAAGCTTTTCTTTACTCAAAGAACAGCAGACACTTGGAATAAGCTACCAAGTAGTGTGGTAGACAGACATTGGGGACTTTCAAAACTCGACTTGTTGTTTTGGAAGAAATAAGTGGATAGGACTGGCGAGCTTTGTTGGGCTGAATGGCCTGTTCTCATCTAGAGTGTTCTAATGTTCTAACTGTAAATCTGAACTCGTATGTATAATATTTGTATATAAAATGTATGAAAATGTAGCTTTCAATTATTTTTATTACATATCAAACCACACTACTGTTCTTACATAACTTAAACCATTTATGTCTTGTTTATATATATTAAAAAAAAACAGTCAATAATCACACTACTGTTCTTACATAAATTAAACCATTTGTCTTGTTTATATATATTAAAAAAAAAAAAAAAAAAAACTGTCAGTAATCACAAACATTATCTCACCTAGAGATATTGCACAACATTTGATCATGTGTAAGTAGTCTACTTTAGTTAAGTATTTACAGCCCTATTTTGTATTAGGCTGTTATTACTTATTTTAATAGCCCATAAAGTGACAAGAAAAATCTAAATTTCACAAAAAGAAATAACAGTCAATTATTAGTTAAAACAAAAAAACAGCCAAGTCAGAAATTTAAGAACTTTTAAAGTTTCTTCATGTGCCATCTCAAAAACCATCAAGCTCTATGCCTAAAGGAGCTCTCATGAGGACCACCAAAGAAAAGACCAACAGTTAGCATTTCTGCAGCAGATTAGACTACTATAAATAATCAGCGACAGAAACAACCAATTAACTGCATTTCACGCAACAGTTCAAACACAAACTTCACAGGGTTCAAGAAGCAGACATTCCATTAATATCAACTACTGAGAGAAGACTGTGAATCAGGTCTTCAAGATATCATTGCAGCACACAATACTAACGGAGACAAAAGATTTGCATGAACCAAGAGACGCAGGAAGTGGACATCAAACCAGACGAAATCTGTACTTTGGGCTGAGGAGTCCCGATTTGGAATGAGATTTATAGCCATGTCTTCATAAAATGGAAAGATGGTGAACAGATGTCTGCATCTGTGGTTCCATACTGTTGGATTGATACTTAAATGTGGACTTCAGTACCAAAACCAGCTTTTGCAACTCTGTACCAGTATCAAAACTATACCAAACCAAAATATGGGAATACTTAATATTTTTCACAAAATTCATAAAGCAGCACAACACATGCTAGGGACTGAAATTCCTAGAAAGTCTTGGTAAGACACTTTATGAATAAAAAGGCGGCACAGAAGATGGTATGTGAGACCTTTAAAAGTTATTGTGCCATTGCGTAAAGGAATAAGCGACGCTTGAATATATAAACACCACAAATGCATATGTACAGTGCATCCAGAAAGTATTCACAGCACATCACATTTTCCACATTTTGTTATACCGTATTACAGCCTTATTCCAAAATGGATTAAATTCATTTTTTTCCCCTCAGAATTCTACACACAACACCCCATAATGACAACATGAAAAAAGTTTGAGATTTTTGCAATTTTATTAAAAATAAAAAAATTGAGAAAGCACATGTACGCAAGTATTCACAGCCTTTGCCATGAAGCTCAAAATTGAGCTCAGGTGCATCCTGTATCCCCTGATCATCCTTGAGATGTTTCTGCAGCTTAACTGGAGTCCACCTGTGGTAAATTCAGTTGACTGGACATGATTTGGAAAGGCACACACCCGTCTATACAAGGTCCCACAGTTGACAGTTCATGTCAGAGCACAAACCAAGCATGAAGTCCAAGGATTTGTCTGTAGACCTCCGAGACAGGATTGTCTCGAGGCACAAATATGGAAAAGGTTACAGAAAAATTTCTGCTGCTTTGAATGTCCCAATGAGCACAGTGGCCTCCATCATCTGTAAGTGGAAGAAGTTCGAAACCACCAGGACTCTTCCTAGAGCTGGCCGGCCATCTAAACTGAGCGATCGGGGGAGAAGGGCCTTAGTCAGAGAGATGACCAAGAACCCGATGGTCACTCTGTCAGAGCTGCAGAGGTCCTCTGTGCAGAGAGGAGAACCTTCCAGAAAGACAACCAGCTCTGCAGCAATCCACCAATCAGGCCTGTATGGTAGAGTGTCCAGACGGAAGCCACTCCTTAGTAAAAGGCACATGGCAGCCCGCTGGAGTTGCCAAAAGGCACCTGAAGGACTCTCAGACCATGAGAAACAAAATTCTTTGGTCTGATGAGACAAAGATTGAACTCTTTGGTGTGAATGCCAGGCGTCATGTTTGGAGGAAACCAGGCACCGCTCATCACCAGGCCCAATACCATCCCTACAGTGAAGCATGGTGGTGGCAAGCATCATGCCGTGGGGATGTTTTTCAGCGGCAGGAACTGGGAGACTAGTCAGGATAAAGGTAAAGATGACTGCAGCAATGTACAGAGACATCCTGGATGAAAACCTGCTCCACAGCGCTCTTGACCTCAGACTGGGGCGACGGTTCATCTTTCAGCAGGACAACGACCCTAAGCACACAGCCAAGATATCAAAGGAGTGGCTTCAGGACAACTCTGTGAATGTTCTTGAGTGGCCCCAGCCAGAGCCCAGACTTGAATCCAACTGAACATCTCTGGAGAGATCTTAAAATGGCTGTGCACCGACGCTTCCCATCCAACCTGATGGAGCTTGAGAGGTGCTGCAAAGAGGATTGGGCGAAACTGGCCAAGGATAGGTGTGCAAAGCTTGTGGCATCATATTCAAAAAGACTTGCGGCTTTAATTGCTGCCAAAAGTGCATTGACAAAGTATTGAGCAAATGCTGTGAATATTTATGTACATGTGATTTCTCAGTTTTTTTATTTTTAATAAATTTGCAAAAACCTCAAGTAAACTTTTTTCACGTTGTCATTATGGGGTGTTGTGTGTAGAATTCTGAGGAAAAAAATGAATTTAATCCATTTTGGAATAAGGCTGTAACATAACAAAATGTGGAAAAAGTGATGCACTGTGAATACTTTCCAGATGCACTGTATGTTGGCATTTTGCTTCACCATATCGAACCAGTCAAACATTGAAGCACACACATCAGTCCTGTGGGATCTGCAAAGATCCTTGCTGTTATATGTAGATAGTAAAGAGGCTCCAATGTCACATTTCAACTTGATCACACTTTGCCCCCCAATATTTTGCTGGTACTGTAAATCGCACATGCATCAACTGAAACGCTGGAAACGTGTGCTGGCCATATGTGCGCATATGCGTTCTGAGCGTGAAGTATAAACCTGGCCTAAAAGCTATTTGGCAAAGGAGAGAGATCGAGTGATGCAGCAGGCAAGATGGCCTCCGTCCTCACAGACTAAACCCTACAGAGATGGTTTGGCATGAATTAGACTGGAAAGAGAAGAAAAAGTAGCCAACAAGTGCCCAGTATGTAGAAACTCAATTCAATACTGCTGGAAAAAGTGTACCTCATGAAAACTAGTTGAGAGAATGCCAAGAGTTTTAAAGCTGCCATCAAGGAAAATGGTGGATAGTTTCATTCTTCAAGAGTAGTTTTGATTAACATTTTAATATAAATCCATGTATTTCATTGTTTTGCTGTATTAATTACTCAAAAACAATGTTGCTTACACACTGAGTGGTGACAACCTTTTGCATTGGGAGTTGCCTTTGCTAGGTCATGAAACACCATCATTGGGTCGCAAGGTCATGGGGGGTTGGGGAAGGAAAAAAAAGTAGAAGCAGTTTCAGTGTCTGACAAGCTCACACTTTAACCCCATATTCCACCCAGCTGCTAAGACAATAATAAACTTAAGTCATATCCAGTTTGTAATCACACTGGTTTCATCAAGGAGAAAAACAACCCTGAATTTATTTCCCGTTTCTTATCACGTTCACCTCTCTCTCTCTCTATATATTATAAAAGAAAATCCTGGAATGAAAAGCAAATGCAAGGCTACGATACGTGATAATCTCGAAAGACATTTTAAAGACCCGCGAGACCAAGGAGACTTGCCACGGTGCGTCTCACGGGGACCGTAAACATGAGACTTGGTGCCAAGAGATTGTCCCAGGGCCGTAGCAAAAAGGACAGCAGATGTACAGGCTTTAAAAAGATCAAAGGGCAGCGCGACAGCAGCTACCCCAACCGAACGCGAGCAGCGTTATACATCCTGCAAGAAAGAATTCAACAACGCCCGGGCCAGAAATAAAGGACAGGTATTGCTTTTACAACGTCACGCGAGACCAGGCAGTGAGCCATCATTTAAAACAAGTCAACAGACCTCTAATCTAGCAGTTGTTGGATTGCTTTTGGCAGGCAAGCATCATGTGCTCCGAGCTCTTAAAAACGACATGCGACAGGCAGAAGAGGCAGCTAGCAAGCAGCAAAAAGACAGCAAATGATCCAAAGGCATATCCTTAGCGTACGTTCAGCCACAACACCCTTCACAACACGAGCAGTATTATACGTCTGGGAAGAAAGAGATGTAACCTTGCACGGGGCAGGAAATAAAGAAACAAGTATTGTTTTTACAAAAGTTTTTAAAGTAAAAGTGAAAATAATGCATATGTAACAATTCACAAGAAAATAATCTCTAACTCTTTTAGGGCGGATGTTGACTTTTGTCGACAGGAGGGGGTGAAGGCGAATGTCGACAAAAGTCGACATCCAGGGATAGGGGGCGACAATCAGCTGTTAATGGCGACAAATCTCACTGTCACGTCACAGGCATTCCCTCTGTGCTTGGAGGAATGCTAGACTCGTTGACTCGGCAACTAAACCTTGCGTGGGCGTGAGTTGCGAAATGTAAACAATGGCAAGATGGCACCGACATGTGAAAAGGCAGCGAAGCAAGTGCAGAAAAGAAAACACTCGGCAGACAATGTTTTGCGCATTATCGCGGAGTCGGACTCTTGATTTTTTAGAATCGGATTTTATTGGCAGTGATCAGGAGATCGAGCAAGAGAGTGAGAAGCAGGCATCAGCTGATCAGACACCAGCCGTTGCCGCGCCAGCGGATCTGCTGCCAGTTGAGTGCCTTCACGCAGCCGATGCATCTACAGCAAGGTTCGCATGGGATAAATACACAGACATTGATCCTTTGAGAGCCGATCTGGCTACCGGAGTTTACAAGATGGCATGGCTTGCTGTTGGACACGACAGATCACCAGCTGCTGTACTTCAGGCCGCTCTCTCCTGATGCTGCTTTTCAGCTACTGTCAGACGAGACAAACAGGTAGGCAGAGATTTTTTTTGAATCGCGGGCTGCGTTTGCATAGCATTCTCGTTTTTCAAAGTGGAAACCCACAACGAAAGACGAGATGAAGCGCGCTGTGGCATTACAAATAGAGATGGGACAGAACTGGTGATATAACTTCAGGGAGCATTGGTCCAAACGTGTTTTTGTCCCCTGGTGGCTTAGGTACGTGCTGCTGCAAAGTTTTATTCACTTCTGTAATAAACAGAAGCAAATCCCATGGGGTGAGCCAGGCTATAATGCCATACATAAAGTTCATAAAGTTTCAGAAGATGAAGAGGTGACAATACGGTTTTCATGCAGGCAGAAAACTTGGTGGCAGGGGCATGGCACGATGGCAAATGGGTGACTTATCTCTCTACAGTACACACTAACAATATATGTGAGAAAATGCAGCAACAGACAATTGAAAAATAGGCACCAAAGCAACACATATTGTAAGGAGTGCAATGTGGCAATGACTGAAATTGGCTGCTTTGAGCGAGATCAGACTTTGCTGTGTAAAATGTATGTGATATGTATGTGAAATCATAGAGTATGCAGGCTCATACAACATGCAAGACAGTAACATTTATCAAAAGTAAATATTTTTTGTTGATTTGATATGTTAAACAATTGCTTTGTGTTCTTTTTTTAAAAAATGTTAGTTTTTGGAAAAATATTCAGCCCTGGGAGAAAACAAACAAAAAAAAAATTAGCCCTAAAAGAGTTAAATTGTAGATTGCCTGCCTAAGGTAAAGTCATCCCTGATGAATGAGGATGTGGGAATGAGGAGTCCTTTCATCAGATTAGCGCTATTTCAGATGTGGAACGGCAAAATGGGGGAGGCAGCCTGATGAATGAGGTCTCCAGGACTTAAAACAAATCCAAATCATATTATGTGATATCATCTAATGTGAAATTCTACTCCGTACTTCTAGAATTATTTTTATTTTTATACTGTATTGAGGATTTATTCTGTTCTATGTATTGTACTGTATTGTATTGACCCCCTTCTTTTTGACACTCACTGCATGCCCAACCTACCTGGAAAGGGGTCTCTCTTTGAACTGCCTTCCATTTTTTCCCTACAAGGGTTTTTTTTGGGAGTTTTTTCTGGTCTTCTTAGAGGGTCAAGGCTGGGGGGCTGTCAAGAGGCAGGGCCTGTTAAAGCCCATTGTGGCACTTCTTGTGTGATTTTGGGCTATACAAAAATAAATTGTATTGTATATCCGGTAAACCAAACACAGGGGTCGGCGAGCGAAGCGAGCAGGAGGCGGAGCCCCCTAGTTTCATTTAAGAAAGCCCAACCCCAAAGTGGACTCGTCACTAAAACTAGGTTCCTAGTTCCAAAAGGCTGAGAAACACTGCACTAAAATACAGAAAATGGTAAAAATTAAACACCCTTCTATGTGTACAGGTCATCCAAACTTGTGTTGATTTATAAATGTTTGGCAAGATATTTCACACTCAAAACGCCACTCCAAACCAACTGTTTTAGTCCAGTCACTTTTGAAACAACTTCAAGTTGTACTACTATGTTCAAGTTCTAAAAATTAAAAATTGTAACAATGTACTTATTAATAATTCTTTAAACGTTTGTAGGCACACAAGGCAGGTAATATTCAAGTTGCCAAAAAAGACAGGAGAAAAACTAGTAAGCAATCTAGGAACAATCCAGTCAAAGAATGACCTTAATACAATACTGAGAACTGAATAATGAAGAGCAGCTAGGCCTCAACTTTTGCCTAATTTTGGTTTAACCAACATTTTCATAGAAAGCAGTATTTATATATATTATTTCCAGGTAGGGCTGATGAAATAATGTTGCTCTACAGGACTGTGATTTAAAAATTTTCTTGAATACTCCACCCAAATTGTTATACTTTACTTATTCATTGTAGTTTCTAGTGGTAAGAGAAAAAAAATGTAATCTCATGCTTTCATGCAGAAATGAGAGAAAAAAGTTTCATAAAATACAGTTTTGACAAAAGTCAATGGTGACTAATGCTGTATAATGGCAAACAATGTGAAAAAAAGCTTCAAAATGTATGCTCAAAAATGTGCAAAACACTTGCTTTTTTGCTAAAACTTCCAAAATAATCAGTACACATCAAAAACTGGAAACCAAACCCTTATGGGATTCACTTTTTGAACAGAAGACAGATTCTTGACAAATGAATAGAGGCAGGTCAGTTGCGGTTTATGATTTGCACTAATGAGTTTAATATGCTTCACTAGGATAATTTAGTAGCATACTAAATGTTAGCAAACAGCAATTACCAATGTATAAAATGACCCAGATAAGAGATTTAATAATTATAGGCTCTTACGATTGTGGGGTACTGCACTCTCTTTATTGAGCAGGTTTCCCTATAGCAAGTCAAACAGCAGCTAAAGCCAGTAAGAGATTATGGAGGAAGCACGCAATCTAAGAGGAGAGTGAAGCTGTAAAAAACACATTAGATATTAGTGCAGTGTCAAAGCCAAATTTTAGTATGATAATCATAGTCATGCCTATTCAATTAGTATTGCAAAAATTTTGTCCTTGCATTTTAAGGAGCAAAATTGCTTAATCCAGAGGCATTTTATACAACACTGATTATATGCATAATTAGACATATAATGTCTATATACTGTGTGTGTATCTAAAATGACAATAAGCACTTAAAACAGAAGCTCAATGTATACTGTAATATTTAAGCCGCAAAGATTGTACTGCATAAAAAGAAATGTTCCAACAGAACAGAGAAGAAAAAAAATTCAGCCTAAATTGCAAATTAAATCAACAAAACTGGAAGACATCTGTACAACCTCTCAACATGTCTGAAAGTACACAAACTGGCTGTCAAAATAACACAAGCTTACAATACTTTGAAAATGTGAGACTATCCAGAGTTGGTTAGAGGAGTTCTATAATTCCTCATCCCCCACCTATTCCTAGTTCTGTCACACAACATCCTCAAGGCAATCAGATCTAGCAACAGCAGTCATTAAGTCTGCTAGGACTTCCAATTCCAAGATATGCAACTAACAACATTACTCCCCCCCCCCCCCCCCCCCCCCCCCCAAATAAAAAAAACCACACACACACCCCACACCCTCATTGGCTCTACAAGTGAAAGTCTGTCTCACAGGGCAAGATTTTCTAACAGCAGATTTAGCACATTCAACTTTTTAAACAACTAAATGCCAGGCAAAAGAAATCAATAAGCTTCAACAGATATTTACAGCTATACAAAGCAGTATTAACTTTTCAGTTTTGAGCCCGATTTATATAAAAAAAATAAATAAATAAAAAAGGTGCATGGATAGTGGATAACACACAACAATAAGAAGCAATGCAATATATTTCCATAAAGTCAGTATGCACAATGAGTTTATTTTTTATTCAGACTAGTGGGCTTTGCCCCCTGCTCACTTTGCTCGTCAACCCCCCAGCCCGGCCTGCACTACACACCAGCCACTTCACATCTCTGGATTTCACATTAACCAAACAACAAAATCTTAATTCTCGTAGATACGCCTCTTCATTGGGAAGAAACACTACTTTTTTTCCTGGTGGCTGCACGAATTAGACAATCTACATGTCTCCGACTTAAACTTTAAATCCGAACGATATATTCAATCTCTTTTCGCTGTTCCGTTATTTCACCAAGTAATAACTCCCGTTTGTTTGCGCTAATGCGATCTTTACTATCTTTTTTTGAGACTTTCGAATTTTAGTACTTTCATTATCTGTAACCTGCTCTGTATGTGTATCTCACAGTTTTTGAATTCTTTACGACGTTCTACTTTGTCATCTACTCTGCCTTTAATTTCCGGACCCGGTGATGGTTAAATCTCTTGGCACAAAGTCTCATCTTGCGGGACGTGAAATCTCTCCAAAAAAGTCACAGGCTAAAAAAAAACAAAAACAAAAAAATCTCGTCTCATCCCAGGATTTTTTTTTTTTTATTATAATGGAGAGAAATGCAAGCAAAAACTAAATGATTATGAATCTTGAACTTCCCTTATTTGTATGCACTTGTGATTTGTGTTTTCCAAGAGTGGCCACACAAAATGAGTGCTTTTTAATTTTTATTTTTTGATACACTTTGTACCATCTGCAAAATATACCCCCAGGAGCTTCAGTTAACAGTTGATGACATTCACTAAACATGCAATAATTTTGTAACTTGTTTGATTCACTTACAGTACATTTTAGGAATTATGCTTTTTGGGGCTAATTAGACATGGTTTTACTTATTCATTATTCATGACTGCCCACCATAAACTGCATCCAAGTATCCCTGTTAAATTCTCACATTAACTGATGCTTACATGAAAAGATCAACTCAAATTAGGGAGTGCAAAAACAGAAACGAAAAAGCAATCCTCACGTGGGAAAGATAATACAAATAGCCCAAAGAACAGATGTTTGAAATACAGGTTTTAATATACCACACAAACTAAATATCACCTTAACAGTGATAAATCATTTACTGATACATGTATAATTCATTAACAGGAGGCAATGGATTTTAACTACTGGGATTTTACACAAAAGTGTTCAATAAATCTATGTACAGCTATTTGGTCAAGTTTTTAGTCTAAATCAGTGGTGGCGAACCTATGGCAAGCGTGCCAGAGGGGGCACTCAGAGCCATCTCTGTGGGCACACACGGCGTTGCCCCAGCACAGAGTTACTTACTAGAAAGCCAGGGGGAGCGGGGCCGGGCTGCTCCCCTCCCCCTCTCCAGATGTTAATGTATAAGTTGTTTTTTCTAAACTAAAACCTCAGTATTCAGGTTAAATTGACATGTTGGTACTTTGAGATAAATAAGTGGGTTTTGGGTTGCAGTTTGGGTACTCGGTCTCTAAAAGGTTCGCCATCACTGGCCTAAATATTTAAAGATTCTCAACAGAACACACTAATGCACTTTGGAGTTCTCTTTAAGTACCAACATTAGTGGTACCAAAATATCGTCCAAAAGCAACTTCTCGTAACCATCCAATAACAGTTTGACGACGAACAATGCCTTTTCCAGCATGATGGAGCACCATGCCATAAGGCAAAAGTGATAACTAAGTGGCTCAGGGAACAAAACATCAGAATTTTGGGTCCATGGCCAGTAAACTCCCCAGACCTTAATCCCATTGAGAACTTGTGGTCAATCTTCAAGAGGTGGATGGACAATACAAAAACCCACAAATTCTGAAACTACAAGCACTGATTATGCAAAAATGGACTGCCACCAGTGAGGATTTGGTGACAACATGCCAGGGCGAGTTGCACAGGTCTTGGAAAAAGGGCCAACACTGCAAATACTGACTCTTTGCATAAACTTAATGTTGTCAATAATAGCCTTTGAAACCTGAAATGCAAAATATGCTTTTGAAATAAATGGTTTGTCACACCTCATCAAAAGGACTTCCGTTATAGCAGACAACGAAGAGCCACGGGAAATGCTGATTTCAGTACTCAAAACATACAAATCAACAAATCTGCCTTACACCACTAGATGCACAAATGAAGTTGCACAAAATAAACCTGCCTGCATGTTTAATCGAACAACTGAAGAAACTGAATGTCTAACTGACAATGTAAAAATGCCATGACAAGATAGAGGCAGTGTTTTTAAACTTTGTACATCCATAAACTACAATATTTATCTAAACTATTTCTTCTGTATGCACTTTTTAACTTGTTGCACCCAGATGTGTATTCTCATTTGAGAATCACATCTGGCCCCATGAGACTAATGATCAATCAGTAGCTTATTAGACACTAGTCATTTAGCCCGTTACAATAACGGGCGCTAGAACAGAAGTGCATAAACATTAATAGGAACAGTCTACAGTATATTACATGGCAAGGGACTTTGGTCGTATTTTTCTTTCTTTCAGCCTTTCTTTGGTTGATGTTTAGTTGCTGAGCTGACCGTTCTTCTTGGGCTGCCGCTGTATATTGTGTGTCTTTAATTTTCTGTGACAGCAATACTGTCTTATACGTCCGCTGGCTTGTACGTCCATAATATATCTTTAATTTTCTCTGGCGGTAATACAGGCGTGCGCGTCGGTAATATGCCTTTAATCTCCTCTGACAGTAATACTGGCTTGTATGTGGCTGTAATATGCGTCACTGTATTGTGTACCTTTAATTTCCTCTCGCAGTAATACTGGTTTGTATTTCCGTAAAACACCTAACTTTCTCTGACAATAATATTGTGCATCGCACCGTGCCCCGCGCATGCGCACTTCACCAGAAGACACACACACATGGACACCTGGACGCACAAAGGGATTTTATTAAAGAGGATACTGTCAAATGTTGCACTAGTTACTACTAAAACATGAAAACTATCCTTTACATGTTTGATCTACATACACTGAAAAAGCAGTTATTTACCAGGCACAGGTTGAGCAACTATGCACCCTAAATGAAACTAAATTATAGAAATATGTAAAAAATCTTCATTTCTAGTTTATCAACCTAATTTCTATTCTCATATTTTCTGTTAACCTGCCTGTGTGGCTGCAGCAGAGAGTAAACAACACAAGGAATTGGACAAACGAGAGACCAATTCAGTCCATCAAACTTGTTTACTTAGCTAATAGCTAAGCTGTCCCAATACCTTATCCAGATGCTTCTTAAAGATTATTATTAAGGTTTCGGCTTCAAAATACATTTAACATTGAAGTCCCCAACACACAATTCACCCTTTAGATAAAATGGCTTTGACATTCACTAGAGTGCTTTAAGTAGTGAGAAAAGCACCATATAAATGTAAAGAATTAATTAAACACTAAAAAAAGCTTGCTTATGCACAAAGGAAGGCTCCAAATCTGAGATTGCAATTTCCCATACAAGTGTCTGGATTTATAAAAGCAACTTAATAAGGGAAGAGGCTATTTTCACAACAACTCTGACCTGACCTCTGACCTATGCAGGCACATTTCAGAGAATCTGGGAAATAACTACACTATTGATGTATGGAAATGCTGCAAAACCAGTTAAATGACGACTTGGACAATTTTTATTACTGAGCTGTTATTGTAATGTCCACTGACATGACAAACGTTACACATCAAAAACATATGTAGATTTTAAAGGGGGGGGGGGCAATGCTACATTTTTGTACTGAAGAACTTTTTTTTTTGTATCATCTACTTATGGTCACTTCCCAGGGAACTGGCAGACATGTCAGGAGTATCTCAGTCAAGCTTAATTTCATGCCTGCTGTGCTGGAAGCCAGCAAGGATCTACATTCATTTCTCCCTCCACTGCTGCATAAGCAGGGCCATTTTATCAGAGACAACATAAAAAAAAATGGAACCGTTTGCCATTCTGCCTTTCTAGGAGGTGGTACTGGTGTATAAGGTGCAGAACTGCTGGATTTCACAAGTTTCACCCCACAAGCCATTACTCTTTAATAACCAGTCAATAAATACAATGCTAGTCTTGCCCTAAGGTCTTCAAGTGGATCACAATGGCACAGTGCAGTGACAGAGGCACTATCCTTCAAATGAATCTTGAAAAAGATTAACAATCCTCACCCACTCACCAGCTAATTGCTGTTTTGAACGTACCGGTGCCAAAAATGGCTGCCTTCGCAATACCCAGGTGGATGCTACACATTGGTAGTAGCTTAAGTGAGAAAAGTAATTTAAAAATGCATTATTAATCTGTTAATACAGTACACCATACAATTTATCTTCGTAAAATGTACGTATTTGTTCATTAAATTTATGCAGCAGGTCATGCTCTCGTTTATTAAGGTTATCATTCATGTTTAATAACTGTTGGCTATTGCTGCACACAACAGTTAACCTTGGATACGGCATTAATCTGTTATATACCACCATCTCCAGTAATACACATTTCTTTATTTTTATGCAGTTACATTTGATTATTTTATTATGCAATGAAAGGACTTGCTTGATCGTCACACGTTTTCAAGTGCCCTTTGATGGCGTGCACGAAAGCTGCTTAAAGTATTTAACTAGAGGAGGGGACGCTGGCACACACATGATGTTGCTGCTCCTCCTTGTTAACAACACTTTCGTAAAATTTGCCTTAATCCTGCACTTTAAGCTTATTTTATTTTCTTTATTGTACATATATATTTCGTGGATGCAGCTGACTCGAATTGTATGGATTTGGTTTAATTTTTACGGATTTTACCTTTCCTGGGAACAACTGAATCTGTGGATCACGGGTTGAGACCTACGAACATTCTTTGCACCTTGGCGATCTAGGAGCCTGGGATGATCTGTCTCCTTGATTATAGTTGCTATGCTGGTCTGCTCTCGATTCATTTTATTGTGCTTTATGACTAAGAACTGCTCTGATGTTCACACCTACCTGGCTTGTGGCTCTGGGGTGATAACACCTGTAATACCCAGCGTTGCTTGTGGCTGTATGTTGGAACCTCCAAATCCTGCTGCTTCCTCCTTTTGCTATGCTTTCTGCCGCTTTGCTATCGCCACTCATCTGCGCCACCGCATCCTGCCCATCTCACCGGCTCCGCTGTTCTACTTCTCCACTGCTATCAGATAAGTATTGCTCAGTATCATGCTAAAATACTCTTGTGACAAACTCCTTCATATTAAACAGTTTGTCCAGAGCAAATGGTCTGACTGGAATATCCTAAAAAATACACCGGTATTTTGCTTCGCCCGAAATATGTACATCATGGATCAGGTCGCCACCACTGCCAGGCTGCGAATGAAAAGATCACCGGCAGCATTTGCTCAGGAATATGCCGTCCTACTGATGGCCCTGGAAATAGAAGTGTCAGTGTGCCAAATTTACAGTACGTGAAAATAAATTCCTTACTGTTTTGACTTGACACATGTTGATTTTCCCCATCCACTCTGGTGGTCATATATTGGATCTGATCTGCACATCTGGATTATCTGTTGCCAACACTTGAAGCACTGATTTGGGACTCTCTGACCATAAAGCACTTTCACTGTCTTATTACCTCTCCCTCCTCTTACCTGTAAATGACAAATTTCTTACAGAAACCTTAAAAATCTCTGTCCCTCTATCCTTTCTGGATCCATTTCTGATCTTTTCCTATCTTGACCTATTCCATCAACACTAGATAGTCTTGTTGACCACTATAACACAGCCCTTCATTCAGCATTAGATAAAACAGCTCCTTTAAAACATAAGGAGGTTTCCTTTAAGCATTCTGCGCAATGGTATAATTCAGAATTGTGATCTATGAAAGCAGATGGCAGATGCCTTGAAAGAATGTCACGAAAGTCTGGCCTCACCGTGCACATCCATACAGAGAAGCACTAACTGCTCCCAAGAACACCCATTATGGCAGAATAATACAAAGTGGCAATGAAAACCCAAGGGTTTTGTTCTCTGTAGTTAATTACTTCAACCTGCATCTGGCCCAATTACCTCCACTACTGAAGTCTGTGAGAAATTCCTCCACTTTTTCCACAATAAAATTAAACATCTAAATAATTCAACTAACATAATCCATCTATATCCTTCCCTGTCTTCCCACTCTATCCAGCTCCTTTTTTAAATTTTCACCAGTCACATCAGTATTTGTTAATGATCTGCTTTGTAAGATGAGGCCGACTACTTGTGTACTGGACCCCATCCCCACCACACTACTTAAACCCTGCCTTCATGCCATAATCCCGACTATTACAAGAATAATAAACTCATCCCTTAACACTGGCTTCGTGTCGCTCACTTTTAAAACTGCTTCTGAACCCCCAATGTTAAAGTCTGGTCTTGATGCTGACAATCTTAATTTTCAGCATATTTCCCACTTACCTTTTTTGTCAAAATTTCTTGAGAGTGTTGCACCTTCCCAACTCACCAACTACTTAACTTCTAATAATTTGATGGAACCCTTTCAATCTGGTTTCAGAGCACAGCACAGCTGTGAAACTGCTCTGCTACGGGTGTAATCAATGATTTGCTTATGGCAGCAGACTCTGGACAAACCAGCATATTAATGCTGCACTGAGGTCTAACAGAATTTGACACTGTCAGACATGACATTCTACTATCCAGAATGGAGAACATGCTGGGTATCTCTGGCACTTCCCTCCAGTGGTTCAAGTCCTATCTGACTGATAGGCATGAGTTTGTTAGTCTTGGCAACAGCAGGTCCAGCACAGCGCCAGTCACACAAGGAGTTCCACAGGGTTCTGTCCTCGGTCCTCTGCTTTTCTGTATTTATATGCTTCCCCTTGGCCATATTACTCATAGCTTTGGACTGGGTTATTTTAATGCAGACGATACTCAACTCTATTTCAATGTTAAAAGTGGAACTTCATCTGAGCTTTCTCAGCTCAGAATTTGCCTCAGTGAAATTAAAACCTGGATGGAGCTTAGAACTCTTTAAAATTAAATTGCAACAAACTGAACTCTTGCAAATTGGGACTAAAGTGTAACTTTAAAAAATGAGCTCCTTCCCAGTCAATCTTGGCAGTGATCTCATCAGACCTGCCTCTACTGCAAAGAATCTTGGTGTCATTTTTGATTCCTCCCTTTCTTATTCCGTCCACATAAATCACCTAATAAACATTCTTATTTTCACCTCCATAACATATCACGTGTTCGCTCCTTCCTCTCCTTTTCTAACACTGAGAAACTTGTCCATGCTTTGCACATCCCGAATTGATTATTGTAATTCCCTACTGGCAGGTGCCCCTTCTAATCTTATATCACAGCTCCAGCTTATTCAAAACTCAGCTGCAAGAGTCCTTACACGGACCAGCAGCAGCAGCAAGCACATAACACCCATCCTGCTTCGCCTTCACTGGCTCCGTGTCTTACAGAATTGAATATAAAATTCTGCTAATAACCTACAATGCCTTAAAAGACCTTGCGCCAAACTACATCAGTGACCTCTTCCATCACTGTGCCTGTCTGCCCACTAAGGTCCTCCGATTCTTGTAATCTTGTGCCCCACACTAATCTACACTCCATGGGTGACAGGTCCTTCAGCTGTATAGCGCCCAGACTCTGGAATGACCTACCGAAATTAATTAGATCAGCTGACTCCATGAATTCTTTTAAAAAAACAACTCAATACTCATCTATACCAGTGCTCCGCAACCTTTTCTCACCTACGACACACCAAAGTTCTTCCTAGAATTCTGCGGCACATCAAAAGCCAAAATATATAGTAGTGGCGTAGCTAGGGCGGGGTGCTCGGTAGTTTCCTTTTTTTTTTTTGTTCCTTGAGGAGGCGCAAAAAAAAATTTCAGCTTTGGGGCGTCAAATTTTTCACCGCCCCGGACAACATGAACTCCAATTTATTTTTCAGCTTTAGGGCGTCAAATTTTTCACCGCCCCAGGCAACATGATCTCCAGCTACGCCACTGATATATAGATATTAATTTAATACACACATTTTACAATAAATTTTCATTTTTATTGTAAGTATACATTTATTATAAGTATACATACATAAAAACTATAATTACTTTTATGCAATCTTAATAATTATTATAACATAATGACTGATTAATGTGATACCTGCGCTTGTTTCAAAAGTTGAACACAAAAGTTTTATATTCGGCTCAATATTTGACAGTGCAACCCGAAGTTCTTGGTCAAGATCTTTTGAGCATGACCGCTTATCATTTTTAATTAACACAAGAATTGTTTGTCTTTTTTGGCGTAACTGGGATGGTTTGAATTTAGATGGCGATTTAGTTTACTGGGTGCCATTGCCTCGTTTGATAGCTGATCGCCGCAAATGATGCATTGTGGCTTTGGAGCCGTTTCGTCACCACACCACGAGAATCCATATCGAATGTAGTCTTCGTTGTACTTCCTTTTCACAATCTTCTTTGTTTTTTTTGCAACACTTGTGCTGGGTTCTTCATCATCTGTACGTGAAGACGAATCTTTTCCACGTGAAAATGTATCCATATTTAAAGGGGTATAAAACTAAATATGAATCACACGAAGAACGTTAACCATACACAATTCAGCAACACAACTAATAGTAATGAATGATAACTACTGTCGCAAGACGAGTGAATGCGACGTAGCACGACTAATAGGCCTACGTCGGCTTGAATTGAATCTAGGTGAGGGCACGGAGCGCTCTGCCTATCAAAGCATACTACGGAGTTGTCTGGCGACTACGTAGGGCCTACGTCGTAGGCGCCAGGCGATGGGATTTATTATTTCAGAGAAATGACACATAAAATTATGAAACCTTTAAAAGGCTATTTACGCGAATATTTCATTGCATGTATTCTTGTTATTGTGTTTCTAAGGAGGACCGTTGAAATATTATTTAGATAGAAAATTGTCTTATTTGACCGCGTCACACCTGTATCGGCTCAAGGCACACCAGTGTGCCATGGCACACCGGTTGCGGAGCACTGATCTATACAGAAAGGCTTTTAGCTCTACCGGACTTTATTACCCTTCTTTCAGTTTACCTCTATGTGAAGATGCTCATGTAACCTGTGTGTGTGTGCTAGCCCATCAATGATGTTATCTGTACGGCAATTTACTCTGAATTTACTGTCTTAATCTTTATTTACCTGGTTTAGTACAATGTTATATACTGTAAACCCTGTCGTTCTTTTACTCTGTGAAGTGCCTTGAGTATGGGAAAGGCGCTATATAAATAAAATATTATTAAAGTAAACAATCGACTGTAAAAAAATTACTTGGTTGAAGCAGGGCCTAACAAAACACCTCAAAGACAACTTAAGTGTATCCACGTTGTACGACTCGTTTTTCCGCACACATCAGAGAACGTTTTAGAATACGGTCTACACACAATATATCGATTTTTGTTAATTCGGACAAGTCTTTTATTGCAATTGAGATGTTCTTCCCTTTGAAATACCCAATACTTAAATGCTGTGAACTAGCAGATACAAAAGGAATGCGACTTTACACAAGAATGTATACATAGAGTCGGTGTCTCCAAATCCGCCCTCTGCCTGTGTCTGCTCTGCTGTTGCACAAAATAAGCCAGGCTGCACCCACGTGGGTTTATAGCTCCGCCCGCCAACTTCCGCTCCCGGCTCTCTCACAGACACACACACTCAACGTGTCATCTCAGCCGCTGTTTACCGGGCGCAAGTAACCTGAAAAATTTAAAACTACACATACGCCTGGTCCAATCGAAAAAAAGTATCTAATTCTCAACCTGATAAAAATTATTGAAATAACACATTACTTAAATTTTGAGGACTGCGTTGCGTCGCCAGGCCTGCAGGCCTCAGGCTTCATCTCGACCTGCGTGTCACAAAGTAGTTAGGACTAGGCCCAACAGCATGGTCGAGTCCAACCCCCACCCCTTTACAGTACCGCTCTAAACAGTATACGCTGCTGCTGCATGCTGAATATCGAGTAAAATCAACATTGCTGTTGTGACAGCTGCCTGCTTTCTAGATACTTTAGCGTCCGGCAATTGACGTTCACCTGCACTGTCAAAAGAGTAAACGTACCCACTTCACATTTTTCTCCAAACCTTATCCATCGAAAAACAGCTCCATCAGGGCTTTATGGAGACTTGGTCGCCCAGGGTTGACAGAAATGTGTGCCGGAGCACAGTAAAGGGGGGGAACTGGCATCCCAAACACCAGGTCGGTAAAAAGAAACCTACTGATGGAAGGCAGCTACGCTGACTTGTCCGAACTTAATCCTCCTACCAGTTCGCTTCTCATGATTTCTAACGTTACAGTCTAATGTGTTTGCCAGATGTCAGCCATTCTGTATTCATGTAAAACAATTAGAGGCAAGTCGCATGTTTATAAACCAAGCTATCCGGAGACCAAAGCTGCGTACAGCCAGGTGGCAATCAGTACTTTATGGCCACGTGTCCATTAAATGCAATGCCAGTTTGTTCGTTCAGCCCATCCCCCACGAATAGCTGCATAGAGGAGGTTAATAAATAAACGCAAATCAAACATATGCTACCAATAAGTTCTCTCAAGTCAGATTCTTCTTCCTAGACAAATATGAATATCACACGAACAACACCAAAAATCAAATCCAATCGAATTGAAACCTTTGCTTTAGTGCACATCCTAGTTACTTTTGGCAAAATAAAACAAGACACACAATTGGCTCATGGTACTCCACAAACCGATATGTTCCCCAAGTTCCAAACTGAGCTTCTAACCGATTTCGTAAACGGGTTTGCCCCAAATGTTTTGTACATAGGTGGCATTGCCAAAAACACTCACAGCACAATCCGATGCTTGTAACGCTTTCTTCTTATAAGCACAGCAGCTCCTCAATGTAATCGTTGCAGTATTATCGTGTATAGAAACACCTTTACTTTACCTGTTTATATTCAAACGTATTGTTGTCTCCATTTTATCTGTACACCTACCCCCGAAGCAGAAAATATAAAATGCCACGCCACCCTAAACTGTATAGAGGCCTAGTCACCCCGAAGTGGCAACTTCGGTTAAAGCGGCAGGTACACTCAGGCCTACTAAAGAGGAGGCACAAAAGCAGCAGGCCGCGCAGGCGGTGTCCTCACCGGAGTAGCCGGTAAACGGACAAGCAACTGCAAGCTGCTGACGTTACTTGTCTTCTCTTGACTCAATTTTTCATTGTCTCTTTAAATCAGGGCTCAGCTTTCAACAAGTGGTGGCCACACTCTGATGTCTATTGGGTCTGTTAGGAAAGCTCTCCAAGCATGAACATAATGAAAGAAACGAGGCATCCTGGACACAGAACTGATGGAATGGCTCACAAACTAAGCATCTGCACATCAGATGAGTTGACAACCTGTTGAGACATACTAATCACCGCGGATGAGAACGGATTGTTAACGGCTGAACACGTAATCGGGAGGGAAGCCATAGCATTACCTTACTCTCCTTCAGTCCGCGAAGCCGGACGGGGCCTCACGGAAACCGCGCGCCAGTTCCGGGTTAATCAGGGCCGCGCCGAGTCCGTCTCTCGTCATGTGACTAAAGGTCACCATACGTTCCCTTATCACGTGACTAAAGCAGGCGGGTGTATGCCGTGTTGTATTTGTTTTTATTTCCCTTGACGTTCGCTACTGCTCCGCAAATCCCTGGATCCACTTGCTGTCATTATTGTTAGCATACCATAATCAGAAAATAAAAACAGGTACAATTGCTTCCTGTTTTTCATTGGAGGCTGGCAATGTGGCGAGAGCCTTGGACTTTGGCCCGCAAGCCATTAGTTTAATTTCCAGCCTCACAACTCCCTGGAATGCTATCGGGTCATTAACCGATTTGTAGCTCTGTTTTAATGTAGAAAATGCGCCTGAAAAAGCAAGCACCAAAAAGAACATATGGTTAATACATATAAGATGCATCTGATGATCGGTTCTGCTTTTTAATTAATACCCACACACATAAATTTGCTGCTGTGGGCTGGCGTCCTGCCCGGGGTGTGTTAGGATAGGGTTGGAAAATGACTGACTGATACATAAATTTGTGGTCACCATCCATTACCCTTATTTATTAGACTGCACCACTAACACAACTGATAAGGCTAGTCACTACCTCATTAATATAAAACGCTGGTGGAATTCAACAAATGCATGGAAAACATTGGGTGGCGGAGGTTTAGGGTACCAAGCCCTTGTCGTTCTAGCAATCTCAAAAGGAATGACTAGAATTTTTGGGAAACAAAAACACACATTTATTACTTTCTTCCTGTCACTGTTTTTTGCAGTTAAAACATTCAAATATTATGTACATATTTAGAGCCAAAGTAACTATTTTAAAAAATGAGGGTTCTTGAAGGAAGTCACATATGTGAGTCTAATAACTTTTTGAGAACCAACAACGTAACAGTGACATAAGGAAGGGATTGTATATGACACTGCAGGTTAATAATTTATGACAGTCTGTACCTACAGCTGAGAGAAACCTGACCCAGAAGAACATTTGTGAACCTACAGCCACAGCAGCTGTGCCTACACCTCCTCCAGCCAGATTGAATTAAAACGTCAGAAACAACAGCTTTATGCCATCAGAAATAACCATATGGTAAAGAGCCCAGGAGCTGTGCCCATCCAGTAAAGTTTTAAATTATTTTGACATATTCAAATGGCCACCATAAGATGACATCCTAGTAATGCCACTAATGTTGCCCAATATACTATGCATCATCTTTTCAAAACGTTGCAAATAGCAATTAGCAGAATTACTGCCTCAAAACTCTTTATTTGTGTGGCTGCTTAGTCTCTCTTTTTCCCCTGGTGGTCCAAGACATTTGCACAATACAGTACAGTGTCTTTAAAATTAGTCACTTTTCATTGGTATTCATTGGTATTTGCATTCTGCAAAAATTATGTTTACCCATTAGGATTATAATATCTTCTGTATTCCTGCATTCAGCCATACAATATGAAAGCAGATCAACCAATTAAATCATCATTTTAGATCAAAAATTGTAAAGGTATAATATAATGGCAAGGATATATAGCGAAATGCCAGTCTTTTCCTCCATCATACATTTACAAAACCTCCATCATTGAATCCTCTTTAAAGTTATAGTAGCTTTGGGAGTAAGGCTAAAGGTTTTGTGTCTATTAAAAAAGTTTAATACAGTGGTAATGTGTTATTACCACGACTCCACTGGTACCTGGGCTCAATTTGTAGTTGTGCAGTGTGATCATTCTTCGTGGTTGTTTGTCCATTTACACCCCTTTCCTCTGTTATACAAGACATATTTCAGGAAAAACAGTAGGCCCCTTCAAGGCGTTTGAGTCCTGCCCAGGGCAGGTTAATGACAGCTCTGTGATGAGCTTCCCACGGTCATTTACTAGACAGAGAAAGTGCAGAAAATACATGGATGTTTTTAAAGATCATCACAATTTTAAAACTTTTTTTTTTTTTTAAACATTTTTTTATTTAACGGTGTGCACGAAGTGAGATGAGTTCGCATGCTCACTTCTAGGCATCTATCCCTATCGTTTATGATGCGACTCTTCTTCTAGCTACAATAGTGGGACGGTAATATGACACACTGCTGGTCATCGCTGTGTCGTCCAAAGCCAAGGATCACCCCCGACCATGCGCAGATCCCGGTTACCCCTCTGTGCTGTCTCTCGGTTCGGTTAGCTGCTGCCGTGTAATTACAGATTTTGGATTTATTTTATTTTATGTTATTTTATTTTTTTCAAACAAGTCGACTTATCCAGCATTGTGCTTTTATTGTTACCTTTCCGGTTATGAAGACGCGTGGGGACTAATGTGGCATCATTATAGTGCCAAGATAAAGAGTTCAAGTTTCTTTAAAGCGGCTACGCGTCTTGTCGTGCATAGTGAGGACTCGAACGTCCGGAGATCTTGCAGTAATTTGCAGTAATCGCGAATTGTATCAAAATACCTAGCAACCTGAATAACACATAATTTTGACAATGATTTAAAAAAAACTTTAGCGGAAATAAAAACAAAAAACCCTTACCTGAGATTCTCCCGTACTCGACTGGGACGAGACTCACGCTGATGAGAATTTTTCTAGAGTTTTTTGGGACACGCTTAATTCTTTTTTGGGGATGTTGGGGTCAGGTCATTACGTTTAGCCCGGGACGAATATTAATAATCAGGACAGATATAACTTAAATGAGAGACATCTTTATGTTTTTGTTTTTTCTTGTGCACAGTTGTAACTATAAGTTGTTTGTTTAGCAAACATTAGGTGTTTTTACCGTCTTAAATTTCACTCCACCCCCATTGCAGTTCTCGGATATGGAAGCAGACAGACAGCATATAAAATATTAGGGTCTAACTTTGGCCACTCATTGCTCTCATCGGAGTTCAGAGAGGGATGCTGAGAAAGCATAAAGATGCACACCCAGAGTGAAAGGATTTCGGTTCATTTTACGAGTTTTCTGAAACGAAACATAGGCTGGAATTCAAGGTGGATGCTTAAGTTTAACCGCTAACTGGATATTGTCAACAATCTCATCATTAATGTCAGCAAAGCAAAGAGTAGATCGTACACTTCAAGAAGTAGAAAGGTTACCATACCTCTTTGGATATCATAGGGAATGCTGTTAGACGTTATACATTTCTTGGAGTGATCATCAATGATAAACTGAAGTGGACACAACACATTTCAGAAGTTGTCAAGGTGAATCAAAAGTTTGCATTTCTTCTTCTGTTATCATGAATTTCTATAGGCACAGAGGAGGGAGTCCAGCTGGCTGTATTACATATTGCTTAGTTCAAGATCACAAAGAACTGCAGAGGCTGTTAAAGGCCACATAGAATATTTCAAACATCCTTCTGCCTTTTGTTCAGTACTAATGCTGCATTCACTGCCTTAGAAAGCTGAACTGGATTATTAGAAGACTCCAGCCATCATGCATGGTGGGGGTTCTCTATCCTTTCATCCTTGCAAACACTGCAGGGCTATTTGCACAAACTTCAGTAAATTTACAGATGGTTTTTATCCACAGGTTATAATGTTACTGAACAGCCTGCAGAAATGACAAATATTTTAACTTAAAAAACACTGGGTTTGTACATATATATATATATATATATATATATATATATATATATATATATATATATATATATATATATATATATATATATATTCACCTAACAGCCACAATATTAAAGTAATTTGCCTATTATTGTGTTGGTCCCCCTCATGCCACCTGAACAACTCTGACCCATTGAGGCATGGAGTTCACAAGACTTATGAAAGTGTTCTTGTGGCATCTGGTAACAAGAAATTAGCAGCAGATCCTTTAAGTCCTTTAAATTGTGAGGTGGGGCCTCCATGGATCAAACTTGTTTTTCTAGCATATCCTACAGATGCTGAATCAAATTGAGATCTGGAGAATCCAGAGGTGAAGTCAACACCTTGAATTCTTTATCTTGTTCCACAAACCATTTCTGAATAATTTTTGCAGTGTGGCAGGACACATTATCCTGTTGAAAGAGGCCACTGCCATCAGGGAATCCTGTTTCCATGAAGAGGTGCATGTGGTCTGCAACAATTTTTAGATATGTGTCAAAAGTAGCATCCACATGAATGCCAGGACCCAAGGTGTCCCAACAGAACATTGCCCAGAACATCACACTGCTTCCACTGGCTTCCTTTTTTCCTATAGTGCATCCTGCTGCCATCTCAGATTCCCCAGGCAAATGACAAACACAAACCTGACCATCCACATGATCTAAAATGAAATGTGATTCATCAGACCAGACCACTATCTTCCATTGCTCTATGGTCCAATTCTGACACTCATTGTAGGTGCTTTCTGCAGTGGACAAGGGTCAGCATAAGCATGCTGACTGGTCTGTAGCTACACAACACCATACCCATCAAGCTGTGATGCATTGCATGTTCTGACACTTTTCTCTCATGGCCAGCATTATGATTTTTTTTAGAAATTTATGCTACAGTAGTGCTTCTGTGGGATTGGACCAGATGGGCTTGCCTTCCCATGACCCTGGTTCACTGATAGTATTTCTCTGGACCACATTTGGTATGTACTAACCACTGCATACTAGGAAGACCTGCTATTTTGGAGATGTTCTGACCTAGTGGTCTAGCCACCAGCACAATTTGGTCCTTGTTAAAGTCACTCAGATCCATGAGCTTGCCCTTTTTTCCTGCTTTCAAAACACTACCTTGAAGAGTTGACTGTTCACTTGCTGCCTAATATATCCCACTCTTTGAAAGGTGCCACTGTAACAAGATAAGAAATGTTATTGTTGTATTGTTGTGGCTGATCAGTGTATATGTATACAAATATATATAATATTAATATATATATATTGTGACAGATTAAGGTTTCCATGACCCCTTCAACCCTCTATACGTCAGACACCAGGTAAAAGTCCAAATATGAATATTTATTATAATAATAAAGTGCACAAAGCACCCTCCTCTCCACAATACTCAATAATAAATCAATAACAATAAACTCAATCCTCCACTCCCAGACGCGTTGCCACCCTTCCACCCATCTCAGCTCAACGTTTGGGATTTCCCATCGTCCTTTTATATTCCCTGACCCGGAGGTGTTCCTGTCCAACAGTCCACAGTTCCTTTTTCCTTCCGGGTCAGGGTAAACAGTCCTTTTCTTCAACCCGGGAGCACGTCGCTCCTTCCTGTCACGTGACTGTGACGTACTCCCGGGTTATAGGGCACAGAAGAGTCCATGAGCCCCCCTACAGCGACTCCCGGTGGCCCCCAAGGTATCCAGCAGGGCTGTGTATAAAAACTGCATAGTCCATGAGGCCCTGCTGGAACTCGGGGCACGTCCACGCTGCTGGGAGAGCTCCTCCTGGCGGCCTGGGGGTGGGGGCCGGAGTAGAAAGCCGGCAATCCTTCACAATATATATACAGTATATATATATATATATATATATATATATATATATATATATATATAGAGAGAGAGAGAGAGAGAGAGAGAGAGAGAGAGAGAGAGAGAGAGAGAGAGATTTATGCTTGTTTTGTGTTGTTGGCAATTTATTATTGTCATCTGTTCCAAGAAGACATGCAAATAAAGATTTCAATGCACTAGGTACACTATAAACTCTATACACATGAAAATAAACTTGAACTTGAATTTGAGGTGTTGGAATTTAGTTTTTGGAACAATTTCAGGATCTGTCCCATGTGTTTTAAAGGAAAAGCCCATATATTTTAGGTCAGTTATCATCTATACACTGCCTTGAAGAAGTATTTTGCCCCCCAACCCTACTTTTACATAAATTACTGTCACAACCTTGATTTTGATGAGTTTGAGTGGGAGTTATGATTTGTAAACATTCTTTTTCACAGTGCTGCTTGAAAGAAAATTATAAACAATTAAACATTTAAATTTACAAAAATTGAAATATGAACAGTTTGTAAGTATTCATCCCTCCATTTTCTACTTGGTAGAACTACAGTATGTATCACAGCTCAGAGCAGGCAGTTTTTTTGCACAACGTGATGATTCAAGACTTTTCATCCTTAGAAAATTATTCAAGCTGTACTATGTTAGTTTTAGAGTTGTGGTGGGCAGCAATTTTTAGGCCAGCTAAGGACATAGGACTTCTTTATTTCAAGCCACTCAATTGTTACTCTGTACTTTGGATTATTGTACATTTGAAAGCCAAACTTCCTCCACAGTTTAAGCTTTTTGGCAGAGGATAGCAGGTTTTCCATTAGGATCTGTCAGTATCGAGAAGCAACTATCTTCCCATCAATCCTGACCAGGTTGGCAATTCCTGCTGCTGAAGAGTATCACCACAAAATGATACTGCCACCACCACATTTTACAGTGGGAATAGTGTTACCTGGCTGATGTGCAGTGTTAGATTATACCACACATACCACTTAATATTCAAGCCAAAAATTCTGCTTTAGTCTTATCATACCAGAAGACTTTATGCAACATCTTTGCAGTGTCTTCCAAGTGACATATTACAAATTCTTTATAGGCGAGGATGTTATTTTGCTTTTTTCAACATGTTACATCTCCATAACAGCCCTTTTCCTGCAATGCCTTGATGGTTGTTGCACAATGAACATCCTCACCACTCATAGCCATTCACTCAGAGACACTGACACTGACATCACAGTAGCCTCTCTGAGAAGTGGCCTTCTTGTTTAGTGACTAAGTTTACAGTGGCAGCGTGACTTAGGCAGTGTGGTTGTAGTCTCATGTTTTTTCCACTTCCTTAAGATGGGCTGCACTGAGCTCCATGGTATATTTAGTGCATTTTATGATGGTTATGTACCCTTTTGTATGATATCTCTGTCTCATTTTGAATAGTCTCTTTTCCATATTTTGGTTTTCTTTGTTATCTCTACCAAAGTGTTGGGCCTCCGTGAGAGAAGGAGGATTTATCCCTCATACATTAACGGAGAACACATGATCCACCAGGTGGAGACCATCGACAAATTAGGGGATTTTTTGACATGATACATTGCACCTGAGAAAAGCAACCTTATGTTCAAAAAGCTTATAAATTCCTCTGAAATCTCACTATTTTAATATTCCTTTTTTCGCAAATCATTAAAGAATTGTCAATTTTAATTTTATTTGAAATGATGTACACTGTTTTGTACATCAGATGGAAAATCCTTGGTTGAATACAGCGTCTATAAAAAGTATTCACCCCTTGGATTTTTTCACTTTTTATTGTTATACAAAATTGAAACATGATGAATTTAATTTGGCTTTTTGACACTCATCAACAGAAACCAACTCTTTATTGTCAAAGTAAAAACAATTCTCTGCATATCATTCTAAATCATTTACATATATTAAATATAAAATAATTGATTGCATAAGTATTAAGTTATTATTTAGTAAATGCACCTTTGGTAGCCATGACAGCCTTAAGTCTCTGTGCACAGTTTGTACATATGGACAATGCAATTTTTCCCTCATTCTTCTTTGCAAAACTGCTTAAGATCTGTCAAGTTGCATGGGGTTTGTGAGTGAACTGCATTTTTCAAGTCCAGACACATATTTTCATAACAGTGCCCTTTCTTTGCCAGTCTACCACTAGGCTGTGACTGATGAAGCACCCAGGTAATGGTTGTTACATGCAATCTTAGTCACTGTAATTTGTAACTCCTTCAGAGGTATAGGTCTCTTGATGACCTCCCTCATTAGTTATCTTCTTGCACGTTCACTCACTTTTCATGGATGGCCTGCTCTAGACAGATTTACAGCTTTGCTTTCCCATTTCTTAATAATTGATTTAACTGGACTCCACAGGATACTTAGTGACTTGGAAGTTTTCTTGTCTTCATCTCCTGACTTGTGCTTTTCAGTAACATTTTCACAGAGTTCCTCAGAGCGTCCTTTAGTTTTAATTGTGTAGGTCATACAACGATACTGTCTGACTGACCACAGGCTGGACCTTCCAGATATGGTGAATGTATACTGCACTCAACTGAAACCCCTGACAGGTGTTCTTCATTGAATTAATTATGTGACTTCTAAAATTAATTGGCTGTGTCAGTGATGGTTCAGGTGTGTCATATTAAAAGGGGTGAAGACTTAGGTGATCATTTTGTGTTTTATATTTGTAATTAATTTATATGGTTTTGCAGAGATCTATTGTCTGTTTGACATTAAAGAGTATTTTGCTTTTGATCAGTGTAAAAAAAATGCCAAATTAAATCCATTGTGATTTAATGTTGTATAAAAATAAAAAGTGAAAACTTCCAAGGGACTGAATTATTTTTGTAGTCACTGTATATTGTACATTTAGAATCTGAGACAATAAAATGTGAAAATAATTTTGGATCTGAATACTTTTTCAAGGGACTGTATTTCTGACTGACAGAGTTACGAATGACTGAAACCAGTCAAAAGAAGCAATCAGAGCTAGGAGAGTTAGTAAAGACATATGATTTCTATCAGCATTAGTACTGTGATTTCCTCTAAAACTAGTCTAAAAAAAATTATTTGCATTTTTTAGAGTTTTACTTTAAAAGTTAGGCTAGAGGAAGATTTAGGTTGTCAAAAACTTAGCTGATCAATGGTTAAAAGCAATCTTTTTGGATTCCTAGCATTGTTATTTCTATTCATGGTGAGGTACAATTGACTTTCAGCTTGGCATGTAAGGTCATATTTAGTTATGTACAGTGTATGTATTTCATTGCCTGCTGTAGGCCTGGCTTGTCTCCATTTATTCCTAACTTTGCAGAATTTTGTTCTGATATTGGAAACACCTTGAGCTGTCCATGGCACAAGAGTATTTCACGATTTCGATTTAACTCTTTCTGAAGAGCCTTCTTTAGATCAGCATTACACATGTTAGCCTTGTCTTTTATGTTTCTAGCAGTGCCAGCAATAGTACTGATTTTTATCTTGTTGTGAATGATATTTGAAAAAGCAGAAGAGGACGACGCTGCATTAGAATAATTTCTCTACTTTTTTCCAGTCTCAAATATTACACTATTAAAGAAAACACAATAATAACCCAGCCACAGGTGATGCACAAACCAGTGTGTTTCTTCGTGCCGATCCCAAGCCCAGATAAATGGGGAGTGTTACATCAGGAAGACACTGGCATCCGGTGTAAAATTTTGCCAAATCAATATGCGGACAACAATACAAATTTCCATACCGGATCAGTTAAGCCCCAGGTTAACAACGACCGCCACCAGTACTGTTAGCCAACAGGGTGTGGCAGAAATTGGGCTACTGTTGGCCGAAGAAGAAGAAGGAGAAGAAGAGGGGGGAGATGTGTCTGGAGGCAGGAGGAGAGGAGGAAAGTAAAGAGAGTGAAACTGAGGGTAGGAACTTTGAATGTTGGCAGTATGACTGGTAAGGGGAGAGAGTTAGCAGATATGATGGAGAGAAGGAAGGTTGATATATTATGCATGCAAGAGACTAAATGGAAGGGGAGTAAGGCCAGGTGGATTGGAGGTGGATACAAATTGTTCTATCATGGTGTGGATGGGAGGAGAAATGGGGTAGGAGTTATTCTGAAGGAACAGTATGTCAAGAGTGTTTTGGAGGTGAAAAGTGTGTCAGGCAGAGTAATGATTATGAAGCTGGAAATTGGAGGTGTGATGATGAATATTGTTAGTGCATATGCACCGCAATTTGGGTGTGCAATGGGTGAGAAAGAAGATTTTTGGAGTGAGTTGGTTGAAGTGATGAACAGTGTACCAAAGGGACAGAAAGTGGTGATTGGAGCGGATTTCAATGGGCATGTTGGTGAAGGGAACAGTGAAGACGAGGAGGTGATGGGTAGGTATGGTGTCAAGGAGAGGAATGAAGAAGGGTAGAAGATAGTGGATCTTGCCAAAAGGATGGACATGGCACTGGTGAATACGTATTTTAAGAAGAGGGAGGAACATAGGGTGACGTACAAGAGTGGAGGAAGATGAACACAGGTAGATTACATCCTATGCAGAAGAGTTGATCTGAAGGAGACTGAAGACTGCAAAGTGGTGGCAGGGGAAAGTGTAGTTAGGCAGCATAGGATATTGGTCTGTAGAATGACGTTGGAGATCAAGTTATCGAAGAGGAGAGTGAGGGCAGAGCAAAGGATCAAATGGTGGAAGTTGAAAAAGGAAGACTGCAAGGTTGAGTTTAGGGAGGAGGTGAGACAGGCACTGGGTGTGACAGATGCATTCAAGTTGGAGGTGGGATTGCATCAGGGATCGGCTCTGAGCCCTTTCTTATTTGCAATGGTGATGGACAAGTTGACAGACGAGATAAGACAGGAGTCCCCATGGACTATGATGTTTGCTGATGACATTGTGATCTGTAGCGATAGTCGGGAGCAGGTTGAGGAGACCCTGGAAATGTGGATATATGCTCTAGAGAGGAGAGGAATGAAGGTCAGTAGGAACAAGACAGAATACATGTGTGTAAATGAAAGGGAGGTCAGTGGAATGGTGAGGATGCAGGGAGTAGAGTTGGTGAAGGTGGATGAGTTTAAATACTTGGGATCAACAGTACAGAGTAATGGGGATTGTGGAAGAAAGGTGAAAAAGAGAGTGTAGGTAGGGTAGAATGGGTGGGGAAGAGTGTCAGGAGTAATTTGTGACAGACGGGTATCAGCAAGAGTGAAGGGGAAGGTCTACAGGATGGTAGTGAGACCAGCTATGTTATATGGGTTGGAGACGATGGCACTGACCAGAAAGCAGGAGACAGAGCTGGAGGTAGCAGAGTTAAAGATGCTAAGATTTGCATTGGGTGTGACGAGGATGGATAGGATTTGCAATGAGTACATTAGAGGGTCAGTTCAAGTTGGACGGTTGGGAGACAAAGTCAGAGAGGCGAGATTGTGTTGGTTTGGACATGTGAAGAGGAGAGATACTGGGTATATTGGGAGAAGGATGCTAAGGATAGAGCTGCCAAGGAAGAGGAAAAGAGGAAGGCCTAAGTGAAGGTTTATGGATGTGGTGAGAGAGGACATGCAGGTGATGGGTTTAACAGAGCAAGATGCAGAGGACAGAAAGATATGGAAGATGATGATCTGCTGTGGCAACTCCTAATGGGAGCAGCCAAAAGAAAAAGAAGAAGAAAGAAAACACAATAATGATTTGAGACACTTAATGTATAGAATTTGTGCCACATTACTTTTAGGTCGGAAGGGCGTGATTGGGAGGAATGGCCCCCCCGATCTGAACCTGAGTGGTGTTTTGTCATTGGACTTCTGTGCTCGTCACGGATTGTCCATAACAAACACCATGTTCAAGCATAGGGGTGTTCATATGTGCACTTGGCACCAGGACACCCTAGGCCTCATTTCGATGATCGACTTTGTGGTCGTGTCATCGGACTTGCGGCCACATGTCTTGGACACTCAGAGAGAGAGGGGCGGAGCTGTCAACTGATCACCACCTGGTGGTGAGTTGGCTTCGATGGTGGGGGAGGATGCCGGTCAGGCCTGGTAGGCCCAAACGTGTTGTGAGGGTCTGCTGGGAACGTCTGGCAGAGCCCCCTGTCAGAAGTAGCTTCAACTCCCACCTCCGGCAGAACTTTGACCATGTCCCGAGGGAGGTGGGGGACATTGAGTCCGAATGGGCCATGTTCTGTGCCTCTATTGTTGAAGCAGCTGACCGGAGCTGTGGCCGTAAGGTGGTCGGTGCCTGTTGTGGCGGCAATCCCCGAACCCGTTGGTGGACACCGGCGGTGAGGGATGCTGTCAAGCTGAAGAAGGAGTTCTACCGGTCCCTTTTGTCTTGTGGGACTCTGGAGGCAGCTAATAGGTACCAGCAGGCCAAGTGGAATGCGGCTTCGGTGGTTGCTGAGGGAAAAACTCGGGCATGGGAGGAGTTTGGGGAGGCCATGGAGAACGACTTTCGGACGGCTTCGAGGAGATTCTGGTCCACCATCCGGCGTCTCAGGCGGGGGGAAGCAGTGCAGTGTCAACACTGCATTTGGTGGGGATGGTGCGCTGCTGACCTCGACTCGGGACATTGTGGGTCGGTGGGGGGAGTACTTCAAAGACCTCCTCAATCCCAATAACATGCCTTCCAATGAGGAAGCAGAGCCTGGGTATTCGGAGGTGGGCTCCCCCATCTCTGGGACTGAGGTCACTGAGGTGGTCAAAAAACTCCTTGGTGGCAGGGCCCCAGGGGTGGATGAGATACGCTCCGAGTTCCTCAAGGCTCTGGATGTTGTAGGGCTGTCTTAGTTGACACGTCTCTGCAACATCACATGGACATCAGGGACAGTGCCTCTGGATTGGCAGACCGGGGTGGTGGTCCTCCTTTTTAAGAAAGGGGACCAGAGGGTGTGTTCCAACTACAGAGGGATCACACTCCTCAGCCTCCCTGGAAAAGCCTATTCGGGGGTTCTGGAGAGGAGGGTCCATTGGATAGTCAAACCTCGGATTCAGGAGGAACAGTGTGGTTTTCGTCCCGGTTGTGGAACTGTGGACCAGCTCTACACCCTTAGCAGAATCCTGGAGGGTGCATGGGAGTTCGCCCAACCAGTCTACATGTGTTTTGTGGACTTGGAAAAGGCGTTCGACCGTGTCCCTCGGGGAATCCTGTGGGGGGTGCTCCGGGAGTATGGGGTACCGGACCCCCTGATAAGGGCTGTACGGTCCCTGTAAAACCGGTGTCAGAGCTTGGTCCGCATTGCCGGCAGTAAGTCGAACCCATTTCCAGTGACAGTTGGACTCCGCCAGGGCTGCCCTTTGTCACCGATTCTGTTCATAACTTTTATGGACAGAATTTCTAGGCACAGCCAGGGTGTTGAGGGGGTCCGGTTTGGTGGACTCAGGATTGGGTCACTGCTTTTTGCAGATGATGTTGTCCTGTTTGCTTCATCAGGCCGTGATCTTCAGCTCTCTCTGGATCGGTTCGCAGCCGAGTGTGAAGCGGCTGGGATGGGAATCAGCTCCTCCAAATCCGAGACCATGGTCCTCAGCCGGAAAAGGGTGGAGTGCCCTCTCAGGTTGGGGGCAAGATCCTGCCTGAAGTGGAGGAGTTCAAGTATCTCGGGGTCTTGTTCACGAGTGAGGGAAGAATGGAGCGTGAGATCGACAGGCAGATCGGTGCGGAGTCTGCAGTGATGCGGGCGATGCATCGGTCTGTCGTGGTGAAAAAGGAGCTGAGCCGTAAGGCAAAGCTCTCAATTTACCAGTCGATCTATGTTCCTACCCTCACCTATGGTCATGAGCTATGGGTAGTGACCGAAAGAACGAGATCGCAAATACAAGCAGCTGAAATGAGTTTCCTCCGCAGGGTGTCTGGGCTCTCCCTTAAAGATAGGGTGAGAAGCTCAGTCATCCGGGAGGGGCTCAGAGTAGAGCCGCTGCTCCTCCGCATTGAGAGGAGTCAGATGAGGTGGCTCGGGCATCTGATCAGGATGCCTCCTGGACGCCTCCCTGGTGAGGTGTTCCGGGCACGTTCAACCGGGAGGAGGCCCTGGGGAAGACCCAGGACACGCTGGAGGGACTATGTCTCCCGGCTGGCCTGGGAACGCCTCGGGATTCTCCCGGAAGAGCTAGAAGAAGTGGCCAGGGAGAGGGAAGTCTGGGTATCTCTGCTCAAGCTGCTACCGCCGCGACCCGACCTCGGATAAGCGGAAGAGGATGGATGGATGGTTGGATGGATACTTTTAGGTTGCCTTGAAATGACAAGTTCTAACAACATCCTGCTTAAAACCAAAAGAGTGCAAGATGTTTAAACTTTCACATGGATAACAACTAGTCATTAGGATCTGAAAAGTCATGAATTAAAATGGCATTATATTTGGGTAAATGATAAGATGGCAAATGCGAGAAGAGTCAATTTACCCTTAATGGTGATAGTGAGATATTCAGAAAAAAGCAAATTTACCAAAGGCATTTACAGCTATACTAGCTTGAGAATATAACTGCTACATCTCCACCTTTCCTGCTTTGTCAAACAGTAATCAGAATGACAAGGTGCCCGGATAAGCACAGGGAACTTGTTTGCATTGAGCCAGGTCTCCATCAAAACCAGAAAAACTAGTTTACTTTGAGTAATAAAATCATTGACATAAAATGAGTTGTTCATTAATGTTGTAACATTAACTCATGTCATTTTTGATAGTTTCAGAAAGACTTACATGTGGTAAGTTTTAAGGATATGGGAATTAAATTATCTGTACCAAACTATGCCTTTCTGAATAGTTGGGGCATCCTGATTGTCTGACAACATCCATACTCGGTGCTGGCGCCACCATTGAGGCAAATTAGGCATTCGCCTAGAGCACAGATCATAAGGTGGGGGGACCTAGCCGCACGGGTTAGCTACCGAATAGTTGGTTGGCACAATAATAAGCTTTGTCTAGGGTGCAAAATAACCTAGCACCGGCACTGACCATACTCTAACACATGTATTTTTTGCACTACTTGTTGTACATGTCATGTAGTGTTGCACAATGACACAACTTTCAGGTCTGCTCCTTAACAGGTGTCTAGGTTGAAATCCTGGCTTTGTCTCAGTTCATGTGGAATTGAACATTTGTTTGTGTTTATGCAGATTTTCTCCTGAGATTTAGATTTTCTCCTCTACATCCCTGAAGAGGTAAAGTTTTAGATTAACTCTTGTCTCCAAATCAACCAACTTTGAGAGAGCGTGAGCATGTTTATTGATGGACTAGAATGTTGGTTCCTCTCATACTTTTCAAAAGACTAAATGGGTTCATAAAATACTGTAGATAGGTAGGTAAATAGATGATGTTTTGCTGTGTGCACCGTTAATGTGTTAAACCATTTTAAAAGACTGACTTTACATTACCTTATAGATCCAATCATGACAAACAAAACGAAGGAAAAAAAGTTTAATAAAAAATCCTGCCACTTTCTAAACCTTCTTATTGAAAGAACCCAGAGGCAATACAGCAGCACTGTATACATGGCAGAGGCCAAACCTGGAGGGGGTACCAATTTATTGCTAGGCACACTCATTTACACATCCACGCTGACCCATACCTGAATAATTATAAATTGCCCATTTGCTAGAAATTGATGAACCTGCAAAAAAAACCCATAACATTCAACATGTCACCACTCTCCGGTGCCATGAGAAACAAGAATGGATGAAAATACAGAACTTTGTTTTAATTAGAAGAAAACACAAATTGGCTTACTGGAGTGTACTCTTAATTAGAAGAAAACACAAATTGGCTTACTGGAGTGTACTCTTTATTTCTGCTTCTATGCTCTCTTTACCTGAAACCTGTGGAAAAAAACCCTGACTCTGTTTACATCTGGTGACACACATAAATGATCTTGATTAGAATATAAATAACAAGCTATTTAAGCTTGCAAATGACAAATCCAACTCAACAGCTTGCTATATTGATTCTGACTTTGAGTCCGAAGATGATTACATAACAATAATGAGTTTAAAAAAACATAAAAGCAATGAACTTCATACTTTTTTAAGTGCCTATGGTATTTCAGCAGGTTCTCCTGCAATTCAAAGATATAAAATATTATAGGTTTATAAGGCGAGTATTTTCTCGTATACAGAGAAATTCTTCCCTGCATGTACCAGTCTTCGCGAAGCATGTCACCACTCTTCAGTTCCGCGATTAGTAAGTAGAATTCCCATTCCAAGAAAATTTGGTCTTCCTTGCCTTACATAATCACCTTACCTTTTTTTATTTTTATATATTTTATTAATTTTAATTGTAATCATTCCATACAAATAGATCAATTTATAACCAAACAAATTAAAGACAAATCAAACCCCACCCCTGAGAAGGAGAGCTTAACTAAAGGAGAATTGCTTAGGGCTTTTTAATAAGACAACAATAAGCAAAGGAAAGGGAGAAATAAATATATATGTAAATAAGAGATGGAGAAGGGAATTAAGTGCGGTAATAGTTATTTCTCTTATTCTAAAATAATATTGATCAGATCCTGCTAGGTTTTGAAAAAATTTTGTACAGATCCTCTAAGTGAGAATTTGATTTTTTCCAATTTCAAATAATATAAAACATCGGTTTCCCACTGACTTATCAGAGGGGAGTTAGGATTCTTCCAATTTAACAGAGTAAGTCTGCGTGCCAAAAGTGTAGTGAATGCAATCACCGTTTGCTTGTCCTTTTCCACTTCAAGTCCGTCTGAAAGAACACCGAACACAGCTGTTAATGGGTTAGGAAGGATTGTGACCCCAAGGCTGTCTGAAAGGCACTTGAAAATTGACCCAGTGAGGCAGGAGCTTGGTTGCAGCGTTCGCAGGTTGGATCTTGCCCTGGAAACATTTTGGACAGTTTTAAGCGAGACAGATGAGCTCGATATATAATTTTTAGTTGAATAATTCTATGCTTTGCGCATATGGAGCTCGAGTGAATTCTCTGCTTTGCTACCTTCCACTCCTTTTCTGATATATTGATTAAGAGATCTTCTTCCCAATGTCCTTTCGGATCTTTGAAAGGTAGGGACTCTAATAGGATTTTATATAATGAGGAAATGGTTTTTAATTCCTCGGCATTAAGCAGTATTTTTTCCAGCATTGTGGAGGGTGCGAGGTGGGGAAAATTGGGCAATTTCTGTTTAACAAAATTTCTAATTTGAAGATAGTGAAAGAAATGTGTAGCTGGGAGGTTGAATTTTGAACGTAATTGTTCAAAAGATGCAAATATGTTGTCTATATAAAGATCTCTGAGCATTTTAATCCCAAAACTTTTCCAGGTATTAAAAACTGGATATGTTTGCGAGGGTTGAAAGAGGTGGTTTTCTTGCAGAGGTGCCACCGATAAAAGATTTTCCATCTTAAAATGCTTTCTAAGTTGGTTCCATATTCTGAGTGAGTAAAGCACAATTGGGTTATTAGTATATCTGTGATAACTTGCATTTATTGGAGAGCAGAGCAGGGAGTATAAAGAAGTACTACAGGATTTTATTTCTATTGCGGACCAGGCCTGTGTATGCTCATTTATTTGTGTCCAGGTTTTTATGGCTTGTATATTTGCTGCCCAGTTATAAAACTGAAAATTAGGTAGAGCCATGCCACCTTCTGCCTGAGGTCTTTGTAGGGTTGCTCTTCGGATATGTGGGTGTTTTGAGTTCCAAATGAATGAGGTTATTGTTGAATCTAATTGCTTAAAAAACGATTTATTGATATATATTGGAATGTTTTGAAATAAAAAAAAGTTTAGGAAGGATATTCATCTTAACAACATTAATTCTTCCGGCTAGAGTGAGATGAAGGGTTGACCATCTATCCCGGTCTTGCTTAATTTTTTCCATACAGACGGCAAAATTTTGTTGATAAAGAGCTTTATGTTTACTTGTGATATTTACCCCTAGGTATTTAAACTGATCTGCTATGGTAAAAGGTAGGGTGTCCAATCTGATATTATATGCTTGTGAATTCACTGGAAAGAGTATACTTTTATTCAGATTAATTCTAAGACCAGATATCTTTTGAAATTCTGTTAGTGCTGTTAGAACTACAGGGACAGTGTTTTCTGGGTCTGATATATATAAAACCATATCATCTGCATATAGAGAAATTTGCTGTTCCAGTCCTTCTCTGACAATCCCCTTTATCTGATAAGAATTTCGGCAGTGAACCACCAGTGGTTCAATGGCGATTGCAAACAGCAGTGGTGACAAGGGACATCCTTGTCTGGTGACACGTTCTAGCTTAAAGTAGTCGGAGCAAATGTTATTAATACAAACTGAAGCTTCTGGATTGGTATACAGTAGTTTGATTCATGCACAAATATTCGGGCCAAACCCAAATTTCTCCAATGCAGTGAAAAGGTAGTTCCATTCAATCATATCAAATGCTTTTTCTGCATCTAATGATAGTAATATCTCTGGGGTGTTTGATTTTGCTGGTGAATATATAACATTATACAAGCGTCAGAGATTGGAAGATAGATGTCGGCCTTTAATAAATCCAGTTTGATCCTGTGATATTACCGAGGGCAGCACTTTCTCCATCCTTCTAGTTAGAATTTTTGAGAGTATCTTAACATCATTATTCAGGAGTGAAATTGGTCTGTATGATGCACATTGTAACAAGTCCTTATTTTGTTTAGGAAAGACGGTGATTAATGCTTGTCGAAATGTTTGAGGTAGTATTTGGTTGTCTGTAGCTTCTGTAAATGTTGCCAATAAGAGGGGAGCTAGCTGAGTGGAGAATTTCTTATAAAATTCTATGGGGTAACCATCAGGGCCTGCTGATTTCCCCCTTTGTAGTGACTTTATAGCATCTAGTAATTCTGTTAGCATTAGAGGTTTATCCAGTTCCTCAGCACTGAAAGCATTTATTTGTGGTGTCTGTAATGTATCCAGAAATTAGATTGTGTGTTGTCTTCTTTGAGCTCAGTAGAATATAAGGATTTATAATAATCTCTAAATGTGTGCATTATATTTTTATGGTCTATAATTTCTTCTCCATTCGTGTTGGTAATTACTGGTATTGCATTGCGAACTTCTTGTTTGTGAATTTGTTGAGCTAAAAGCTTATTAGCTTTTTCTCCGTGTTCATAGTAATGATGTCTAGACTTATAAATAAGTTGTTCAGTTTCTTTAGTTGTTAAGATGTTAAGTTCTGTATGCAGGGCCTGCCTTTTACTGTGGAGAGCTTCGCTTGGACACCTGGCTTGTTCTTCATCTATTCTAGTAATTTCGCTTCTTAGCTCTGATATTTTCTTGGTTTCTAATTTATTTCTATGGGAAACAAATGAAATAATCTGTCCTCTTAAGAAGGCCTTTAGAGTTTCCCAGAGTGTTCCTGCGGAAACCTCTGCGGGCGTGTTTGTCTCTAGGAAGAAGCTGATTTGTTTGGATAAAAATTCATAATCACCTTACCTTGAAACGTCTGTCTTTGTTGCATAGGAATTTAGATTTAAATCCCATCCTCAGTGTTTGTCTTTGTGGAATTTTTATTTGTACATTCTATCTGTGTACCCCAGTTCTCTTCCCATATTCCCATTGTCTTGCTGGTTAGGTGATATGGTGATTTAAAATTTGCTCAATGCGAGTGAGGATGCACAATTGGGCCTTGTAATGGACTTGTCTCCCATCCTTATTTTTTTCTTGCCTTGTGTCAAGTTCTGCAAGGAGAGACTCCGCTCCCCTCACAATCCTTAAATGTATTAAACAGGTCTGAGAATATTGTTTTACATTACTATTTCTTCATTACAGTGTGTTCAATAAAATACTATTTGTTATTTAAATAAATGTATAAGTATTTGAAAAGTGTTAATTTTACACTTAATAATGTAGAGTCATATGTATGCTGAACAAGAGTGAGAATTTAAAGTATAGATCTAACACTAATCAATTTTCTGTGCAGATTTAAAGTTACTTCCTTCATATAGTAAGTTACCTGGTTTGGTTTGTTTAAATTATACATTTTTTGGTTTACCTGTTTTTCAAACCAACATTTGTTGAGGTGAAGTCTGCCACACTCAAATTCTTGTCTTTGAAACCATCATGAAAGAATAGACAGTGTCTTCTTAGGTCCAACAAAGTGACGATGATAGGTGTTTTAGTACAGCAATGGGTTTGGTTCTCTGTTACTGTGAAAAAGGTGCAGACTGTAAAGAGCATGTTGTTTAGTGCATTTTATACAATGGGGAAAAGTGAATCACTATAATGCCCAGGTTGCTCACAGTTACCATATTCCTCCTTGATCTCAAGACATAGATAGTCATAGACCGAGATGGAGTAGGACAATGAGGACTCACTGACAGCAAGGGTTGGTGCAAAAAGTGACTTTTGTTCTAATCAGTGTTCAGATCTAAAGTGCAGGGCAGTATCAATAAATAAATAAATAAGCCAATAAATCTAGTGCATTGTGAAAGCTGAAATCAGTCAAAAATAAATAGTCAAATTAAACCCTTAAACGTTAAAATAAGATGGATAAAATTCAGGTACTTCTCTCTTTCTTGCCTCAATGCCTTTCTCTGTCCTCTCAGCACCAGGTCATCTATCAGGTATTCTCAGCCAGGCGCTGAGTCACCAGCATGTGTGGCCAATCATTTTGAATGGCTTGTGCCCCAGCCACTTCAACCCCAGTTCCACCATCTCACCACCTTCTCATTCAGGCATTTGCAGGACAGTCTTCAGAGCCCTTTGGGTTGTTACTTCTCTCGAATGTTCAGAAGAGGTGACCCTACCCTGTAAACTCAAGTCCTTGGTTTGCTCTACTGGGTGCCAACTCCCAACTGCAATACCTCTTATCTTGTGCACCAGCTCCTCCACCTCAATCTCCCCTCAGCGCCAGTTGTCTCTTATTTTATCCTCCTCCTTTTTTATGATTCTCCCCAGGCTCTCCAAAAGCTCTCTTTATACTGGAGTGTGTGCAGCTGCCTTACAGGAAACCAGTCGAACTGTGTGCGCCTACACTTGAATGCATGTCAAGCCAAGTTCCCCTTCAACACAATGAGTCCACCCTGCTAAGCTACTACGTGCACCTACACCTACTCTGAGCCTGAGCACAGTTTTTAAACTAAAAACCTGTAAACAACCACAGGCCCCTTAATGTGCTTTACCACAGTCACTTGGTCAATCTGAGGAAGAAACACAATGTTACCTACTGCACAGGACATCTCGAAGCTTGGATGTCTTATGGCAATTACTATTTCAGTTGGGCCAGATTTTCAAACCAAGAGATTCAGCTGGGCCAGACATTTTCAGCATTTCACAAATTTGAAATCAACACGAATGTATTTCAGAATAAGTTATGTCTATTCATTGTTTCCCTTTTACATTTGGTCACATCTGACAAAGGCACGATAAACAGCTAAAACTGAACAGAATCCGAAGGGTAGCAAACATTTTGTTCATATCTTACCTCAAAGTGCATGAAGTCAAGAAAATGCACAGCTTTAGCAATAACATTTGTTTCCCGTTTGAAATATGTGATCCTCCCCCAACTTAAATGGGTGGTTATGACAGGCAAGGCATTTTTTGTTCATAGAACTTAAACTATTTCATTCAAACGGTGTTAATCCTTCATATGACTTGAGGTTTAAATTTGAGTTCCACACCAAAGCCTTTCCTGTTGAAATGTTTAAGAGGAAGGCACCACATAAGGCGTTAAAAGTGGATTGGTACATTTACTTTAATGATTTGTCTTGTAAAGGACGCCCTGAGAATGGAAGGATGTGGGAAGACAGCTACTTTTGGACACTGCCCCCCCCCCAAGACACTAGATGGCAGCTCCCTGGAGTATAGCGGTGCCCCAGATTCCTGCAGGGTATCCTGGCACTTGGATTTCTCTCTCTCAGCCCTGTTAGGTGCCGTGGGTGCCACCAGGGGGTGGCGTGGAAGGACCTGGGGGAGTCATGCTTCTCTTATAGCCCAGAAGAACTAGGAAGTCACAAGGACGGAAGCCCCAAAGTACTTCTGGGCTGGTTAAAGAACTTTACTTCTCCATTTGACCAAGAAGTGCTGACCTCGGGCACTTCCGGGTCAAGAACTACTGTATATAAAGGACTGCTGAAGACCCAGCAAGGGAGCTAGAGTCGGGTGGAGGTGGACGAAGAGTGTGTGGAAGAGACAGAGATAGAGAGAGAATTGTGATTATTATTATTGTGTTTACTTGTGTTATTGTGGCTGTGGTGATTGAAGGCACTGTTAAAAGAAGAAAAGAAATTAAACAACTTCTTGGTGTTTTAAACCTAATTTTACTAAATCTTATTTTCCATGTTTTTTTCCAGATGAGCTTCCATTGAAGAATTTACTGGTAACAAAGCATATGTTGTGTGCGCCAAAACGACCGAAGTAACAACTAACAAAGTGTCATTTTTGATACCATTTTAACAAAGTTGACTGTCCCCCATCAATCACAGAGCACCCCACTAAAACGACTGTAATACACTTCCACCCTTAAAATACAGACTTCATCACATCGCTGTGCGTGACGAAACAGCGGGCAGGCGACTGCTCGTACCTGTTTACTGATGGACAGGCCAACACTTTGCATGGAGTATGAGTTAAATCAAAAGAGAAAGGAGATCAGTGAAAATCACACCTTCGTGTGCCGCGCCAAATCAGTAGGGACAACTGAATTCCACAGGGCACAGATATGGGACCTACATGAATGACAAAAGAATTTGAAATGTTTTGCATGCCTACCTTTTGTTTTGATGACTGGTTACGTCATATTCAGCCCTTCGTTCAGTATTCTGGCACAAGTGTAACCAACCTCTCATTAAATCTTACTGTTTGGAATACACAGCCGTCCCTTCAGCAGCGCCATTTACTTAGAAATATTTTCCCACGTGCATCTCCAAGTCTGACGTTATTTTCGCCGCAACTCCCTCGCACCTATCGCGGGCTATAAACCAGCCTTTATGCAGCTCAGGGATATGTAAGGGGGGCCCCGTACCAACACACATGTTAACAGCACATCCACTTAACAATAAAAAAGTGTTGTTTTGCATCCGTTACAATATAAAAAGTTTAAAGTTTCAATGATTTCATTCGCAACTGGTGAACTAAGGAGAAATTATAATCTCCAAAGCCTATTTTGGTTGCATTTGTTACAGTCTGGAGCCCTGGTGGGACAACGGGCTGGGCCACTCGGAGGTTGTTTCTGTGCCGCATGTGGCTCGCGGGCCGTCATTTGAATAGGCCTGTCGTATGGTAAGCATCTTCTGAGTATTCAGCAGTAGATGATAGTTTCATTTTCTTTATCTGTATTCACAAACACAAAAAAATAAGAGGTATCGTCCATTCTTTCACCTTTATTTGTGTTGCTATCCTCTATTCATGATTCAACAGATTTTCTTTATTTATAGATATGTTGCTTTTGATAATATCCCTGCAGCTCCTGTTTGGCTGGACTTTGTGTTCCGAGTTGCAGGGCTTTTTACTTGCCTTCCCTCCCACAATCAAGATACACATTTTCTTATTTCCTGATGTGTCAAAAGTGACATGTCAGCCACATTTTTGAGTGCTGTGAAATAGACGCACCGTCATTTTCTTGCCTGACATTAGTGATGGGACACATTGCCATGATGGATTACACGAGGAGCAGATACATAGTCTGTCATACGGTGAACTGAATAAAAAGAAATTCTGCATTGTCTAGTGATATGTGAAGTTAAACTGTAATTCATTTATTTGTTTTTAATGAATCCTAGGGGGCTTCGTCCCATGCACGCTTCGCTTGCCCACCCCCTGGCCTGCGCTACGCACCAGCCTCTTCGCGTCTCTGCCACTCACGTATGTGGATTTCACTTTCACCAAACAACAAATCTTTTAATTCTCGTGGATACACCTCTTCATTGGGAAGAACCACTACTTTTCCCTGATGACAACACGAATTAGACAATCTACAAGTCTCCGACTACATACTTCTGTCATATCACCTATGTCTATATATTCAATCTCTTTTCGCTGTTCCGTTATTTCACTGAGTAATAATTTTCATTTGTTTATGCTAATGCGATCTTTACTAACATTTTTTTGAGAACTTTCGAATTTTAGTACTTTCATTATCTCTCATCTGCTCTGCATGTGTATCACGCCAATGTTTTTGAATTCTTTACGAAGTTCTATCTTTTATTTCTGGCCCAGGGTGTGGTTAAACCTCTTGGCAGAAAGTCTCGTCTTGCGAGACGTGAAAGTATCTCTCTGAAAAAGTCACAACATCTCGTCCCAGGCTAAAGAGTCTCGTCTCATCCCAGGATTTTTTTTATATAATAGAGAGAAATGAATAAGTATTTTAGACAAGCCCTTTCCTCAGAAAATTCAGATGTCTACCTAAGTGCACATATTTGACTAGCAGCAGTAATATATATGTCCTCCTTCATTTGAAACTCAAATGACCTACCAGAATTGTGATTTAGTTGACAGTAACTGTCCTTTACAAACAAACAGGAAATCCCTTTACAAACAGAAATCAAGCAGGTTTGTCTCATTATGCTCACCTTTTTCAACATTTACCTCCGTGTAATTCTGTTTCTGATCGCTGACCACTCTCCTTGTGATGTTAAGATGAAACACTGGATTGATAGGAAGCTCTTTAATCCACAATGCTTACAACTAACTAAGACAATACTCACTGACCTTCAAATTTTTGCCCATTTCACAGTAGGACTACAGACTATTCTGAACCTCTTATACTGAGGCCTACAAAAGGCTAGGACTGTTTCTCACCATTGGAATCACCAACATCTTCCACCAAGGAGTCCCTAGACAGATAACTGAGCTCCTCGCAATTGAAGTCACTGACCACACTTATATTCTTTCAGTATGCAGATGCTTAATTCTTAATGTTGCAAAGATTGCCTACTGACACTAGATTGATAATACATGCGTGTGCTTCAGTAAGAGAAAATATCGAGCAGACACATAGAGTGTAATCAGGTGTCAGAATTGAACAGACAGGCATCCATTCCTTCACCCATCTTCCTAACCCATTTATCCAGGGCAGGGTCGCAGGGCAGCTGGAGCCTATCCCAGCAAGCATCTGACACAAGGCAGGATTAATACCTGGACTGGGCGATAGTGCATCACAGTGCAAACACACACAGGCCACTTTAGCAATGTCAATCCAGCTAACATGTACATGTTTAGCCTGTAGGAGAAAACAGGAGCATCTGGGGAGAACATATGAACTCCACATACACTTTAACTCCAGTATGCTTCACTGCAAAAAAGCAGCGCTACAACTGTGCTACCTTGCCACCCTTTAATATTACTAATTGCTGTCATCCATTACTCTATTCAAATAGAACAAAGCACCTACAATGGTATAGCCACCTGATCCAAAGTGATGACCAATTGATAGGAAAAAACAGCCTTGTGCCTTGGCTCACAGGGAAAGAAGGCACACTGGCACCCAAAGAAATGCTAGGAAGAACAGTAATCTAGTCAAATATTTTTCTCAGTTATAGCCATAATAATAATGACAATAATACATCCATCTTCCTAACCAGGCAGAGTCATGGGGCAAAAGATGCCAGTGCCAACAAGGCAGGAACAGCAGCACATGGACAAGGCAGCAGTCCATTACTGGGTGAAAACACATACACATACACACACACTGAGTTAGGCCACTTCTGCTGCACCAATTTGCTATCATATTATTTGGGTGCTCCATTTGTCTGTTGTTACAAGCAATGATAGAACATAACTGCTTAAGAAACAGAACTGCAGAAGCAAAAGTAGCACTTCAAGAAGAATATAGTTTGGCACTGGGGCCTTGTTGGGTATCAAAACTCCAACTACGATGTCTGCTTTGAACAAGAAATGTATTCTTACCCCAGGTAAAAAGTTCCACGAATCTGTTATAAAACAATTCTAGTTTCCTTTTATTACCATATTGCCTCATTAACATGGAAGGCATGTTTTCTTACGTCAAAACCTTTGCTGCTTCAAAGTCGACATACAGTCTGCCCACATAATTCTTAGCACCCCTGGTAAAGATGAGTAAAAACAGGATATAAAAAAAATCACTTTTTGGTGAGTTGCCTCTATCTCACCCTGAACAAGAATTTAAACCTTTATTGAAGCAAATTTATTCTGAGAAAAAATAATCCCTCATCAATAAATAATTTTTTTAACAAAATAACATGTGCCACAATTATTGGCACCCTTAGAAATTCTTCTAAACAAAGTGTAACTGAAGCCTTCTTTTTACATTTATATCTAAGTTTATCAGTGTGTAAACACTTTCAAGCAGTAATCCATGTCTTCCAAATCAAATCCTTTTGTTCATTCATCAACAGGGGAAATATAAAGAGAACACACACCTCAAATGAGAGAAAATTGTGTTGACTTTTGTTAGTCAGGGAATGGCTACTCACCTGAAAATGTCCGTATCTATAGTTAGAGAGATAATTTAAAAGTCCAGTCTAACTGGAGCTGTTGCCAACTTCACTAGAAGAGGACACAAGTCTATTTTACTCCCACACATAATGAGCAGAATGGTAGGAGAGATAAAGAAAACCCCCACGAATCAATGATGGAGAAATACAGAAACATTTAGTATCTTGGGGTCACCAAGTCTCCAAAACGCCCATCAGATGGCTAATTGATTATTTGGAAGGCTTGCCAGAAAAAAAAAGCCTTTCATGTCATTTAGCCACAAACATAAGAGTCTGGAGTTTGCTAAATGCTACTGGAACTTTGTTTGGAAGCGAATTCTCTGGTCAGATGAAATGAAAATTGAGCTTTTTGGCAACAAACAGGCAAGGTTGGGGTATAAAGAAGGATGGCTATACTGAAAAGAAATCTTATGGTTTACAAAGCTTTAAGTAATCTCGCTCCATCCTATATTTCAGAATGCCTTTCACCTTACACTCCAAATCGTAACCTTAGATCTTCAAATTAGTGTCTGCTTATAATTCTAAGAGCTAAACTTAAAAGAAGTGGTGAGGCAGCCTTCTGCTGTTATGCACCTAAAATCTGGAATAGAAATTCACCTAATACAATCGAGAACTTTAAAAAACTGCTAAAACCCAATTATTTTTAAAATGGCTTTCTCATAGCTTCATTTTAGTGTAACCCTGATATTCTGTATATGCATTTAATTATCAGTTTTAATCATGGCTCCGCAATCCGTATTAACCCCTACTTCCTCTGCTGTTCTTTTTCCGGTTTTCTGTGGTGGTGATCTGCGCCACCACCTGATCAAGGCAACATGCAGTCCCTACATTGATGGATTGAAGGCCAGATGTCCACATGGCTGTCATCGTCTAATTCTTCCACATGAACACTGAAAACCATGAGGACTGATTGTGATCATTTATGTTAGGTAGAATGCCAAGGGGGGGCTGGGACAGTCTCAGAACCCATGCGGATTTAATTTTTTTCTCCAGCCCTCTGGAGTTTTTTTTTCTGTCCTCCCTGGCCATCAGACCTTACTTTTATTCTGTTTAGTGTTACCTAATTTTTATATTTTTTCTTTCTTCAGCCTGTAAAGCATTTTGAGCTACATTATTTGTATGAAAACGTGCTATATAAATACATGTTGTTGTTGCTCCTCAGTCATATATGTCGGACATTCTGTGATTTTGTGGAACTGTTTTAGCTCCAAATAATAGTAATAATAATAATTCATTACATAATACATTTTATTTATATAGCACCTTCTCTAAAGGCCCCTGGAAACCTTGTTAGGGTACATTGCATCATAGACTCCATGAAATACCAGATTTGAAATTTAAATCTGACTGCTTCTAACAAACAACTAGAACAGAGTTGTTGAACCTTCCAGTAAGACACTGATCCAAAAATATGTCCAGATTAACACAAAATTAGTACATGAGGTACATAAAATGAAGCTTCGGCAGTGGTTGTCTCATTTTCTGGGCCTAAGCCCCATTGAAAAACAGTGGGGTGAGCGGAACAGGAGGGTGCACTAGAGTGGATCTAAAACCCTGGATGATCTGGACAGATTCTGTAAAGAGGAATAGCTCTAAACTCTCCAGCCTTGTAAGAGGTTATATATAGAACGAGACACAGGGATGTTTAATTGGCAACAGGAGGCTGTACAAGTATTAAATGCGGGGGTGCCAATAAACGTAGAGCATGTGGTTTTGTTATAAATAACAGTTTCTTGATGAAGAATGTTTTTCTCAGAATAAATTTACTTCCGTTGAAGGTTGGATTTCTCTCATTTTTTCCCCCATTGTGAGACTAAGGTAATTCAGCAAAAGGTAATTTTTTTAATAACCTTTTTATTTTACTCATCTTTAACAGGGGTGCCAATAACTAAGGAAGGGACTGCATTTGGTTAAGTTTTGCATTCACCGATGGATCCATGTGCTCTTTAGCCTCATTCTAAGCTAAAAGAAAAGACAAGGCACTTTAACATTTAGAAAAAAAAGTTCACTTTATAACACAATTTTATGTAGGAAATTAATATATGACTAGGAAGACGCAACTTTGATTAGAAAAAGTTCTAAACATATCCATTAAAGCTCCACTCCAGTAAAAAACAAACTAGTGGAGATGCTTACAAAAATGAGATATTTGGAAGCAGAAAAGCACAGAAATTCCAAGACAATAAATAAATAAATAAATAAAAGAAACTGGCCCACACATAGAGCAACATCCTTCTGTTGATTTTGGACAAGCTATATAAAAAGCCAGTTCTTTTCTCTAATTCCAGGTACTGCATCGCTTAACAAGTTTATTAATTTTGCCATAATGACTAAGCGAATCAGGATATTCAAATATATAATTTTTTTAAAAAGGATGTATCAAGGAGGTCATAACATCATTCTCCTCTTTGTCATACACATTTAGAGCAATAACAGGTGATGAAAGGATACAGCACTGCTCCAATGCTTCTTGATACTCTCTTCCTGTGAAAGAATCTGGCTTGGATATGTCAAATTTCGAGTTTTTCTGAGGTTGATGGTCTAAAGCTTGGCAAGTGAGCTCATTTTGCTTAGAGGATTAAACAGATGCAGATTTTTTTATTTCATGTAATGAGTTACGAACAGTACAAGCTACGTACAACAGCTGAGGATGGGACACTGGGCTTTCTGGCCTGTTTACTGGTGATTCAAAGACAATGACAAAAGAAACAAGTTTTTTTATTTTTTTTTGTACTGTAACAAAAAATGTTAACATAAGATAGCATGCTATTCTTACAAAAAGCAAACTGAAACAAATTAACCAAATGAAAACAGATTGTGGTTGTTGATTTCTCCATGAAACATCGACATCTGGCCATCTTTCGTGGAAAAAGAAGAGTTCATAACCATATAAATCTCCTGGGCAGTTAGGCATCATAATTTGGGTTTTTACGCAAGATAACAAATCCCTCTAGGATAGGTGTGACAGGCATATATTCCTCTGTTGCAAGCTCTGCCCGCTCTCCATGAGCAAGAAGCACTGGCGTAGTGTGGGTCTGGAATCCAGTAATGGCTTTTGGCTTTCCTGCTTGGCCAACAACATCAACAGCCTATAGGGCATAAATAAATCCACTGTGATTTTTCCATTGAAACAAACCACTCTTGCCTCACTTTTTACAAGAGAGTAGCACTCAACAGCACCAATAGACACATTTCTAGCAAGTGTTAAAAATTCTGGCTTGCATATTTTTCACTTTGGCATAAGACTATACAGTACAGTATTTTTTTCAGGTTTTCACAGATATTGTGAAAAGGATATTGGCCACTGCTGCCATTCTTTAGTGAGACTGAGTGGAACTCTTTTACAGCCTACCAAAAGGGGACAGGATCTACATATTTCACTTTAAGGCAGAGATGGAACAGTCAGCCTGAACTCCATTTAGTACTCATTGCTATTCTTCACTATAAATGTGTCAAAAGTATGTTAACATGCTAGAAAATGAAGGATAAACACCAAAATACTATTGAGTAACATCAGCTTATTGCAAGAAGCAAAACTCTGAATTTTAATACTTAATTCAATAGTGGCAGAAGATTGAGGGAAAAAAATTAAATAAAATCTATATCTATATATATCTCTCTATATATATCTATATATCTATCATATCTATATACCATAAATTTCATATTAAACTTTTTTAGATGGCCTACATACTGACCTGACCCACTCGGACAGACACAGGTAGGGGCCTCAGCTCTTCATCAAATGTCACCAGCATGCGTGGCTGCATTGCTGCTACTAATCCATACAGAACGTAGTGTGACTTGCCTAGAATAACTAGTAAAATAGAAAAGAGATGGCATCTGTGAGAGAGCTGCAAGCACTTCACAGAACTGTACTTGTATACACATGCAGAATAGGTTAATCTGAAAATTGTACCTTTCAAGACCATTCTTTGCAATCAAGACATCTTTATTACTTTATTTGCCAAGCAGAAAAATGGATTCACAAAACTCAACTGATAATCAACAGTTTATACACAAATTCTTATGATCATACAAAGAAAAGTAAATTAATGCACTTTGGAGTTACACTTGGAACATAACATACATAGACCAGAAGGCAAAGCACACTATGTGACAAAGAGAAAAAATACAACGAAATGAGCAGCTCATGTGTCTATTTGCTGTTTTTTTTGTCCAAATCAGATGCAACTGACTAAGTCCCCTTTTTCTGAGGTCAGAGGCCCGAGGGAAACAAATTCCAAAAACAAAAAAGTTCCCATTCAGAAAATAATTTCTGACAGCCTTTAAAACAAAGGTGTTTTTAAAATTGTTATCTGACTGGTTGTGGTGCCCTATGGTACCTCAGTACACAAGGGTTACACGTTTAAAAGAACAGCTGATATTTTTCCTCCCTGCTGGAGTTTTTACTACTCTAGGCACTGCTCTGAATGTTGTAAATATCAATTTCTTTTAAAAATTGCAGGGCAGTGCTGCAGTTTTACAAATGTAAAGGAAAGACATTCTGTGTCGATGCTAAGCTAGAAAAAAGCTAGTGTGCAGATATTGTACACAGAATCCTTCTGATTTGAATATTTAAGAGTCCAAGCCATATAACACAAACAACTCACACACTACTACAAGAACTAAGAGACATCATTGTCAAAAGTCTTACTGTTTTTGACATCCAGGAAGGAGACAAGAACGGTCAGAAGACCAGCCACAGCAACCTGGCTCATCAGCTGCCGATCACTGTGGTAAGGGCAGAGGGTTAGAGTTCCTTTGCCCAGATGGGTCAAGCCCTGCACAGCATAAGACATATACAAGAGATATAGGTTATCTTGTTTGCTCTCAACAGGAAGACTAAGTATTCTGTAGTTCATTTGGGTAGTGTCCTGCATAAATCAGCAGAGCAAAGTTACAATCCTTACCTGTGCCAGTCTGACCATGAACAGGTTGTTTGGATCCTTAGCATGATACTGTGCCAACTGTCTGAGCATGGCTGCCAACCTGGCATTGTTTGTGCCTGCAAAAGGTAAAATTTGAGATCACGATTGAAGCATCCATCATCCCCCTAATAATCTAGTGCCAGAATAGACTGCAGGGCAAATCAAAGTGATCTACACAGACTTACCACTTCCAACAAGTCCCATTGCAAAGATAGAGTTGTAAGAGACTTCAGGATCAGCATCATGCGAAAACTTGCTAAGAGTGTCCAAGATGTTGAGCCGGGGGTTGGAAACTGAGATAAGGGCAAGAGCGAGGGGTACTGCCCGTCGAAGTGCAGGTTCTCCATATCTCAGCTGAGAAAAAAGGCAGAATGTCAACACTAGGTGATTACCCTCAGTACTTAATCAGAGAATATCTACTCTATACATATAAAACCCTAAGCCTAAAAGTGCAACAATTTTATGTCATGTTTTTATGTTGCGTTTTTTGTCACGCTTTAAATTGGGCTTATTTTAAAACCTACACATATACTATTGATATTCTTTTCAGAATTTATCTAACTTTAATATGATTTTGTTAAGATTTTCAGATTCTTGTTCCGTTTTTAAATTATAAACTAAAAAATATCAAGAACTCAAGTCCCCTGAGACAAGACTTAACCAAGAGTGCCAAAAGATTTAACCATGCCCGGGGCCGAAAATAAAAAAAGAGTAGGACAGCTGCTGTACGGGCTGATCATGCAGCACTGCAGCAGCAGCAATCCAGCAGCTGATCGAGCAAAGAGGAGGTAAAAAAATAAATAAAAACTGTATTTGTTTCCCATTGTATCACAGTTTAAGAGGTGGCTTCAGAGGAGCGACCGTGTCTCCTTGGGGGGCGGTCAGTCCCCCCCCCCCCCCCCTTTCACAACGCGAGCGGCAGACTGGCCGCAACTGGGGGTTGGGCGCCAAAGGCAGAGTGGTGGCTCTGAGGCTAAGGATCTGCGCTGGTATCCCGAAGGTTGCCGGTTCGAATCCCCGTCACTGCCAAAAGAGATCCTACTCTGCTGGGCCCTTGAGCAAGGCCCTTAACCTGTAATTGCTCCAGGGGCACTGTACAATGGCTGACCCTGCGCTCTGACCCCAAGGGGTATGCGAAAAACTAACAAACACTGTTGTAAGTCGCTCTGGATAAGAGCGTCTGCTAAATGATGTAAATGTAAATGTAAATGTAAAGGCGCCAGCAGGGGCTTGTCCCCCTAGTCAAGTTATAAAGTTAACTATGTCAGTTTGGGAGGTGTCCCTCATGTGGGCTGTGATTAATGCCAAGACATGATTGGATATAAAATGCAATTTCTCATTTATGCACATACAATATATACAAGAAATACAAAGTGGCACTGACCAGGTGGCCAAAGGTCCTCAGGGCCATTTCTGCTCCAATCTCTTCTCCCATTGCAATCAATGCAATGCCCAAAACTGCAACACCCTGTTCCATAAAAGGATAATAATAAAATAAAAAGCACACTTACTAGTGAAACCTAATGCTTTGTTCCACACACAGCTGCAATTCAAACATGCATATGAACAGAATATTTTATTATTAACAGCAGCTATATTTTCACAGACAAACTGTTGCAAAACAATCCAAAAGTGACAAAACAGAAAAAATACTAAAATTGTTTACGATTCTAGCACAAGTTAAATGACTTGTTAAGGGTTATCTTCCAGCTTACCATTCCTACATGACAATAGTAAGTGTACCAAACATCTAAACTAAACATGTGTAAAATTACTTTGTGTAATTCATAACCAATCAAATATAATGTCAAAAAGTTCATTCAAACCTAAAACCTCTTCAATGGGCAAAATTTATTTGTCTCACAACACTCTCTTCTGTGATGAAGCAGACTAAAAATGACATATTCCTTCTTGCACCCTTATTAGATTGTTGAATGTTTTGTGATATATATTTAGCATATAAAAACCAGCAATCTTTGGTGCACTGAATTATAATCACTTCGCCTTGAATATGGACACAGAGAAAGAACTTCCATGTGCTTTGATTGGTTAGATGTTCCAAACATTCATGTTTACAATTATTATCATATGTTTTTAGTATAATGAGATTTTTTCTTGCATGTATCTCAAAGACTAATGACATTAGTATGATAAAAATAATAGAAAATGAATACAAGATTAAAAACCAGTATAAGAAACATACATCACGTCCACTTATTAATTTGTCAGTATGAGTGGCTGTTGGGTGATCTTATGATACAGGTATAACAACAGTCCATGAATTTATTAATTGGAGTGCTAATAATCCTGTGCCATTTGCCAGAACAGAAATGTAATAAAAGTGTCAGAATGCACAAGATTTTTAATAACACATTACTTTTCTAAGACTTCATGTGTTACAAATGTCCTAAGCTGAAGAGAACTGTTATCAAGCAATATTCTCAGGCAAATTCAAGACTCATGTAGCGCTTTATGGCCCTAAGCTGAACAGGTTTAGTATCAGGCTGTTATGCAGCCAGTGGGAATGGACTACACTATGCATCGATAGAAGTCAGTAAGCATGGAAGGGGATATGTGGGTTTACCTTAAGCTGCCTAAGGAAATAAAAATATTGACGAGTCTTCTTAATATTAGCAGAGTTGTATCATGACAACTTCAATGTATCAGTAAGATCGACTTCAAGGAAATTAAAGCTCTCTACAGCACACTTTCCTACATAGATGAAAATGTAGTCTTCTTTCTAAAGTCTATGACCAACTCCTTGATTTTACAGAAATTAAGGCAGAGATTGTTGCCATGGCACCACTGTTTCAGAAGGAAAGTCTCTTATCATCAGTGTCTCAAGTCTCTTATCATTAGTGTCTGACCACAAAGTCTTAGATGAACAAGTAGTACATCGGTTTGCAGGCTGGTGGAAGGGGAGGGGGTTAGTTTAAGGTTTGTGCCAGGATAACATGAAGTGCAAGGGATAAGGCATTCTCTGTCGAGGAACTGCAGCGATAAGCAAAGTGGGTGTGGTCAAAACGATCTACATTTAATGTGTTCCAGCAACTATCTTTAAAGCATTTTATTAAAATGTCTATTCTTTGGCATAGGGTAAATGTTATCATGAACTTTTCATACACTTAAAGAGTCTTTCTAAATGTCAGTAAAAATTCCACATAATTGATTTCCATGGATTTTTAAAAACATGCCTCGACACTTCATCTGGACCTGCTGCTTTACAAACATTATCTTGTTTTAAAATTCTGCTTGAGACATGCATAGAAACATACAAGGCTGATTTCACTTGGTGTTAATGGATTTCACAAGGGGGAAACTTGGCTGTTAAGATCAAATACAAAAATTATTACTTTCAATTGGCAGAGAATATGTGGATGCGAATTGATGAGACTTTAGCTTTAATCCACAACTATCTGTATTCACTGCATTATGTGTATTACCCATTCTGTTGTATTTTAAGTTTATACCAGTATTGACCTGCTCTCCAAGTACTTTCCTGAACTTGTATCTGCATTATTTGTATGCCTTTATATTGCTGACTTTTAATGTGTTAGTGCGAGTCTTCAATAACGTAAAAATGGCATTACTGATCCATAGTTTCCAATTAGGAAATGAGCAATAACTTCCTTGTCACACAGTTTCTGATGAAACTGAAGAGCACCACTGCTTCCTCATTCCAGATCTGCTGATGTATCTCTACACATTCCCTAACCTATGTATTTAAAACAACCTGTGTTTTTTTTCCACCTAGTATGTTGCATTTGTTACTAGAAATTCACACTTCAGTCTCTACTTGTATGATAAATCTCTAACTAAACATGACAAACATATTTTAGAAACCGAGAATGGCAGAGGGGTCAATGGGCCATGATTAGGTACCAGCAATTGTTTAAGAAGCTTCCAAAACATAGTACCGTCTGTTATTTTGTTTCATTTCAAAAAATATAGAAAACAACCACTAAGTTAAAGCATTCAATTCCTTGCACCACCTAAATCTGCAGCTTCTAGACATTGCTATTTGTAATACGTTGGAAGAAGAACATGATTCAGTGTTACAACTTTATTGTCTGGCTATGGCTAAGGGCAAAAAACTAGTATTGACAAAAAACATGAAAAGTAATGGTTGAGTCAAGGATGTAAACAAATTAAAGTTTTAAACATCATAATCATAGTAATAATAATAATAAAAGTAAAAACTCCTAACATCCCCATTATTCTTACCGATTACCCATTTCAATTCAAAAGAATACAATTGTGTTTTACAGGGACCATCAACAAAAGCAAAAACTGATTAGCGTCAGGAATGTTTTAATCATGTGCAATTTGTATAAACACACACAAATAATGGGATACATACACAGATCAGCCACAACATTAAAACCATCTGCATAATATTGTGCAGGCGTCCTTTGTGCTACCAAAACAGTTCAAACCCATTGAGCCATGGACTCCATACAACCTCTCAAGAGGTCCTGTGTTATCTGGCACTAACACATTAGCAGCAGATCCTAGAAGACCTGTAAGTTGCAAGGAGGGGGGCCTCTATGGCTTGGACTTGTTTTTCCAGCACATCCTACAGATACTCAATCAGATTGAGACCTGGAGAATCTGGAGGCAATGTCAACACCTTGAACTCTTTTATCATGTTTCTCAAGCCATTTCTAAACAATTTTTGCAGTGGGGCAGGACACATTATCCTGCTGAAAGAAGCCACTGGCATCAGGGAATCATATTGCCATGAAAGGGTGTACAGGGTCTGCAACAATCTTTAGGTAGGTGGTATGTGTCAAAGTAACATCCATGTGAATGCCAGGACCCATAGTTTCCCAGAAGAACGTTACTCACAGTATCAAACTGTCTCCGCTAGCTTGCTTCTTTATAGTGCATCCTGTTGCCATCTTTTTTCTCCGTAAACAATGAGCACGCACCCAGCCATGCACATGATAAAAAGAAAATGCAATTCATCAGACTGTGTCACCTTCTCCAGTGGTCCATGGTCCACTTTTAACACTCACTCACCTATTGTACGTGCTTTTGGAAGTAGACAAGGGTCAGCATTGGCACTCTGACTGGTCTGTGGCTAGTAGCACCATGTGCTGCAAGCTGCAATGCACTATGTTCTCCGACACCTTATGGTCAGCATTAACTTTTTCAGCAATCTGAGCTACAGTATCTCTTCTGTGGGATCTGACCAGACAGGCTAGTCCTGTTCTCGGCGCAGATCAATGAGCCATGGTCACCCATGATCCTGTTGCTGGTTCACCAGTTGCCCTTCCTTGGACCACATTTGGTATGTACTAACCACTAAATACTGGGAATACCCCACAAGACCTGCTGTTTTGGAGATGCTCTGACTTAGTTGTCTAGCCATCACAATTTGGCCCTTGTCAATGTCACTGTGATCCTTAGCTTGCTTATTTATCCAACTTCCAACACAAGAACTGTTCACTTGGTTCCTAATAGGTCCCACCTCTTGACAGGTGCCACTATAATGTAATAATGTTACTGACTTCTCCTGGAGTAGTTTTAATGTTGTGGGTGATTGGTATATACAAGAAACAACCTTGTATTTGTCAACATACAGAAATATTCTTGGCTTCAAAACGGATGTATTAAAAAACTTTGGATTCATGTATGGCCTAATGCACTATTAGCTTCAATTTTCAATTCCAGGGAGATATTCTTTAATAAAATTACTAAACACAGCTATAATGAAAAAAGGAAGTATGAAAGCACAGTACAATTACAAAAATACATAATTTATTCTTTAAACTAAATGGACCCATATAAATTTGTTTGCTATTTTTTACCTGTATACTGTTGATCCCTACTGTGTGTAGCACATACTCTGTATATATAATAGATTATTTTAATTTTCTTTCATTTTGTGATATACATCAAATAAAAAAACAGCACAAGCTGAAATCTGTAACTATGCATTCAATTAAAATAAGTATACCTGATGAGAGCCCATGTCAGCTGAGCTCTCTTTCTTCTCTTTATCTTTTTTATCTTTCTTCTCCTTGTCTTCCTCCTTATCCTTTGAGTCATAGTGCTCACTGCAAATATGAAGTAGCTGCTGCACCTTTAGCACATTACCAGATCCTATAGAGATACAACACAGAGAAAACCTGATTGTAACTGACCTAAAGCAGCAAGCCCAATTTTAATAAGTCTTCTTATTTATTTTGATGGTGATAAATGCAACTGACCTGCGTAAGCACAGACATCCACTAATGCATTTGCAAAGCTACGGAAAGGCTCTGGAACAACCTGCAGGGCTGCCAATGTGGTCTCAATTGCTTCTCCTTTACCTGTGGAACAAGTACAGAGCATCTTTCAGTAAACAGTCTACTGTAGTGCATGGGTCATAAGAACTTAAGAAATTTTACAAATAAAAGGAGACCATTTAATGTTGAAGATTCTGTTTCAACTACAGTACATGTGTCAGGCATTTGTTCTAGATTCCCACAAACTCCCTGGCTTCAGTATTAATGCACATCCTGTTAATTTCCACTGGTGTTCTCAAGTACATAATTCACCTAAGTTGAAAGTATTCTGCTCGATCCACTTAATCAGTGCCATAAGCACTTATCAGCTTAATTAGGACAACTAAGAAAAAACCCTGTGTTACTGCAAAGCATCTACAACATGAATGATGAACAAGGGTTTCAGTGGCAACTGTTAGACAAACACTAAACAAAGATTTCACTGCCAGACTCCGAGATGCCCTCCACTATGAACAACAAGGGTCGACTACAATACGCCAGGAGGAACTTTTTAAAGTCTGCAGAGTTTTGAGAGGGAGTTCTATGAACAGATGAAATTGAACTGTAACTGTGGACACACGGACTAGCAAAACACCTGGAGTGAGAAAGGCCAGGTTTATAACTTATGGTCAAGTACAGAGGTGGATCAGTGATAATGCAGGGATGCTTTTCTGCTGCATGAACTTGCAATCTTGACAGTGTAACTGACATCAGATTCCAAGAAATATCTGACCATTTTAAAGAGGAGCATGCGGTTTTCCATTGGGAAACTGAAACTTATTCACCGTTGGACTCTCCAGCAAGACAATGATCCCAAGCACCTGAAATGTCCTGGAGTGGCCTTCTTCGTCCACAGATTTATACCCCATAGAAAACCTTTGGTGGGATTTAAAGAAGGCAATTGCAACACGAAAACCATCAAATATCATAAAGAATGGACAAAGATTCCAATAGAGAGGTGTAAAACGCTTGCCAGCACTTACTTAAAATGCTTATTGGAAATTATAAATGCTAAAAAAGCTCCACAAAAGTTCTAAAGTTGCGGGTTGAATAATATTGCACGTGCACAATTTGAAAACAAGTTCATTTTTAATCTGAACTCAAACTTACATCAATTTATGTTCTCAAAATAACTCAAATATAGTATATTTATAAATATTTTTTAGATTTTTTTTTTTTAAATGAGGCTTTCAATGTATATTTAATTTAACCTAGTTTCACATCACTATACTGTAATGTCTTTTGAGATGAGAGGGATGAATATTTCCAAGTGCAACTGTAGTGGCTGTAAGTGTGGCTGTATTTTCCTAATTCCCCACTTGAAGCAAGGATACTATTATTTCCCAGTTTCTCTGAAATGTGGCATACAGATGGGCCAGAGTTTCCAAAAATATATGAAAGTTCTCCCATCAACTTTTCTTTATAAATCATGACTTTCTGGGAGTTTATAAATCTGACCAAGAACTGAACACAATACTCCAGATGCGGTCTCACTAGGGCATTAATAGTCCAAGCATAACATCCTTCAACTTATATTCAACAGTTTTTATGATATAACCTAATATTTTATTTGCTTTTTCAATTGCTTATGCACACTGCTTAGACAATGAAAACATTGTGTCAACATAAACCCCTAAATCCTTTTTAGAGGTTGCTTCTTATAGAACAATCTCTCCAATGTTATGTATTGGAGATTTCTTTCTTTCTTTGGGCGGCCTCATCACCATCTGCGATTACACCAATTTTGGTGTTATCTGCGAATTTCACAAGTTTACTAACTATAGTGGAGTCAATGTCATTAATATAAATCAGAAAAAAGTAATGGTACAAGAACAGACTCCTCCTGTAGCGCTCTCCTATTATCTGTACTCTGTGGTTGACCAACTTAATTTTTGGTTTTGAAGGTTACCTCTGATGCCTACAGCTTCTATCTTCAAGGTTACCTCTGACTCCAACAACTTCTAGATCAGGGGTCTCCAACCTTCCCCCCACCCCCCCGATAGCTACTTTAACAAAATGAAAATGGCCAAGAGCTACTCATGTGTTCTAACGTTTATTGTCATAGCTTATTTCAACCCAAACAAACTGAATAAGCTTGTTTTGCCTGAACATTTACAAAATGTTGGTGTCCACAACTCACATTTTGCATTAAAACATCACAAAAAATATTTAGTTCACCTGTAAGTGCAATTTGTTTGTCTATATGCATTTTCTAGTGTATCTCACACTATTGAATTAAAACATGAATGCTGTCAAAACAAAACAATGCAATTACATATACACAGATATTACTTATTTATTTGTCATTTTGTTACATGTCATTGTTTCACTTCACAAGAGTATTCACATGTCCAGTTGCATGTGTGATATGTTTTTAGTTGGTCAGATGACTGGCACTGCATGGAGTCAACAAGAGAGGTGTATGGGGAAGTGTAGACACTTAGGTTCACGCTTATGGAGTCATTTACATGTTCATTTGTAAGTCTTGTTCTGAACTTTGATTTCATGACATTCATGTCAGAAAAGGCAGACTCACAGAGGTATGTAGACCCAAACAAAGCAGACATTTTCAGAGTTGCTTGGTGAAGATTCTTATAGTTATCTGGCTCTACTAAGCTCCAGAAATGCTGAGAATGCTGTTGAGACTTTAACTGCACATTATTTTGAAGGTTTACTAATACATAAAACCCAATGTCTCTCTGTCTGTCTGTATGCATGTATGTCTGCTTTTCACGAGAGAACTACTTAATGGATTTAGATCGGGTTTTTTTCTATAATTTGCTTGAACATTCCGGCTGATTTTGCGACTTCTCTCATTTCGCTATTCATCATATTTCGCTTGTGGTACTGAATTATTTGCGCAAATCCGAGATACACACAACGGGCTGGGGGGAGGGGCCTTCCTCACTCACTCGCCAGCTTCAGGGCATGTTCCTTAACTCTGCTTAGCTAGCGAACGAGTGAACAATTGAATTCAACTTTGTCTGATAAAGTGTTACTTAGGTCTTGATGAGTTTGAGTCCGGATATTCTCTTAAGTGTATGCTACATTGAAAAGATAGATTGCAATTCAGATTGTGGATTGTGAATTTGTGTTAAAAGGATCGCGATATCATTTTTTGGAAAGATCGCCGACCCCTAATTTGACTAATCAAGTTTTCAAATTTATGTAGGATTCTGGCGAGCTACTTGGAAAGGGGTTGCGAGCGACATGTTGGAGACCCTTGTTCTAGGGTCTGCAACTCTCACTACACTTGTAAATTAGCCCCTGAATGCGATGGCCACTAAGTACTGTTGTTCTACAAAGTAGCAGAGCTCTGGTTTTAAGCGAACAGTAACAGTTCATCACTTTAGATCAATTCCTATGAAAGTGGTAACTACAACATTTGCTAGAAAGGGGAACGAAACAAAGGGATAACAAAACATAGATGTCCCAAATGCACTCTCTGTGGAAGGGAAAAAGGGAAGAACTGTCCTACCCAAATGATTGAGGCCTAGTCCAAGGGGTAGCCATCTGGCGTATGTGTCTTTCAGCTCCTGCTCAGATTTTTCCATGATTGTCTGCACAATTGTAGATGTCACCTCTCCATTACAGGAGCCCACGGCAATCATTCCACAAGCTAGTGCTGTTACACCAACAACCTTATGACAAAAAGAATTACAGTTTTCAACCAATGAACCCTTGTTCTTGGCACAGGTCTCCAAAAACAAGAGTGCAATCGTAAACAGTGGAAAATTAAAGTAAAACATAAAGGGTGAAGACCACACAATATCTGCACTGGGCTGAAGTTTCAGTGAGAGGTAATGACCAATCAAAGTCTTCACTGAAGAGACAAGTCTCAAGCTCCAGGCAGAGTACTACAGCCAGTTGTTTTTCCCCATCCTACACAAATGCTATAAGAGGGACTCACCTCCATGCTGGATTTGGGGTCTGCCATGACAGGCACAAGTAGGGACAAGACATCCTCCCGGTTGGACCCAGCATATGCAAGACCTAGGCTGTGCAGACAAAAAGAAATCTGTCATCCCCCCACAAAAAAAGATGCTTTGCTACATTGGGACAATAAAGCTTCATTTTCATTGGGAGAAGGTTGTAAACCACTAAGTGTATGTTGAATGTTAATTATACAGATGTAAGAGGTCCACAAAAACAATGCTCAGTGTCAAAAACGAAAAAAACAATAGCCCAGTGGGCCTGTTTACCCAAAAATGGCCCCAATCCTCATAGTGTTGCTGTTATGCAGTACATAGTCAGAGAGCAGTGCCAATGCTGGATCACATTCATTTCTCACTCCAGAGTTAACGATCCCACAAGCCAACAGTGCACCAGACTAGTAATAAAAAGAGAAGGGCTTAAAATAAGCAGAGATGCCTCCAAAACCCTATGTAGAGCAGAATGATCTGCAGCACTCTATGCTAAACACCTTGATGTAATCCTCTGCAGAGTACAGATACTTGTCAATCTGGGTAAGTCCACCATCTACATCCCACAGCAGTATCATGCCAAGGGAAGCAGCTGCACTTAGCATACCTGTAATAAACAATTAGCCTATTAGAAGCAGTTTCCCCAGTGGATAAAAAAAACCTGGTATCTTCCTCTTGAATGCTCACCATGATCTTTGTTTTTATATAACCACTTGTTTCCATCATCAGTGAGAAGTTTGTCTTGGCCAAAAGCAGCATTGACAAATCCATTGACAAAGGAAGATGCGAGATTCATTCTAGCTGAGTCCACCTGAGATGCACTTCCACCAAACCCTAAAATAACACAAAATCAAAAACTGTGTAGAGATCTGTATCAAGCTATCAGGTTCTATTAAATCTATTCAGAATCTTGCTTATGGCTTTTGTGTACACTAGAAGTGCAGAAAATATTAATTAGAATGAAACATTATGCCAATTCTGCACAAAGGTATACACTTTGTAAATCTTTCAAACTTGTTTTGTCGGCAAGGGTGGCCACATCCCAATCACCCCAGCACACACAGTAAAGCGATGACCTCAACCTTCATGGGATCTACACATTCTCATTCCACTGCCTGATGCAAAACCTCTCATTTTAACTCCATTACGTTCATGGTTCTTCTGCCCTAGCAAATATTTTGTGGGACAGATTCATTCACCACTCATTTTATTCACTTAGTAAAAGTTGAAACACTTTCAAGATTTCAGTAAAAATTAGTAGGAAATGTCTGCAACATATTCTGTGATTAATTGGAAATGCCCTGCTTCCTAATGCAACAATCTGTCTCAGAGGTGCTTGTACAATTGCCCCTCAAAATAGAGCTCTGTGATGATACATGTCTTAAACAAGGGGCTGCTATGTTATAGAATTTATAGCACAGCAGTACGGATCAGTAACAAAAGCGCATATAGAGTCAATGCTTGATAAATCATTATAAAGATTTTACTCCTTTAGATATCTACTTTTTTGCTGTACTCAAACATATCTATGGTAAAATTTTCGATGCGACAACGAGGTCATCGAAGAAATGGTATAGATTGCTATAAGCAAAAAATCATCCTCTTTCTTTCTCACTGACAAAACAGTGTTGAAATTGACAGAAGTTACACATAAAAATAAGGAGCACATCAAACACATCCTGTAAGTAAATTTAAACAATTCTAGAAAGAATTACTAGCAACAAAAGCATTGTTTTGCAAAAAAATTCTGACAACCCTCATGAAGATGCCTTTTATGGGAGCACAAGAAATCCTGCTCTTGCCAACAAAGTCTTCCAAGAAGCATATTTCAGTTAAGACAGACAGCACCATTACTCACGGTTGTTTTCTAGATGTGTTTTGTAGATATCATCTGGAATCTTGGGTTCCATAATATCAAGCTGAAAAGAGAAAATAAAAGAAAAAGATGAATGTGAATTATCTTTTACTAGAAAAGTGTTGCATGAAATTACTGTTGTCTTGATAACAGTAAGCATGTCTTGTAATAGTGGGATCTCCTGGCAAATGGCAAGAGGGTTAACACATCTGGTACGGTGTCTCCTACTGACATGTGTGGCTCAAGAAGTTTCCAGCACAATGGAAGCCTTAACAAGCTTCTATCAACCTGCATCCTGTCATCAGACTCCAAGCTTGGGCACAAGAAAACAGAACATTTTTGTTCTAAAATTCTGGAAAATGTAAGCATCAGAACAATGTACGTTTCACAAAATAATAGGGTTATGTATATTTCTATGAATTTTAGTTAGTATGAATTATTCTTAGAAGCAAGCAGAAGCATCTATTCACCAGCTTCACATACCTCTCTTGCCAGAGCCAAGAAATTGCTGTTGAGTTGCACATTGGACATGATTTCTGTCAAGTCTTCATAATCTTCCACATCCTCATTAAGCTCCAGAAAAACACCATGGCGACCCAGCATAAAGGCCATTTGCTTCTGGATGACACTGATGTGAAAATAATAATTACAACTTACAAAACCTCTACCTAGAAAAGTTCACACTCCCCATCTTCTACATAAAATATAAACTTAGAAAGCATTTTAAGATGGAAAATCTTTTATCTGTGGCACCCCTGCAAGAGAACCACCTCTTTTAACCCTCACAAACATTTCCAGGTATTAAAAACTGGATAAGATTTGGGATTAAACTGCTCAGAGATCTTTATATAGACAATATCTTTGCATCCTTTGAACAATTACGTTCTAAATTCAACCTCCCAGCTATACATTTCTTTCACTACCTTCAAATTAGAAACTTTGCCCGATTTTCCTCATCTCGTACCCTCCAACATGCTAGAAAAAATGTTGCTCAATTTCGGGGAATTAGACACCATTTCCGCATTATATAAAATTTTATTAGAGTCCCTTCCTTTCAAAGATCCACGAGGACAATGGGAAAAAGATCTCTTAATTAATATATCAGAAAGGAGTGGAAGGTAGCGTTGCAGAGAATTCACTGGAGCTCCATATGCACAAAGCACAGAATTATTCAACTAAAAATTATATATCGAGCTCATCTGTCTCGCTTAAAACTGTCCAAAATGTTTCCAGGGCAAGATCCAACCTGCGAACGCTGCAACCAAGCTCCTGCCTCACTGGGTCACATGTTTTGGGCCTGCACCAAATTAACATCATTCTGGACCAAAATTTTTAAGTGCCTTTCAGACAGCCTTGGTATCACAATCTCTCCTAACCCATTAACAGCTGTGTTCGGTGTTCTTCCAGATGGACTTGTAGTGGAGAAGGACAAGCAAACTGTGATTGCATTCACTACACTTTTGGCACGCAGACTTATTTTGTTAAATTGGAAGAATCCTAAATCTCCTCTGATAAGTCAGTGGGAAACCGATGTTTTATATTATTTGAAATTGGAAAAAATCAAATTCTCAGTTAGAGGATCTGTACAGAATTTTTTCAAAACCTGGCAGGATCTAATCAATAATATTTTAGAATAAGAAGAAATAATTATTTCCGCATTTCTTTTCCTTCCCCATTTATTTATTTATTTATTTATATATATATATTTTTTTTTTGTTTATTTTTGCCCTATTAAAAAGCCCTAAACAATTCTCCTTTGGCCATGCTCTCCTTCTCAAGGGTGGGGTTTGATTTGTCTTCAATTCTTTTTTGTATTAATTGATCTATTTGTATGGAATGATTACAATAAAATAAATTATATTATATATATATATATATATATATATATATATATATATATATATATATATATATATAAAAACTTCAAAACTGTGTGACACATTTTCTTTTTTCTCTCTCTCTTTTTTTTTTTTTTAAAGAAAAGCAATAATTTGGCTACTCACATATCTTTACAGGATGTGAAGATATTCTCTGCCAGCTCCATATCATTTAGCATCAATGCCAGGCGCAATGCCTCTGGGTAGCGATTGAACTTGCGGAATATATGCAGAGCACATTTCAGAAGTGCAGAGTTTTCAGGTTCAGGGACGTAGCTGACACAGCTAAGAAGAAAACACCACAATCAAAATGATGTTATATAGAGAAACTATATTCAAATTAACATTTGCAGATCCAAGTCATTGATATTAAGCTTATTTCTCATGTCAGGCAAGTGCTTCTGCTTTATATGGCACCCTTCACAGAAACACACAACAAACATTTTCAAAACAGTAGCAGCTACAAGAAGACATTTGCAAGAGGATAGAACACCTGCATTGCTGATTTAAGTACCAAACTAAAAGAAGTGGGAACTCAAGGCATGGTCTGTGAGTGGGTACAAAATTGTCTTAATTTTCCAGAAATAGGTGAAAGTGGTGCCCCTCAGGGGGTGCACCTCTTTTAAGTTACTTATGTAAGAGTTGCCCTGACTTATACATAAGGGACACCACCATATTTCAAAGTTGTTTGTGTATGTTGCAATAAACCTATATATCAATCAAAATAAATAATAGTATTGTTACATACCCAAGAGTGTCTTCTTTCTAATAAATCATAAGTTTCCATTTTGTCTGCTCTCTTATTTTTAAAACTAGGGGGATCACCCCCTTATTCCTTACTTGCCCACCACTACCCACCCCGCCTGCACGACTCGCCAACCACTTCAGGTCTCTGCCACTCGCGTTGTGTAAAGGGGGGCTGAACGAACTCCAAGGAGACGCGATCGCTCTTCCGACACCCCCTCTTAAGCGGTGATACAATGGGAAACACATAGTTTTTTTTTAACCTCCTCTTTGCTCGATCAGCTGCTGGCTTGCTGCTGCGCCGCATGATCTGCATTTCTCGTGGCACACTTCTGTCATATCACCTATGTCCATATATTCAGTCTCTTTTTGCTTTTACCTTTTCATCAACATTGCACTGAATTGAATTTTATTCCGTGTTTGGAATTACATTGTGAGAACACAACGTATAACTGCCTGTGAGTGAATATCGTTTCTTTCTCTCCACAAGAAATGTTTGACATAACCACGCAGGACTATTCCAAATTTCTTTGCATAAGCTCTTCTTTTGCGGGGCTTCCGGCACCAGGCGTGGTTACATCTCTTGGCACGAAGACTCGTCTCGCAGGACGTGAAAGCGTCTCCTTCCAAGATTTTTTTTTTTTTTTTTTTAAATAATAGAGAGATTTGCGATTTGCGCATATATATGCTGAAGTGAGCAGTGCATCACAGCTGAGTGAATCTGCTTTTATCAAAGATCCCACCTATGTTGAGTTATATACAGCGGAAGACTCGATATCACTGGATAGCTGAATTTCAGAGGTTTTCAGCGATTTATAGTTGTCTACGATTGGTCATTTGTGCTACACTTAACAGCTGTGTATAAAAGGCAGGAAATATTGCGTATGCAACAGCTAATCTGTTAGCATGTTTGTGTACAAGTTTCTGTGAGATTGCATGCAAATTGGTTGATATGCAGTAAGACTTGCAGTTAGTACTAGTGAATTGTCTTCTTCAAAACAAAAGGAAAACATACGGTTAAAGAAGTCCTACAAAAGTTACAGAATGCTAGTGATACAGAATATGAAGACACTGAGTTGCAGTTTTAACTCAGTTCAGAATGATGCATTTGCTAAAGGACTCAACGCTATGCCTGACTTGAAAGGACTACTTATAAAGAAAACTTTAAAGCATAGCAGCATTCTGTTTTACAGTCATCATCTGTTCAGTTACTATATCTGGATGCTATCTGCTGCTCGCTCTCCCTAAGTTAGTTTTCTGAGCAGGGCTCCAACCAGTTTCAACTTCTTGGCATACTGGTGATATACTGTTTAGCTGTACCTATTCAAAGTTTCACATGAGTAACCCCCTCACTCTAAACATTGTACAATGATAGCTAACAGATTGGGACACAAAACAAAATTGATTCTAAGGTTGTACATCCCAAAATGTCTTGGTTATAAAATCCAACTTTTTCGAGAGATATTTTTAAAATGTCTAACCATTTTACTTAATTGATACTGGTGTGAAACAAAGATTTTTATTTATACAGTATAAAGACTTTTTTAAAAATGTTAAGTATTATACTCACTACTTTTTCAGCCATTGAAAGCTTCTGTATTACATAAGCAGAATAATAGCTGTTCATTTTTGGGTATGTAATTTAGACAATAATGGTAAAACCCCTTGGAGCATAAGGGGTTAATATACATAAATAATCTGGACAAGAATATAATCAGTAAACTGGTTAGGTTTGCAGATGATACCAAACGCTATAGAAAGGCAGATAATGTGGAATCACCTAAAGTATTAAAGAGGGATGTGGAACACATACAGGTTTGGGCAGATCTGTGGCAGATGAAACAAAGTAAGTAAATGAAATTTACACATAGGAAGTAGAAATGAATTAAATAGACAGTGGAAGGTCAGAATCGTGAAAGTACACCTTATAAGAAGGATCAAAAAGTTCTAGTGGACTCATCACTACTTACATCCACACAGTGAACAGGAGCGATCAAGAAGGCTAAGAGGATGTTAGGTTCTATAGCACAAGATGTGGAGTACAAGTCAAGAGAGGTTATGCATAAATTACATAATGCACTAATGTGGCCTCATCTGTAGTACTGTGTTCAGTTTAGGTCTCCATAATAGAAAATAAACATTGCAGTTCAGAGAATTGCAACTAGCCCGATTCTGGGACTGTGACTAAGAAGTATGAACTAGGAGCAGAGACTGCAGAAGTTGAACCTTTTCAGTTTCAGCAAACAGAGATGAAGTAGTGACATGACCGAGGTGTTTAAAGTGGTTAAAGGAATTAGCACAATAGAACCCAGTTCTTACTTTAAAATAAATTTTGCAACAAGAACACTGGAACATGATTGGAAACTTGTTAAAGACAGATTGCACATAAATGTTACAAAGCTTTTCTTCACGCAAAAAAACATAAGACACATGGAATAAATGACCAAGTAGTGTGGTCGAGAATGGGATAGGGACCTTCAAATCTCAACTTAATGTTATTTTGGACAGCCTAGATGCATAGGACAGACAAGCTTGTTGGGCTGAATGGCCTGTTCTCGTCACAATGTTTTAATATATTAATGTAACAGTGATGGGTTAACAGCAAGCCTTCAAACCATCCATCCATCCATTTTCCAACCCGCTGAATCCGAACACAGGGTCACGGGGGCCTTCAAACCAAATGATTGGAAATCAATATGCCTTAAATTTACACATTTTTGTTTGGAGTTAATTTGGACATATTTCCTATGTTATATAAAACTACCTAAAGAAAGAAAAAATGTAATGTTTTACTTTACCTGGCCAGGTAGAGGCAGACTTTGGCATAGGCATTCTCATCTATGTATAGCTCCAACATGTCTAGCTTCTCAATCTCCATTAGCAAGTCACATGCCTCATGCTCTGCATTGTGACCCATGTTGTAGGGAACAATTTCCTTAACCAGCTTAAGCAGAGTCTCCTGTTGCACCTTATCATTTTCATCTAATTCTTGCCACTCCTTTGCCACCTCACCTGCCAAATGCCTACAAAGACAAATCACAGGTATTTTACAATGCTACCAACCCACATCTGTCAAATAGTAAACCCGTATTCTATCACATTTAAATATAATTCAAAACAACAAAGTAAATAACATTACCAATTTATTCATGATGATATATTAACATGGATTGTATTTGTGTGGCATTAAAACAAGTTAAAAGACATTTAAGCCAGTTTAAGATACCTCTCTTTGCATTATGTGCTACACTGCATATGTTATGAAAGGAACCGCTTTTGTTACAAAGTCATTTGTAACCTTTACAGTTTATTTAGTTATTTAATAAAGCAATAAGAACTACACAAAACAAAAAGACGTCAATATTTTCCAGGGATGAAATATGAACCTCTAATTTTCTCATTAACACATTTTACTACTAAAGGGTAAAGCTGAATGAGCATATAGCATTACCTGACAACACAACCTGCTCTGTCCAGGGTTGTTTCCCATCTTATGAACAGTGCTATTGATATCTGGGATAGGCTCTGGCTCTACATGAGCATGAGTTGGATTAAGTAGGTTTGATGACACACAAAGCATATCAGAAGAAAATATGAAGCAAGTTTTTTTAATGTAAAAGTCGTTAAAGTGGCGAAAGAAACTGGTAACTATGCTGCTGTAACAAAATTCGATATGTCTGAGAAACTGGTGCGAGATTGAAGGAAGCAAGAAGATGTAAATAAAAAAAATTTAACTGTTTTATTTTTGAACGGGCGTACAAGTCAGGGTCTGATTTTATCATCGATTTTTCGGGTTTCAAGACCTGACTTATACGCGAGTATATATGGGTAAATGAAAATTTCAGAACATGTTAATGACTATCTTCAAAATGAGTCAAAACAAACTAAGATTGAATATGGCAGATTGTAAATGGCACATTTAGCCCTAAAGATTAGCAGTTTGTGTTTAATTCAAGTGCTTCATTAAAAGAGAATGATCACATACATTACATTCAGAAAGTATTCAGAACCCTTCGCTTTTTTCACGTTTTGTTATTTTGTAGCCTTATGCTAAAATCATTTAAATTATTTTTTTCTCCCTCATCAAGCAACACTAAATATCCCAGAATGACAGAGTGAAAACAGGATTTTAGAAATTTTTGCAAATGTATTAAAAATAAAAAACTGAAATCTCACATTGACACAAGTGTTCAGGCCCTTTCTCAGCACTTTAAAGCACCACTGGCAGCAGTCACTGCCTGGAGCTTTCTTGGTTATGACATGACAATCATCACACATGTGGATTTTGGGATTTTTCTGCCATTCTTCTAGGCAGATCCCCTCAAGATCTACAAGAATGAATGAAAGCCACCAGTGGACAGCTTATTCTCAGGTTCTCTCCAGAGATGTTCGACTATGTTCAAGTCCGAGCTCTGGATGGGCTACTCAAGGACATTCCCAGAGTTGCTCTGAAGCCACTCCTTTATTGTCTTTACTTTGCACTTAGGCTCATTATCCTGTTAGCAGGTGGACCCCAGACTTGGGTCCGAAGAAATCTGCAGCAGGTGTTCATTAAGAGTCTCTCTGTACTTTGCTCTGTTCAGCTTTCCATTGAGACCGACTAGTCTCCACAGACACTGCTGCTGAAAAACAACCTCACAACATGATGCTCCCACCACCATGATTCACCACTGGAATGGTATTGTACAGATGTTGAGCAGTGCTTTGCTTCCTCCAGACATGACACTTATAATTGAGGCCAAATAGTCCAATCTTGGTTTCGTCAGAGAATCTCGTTTCTAATAGTCTGAGTGTAGTTTAGGTCCTTTTTTACAAACTCCAAGTTGGCTTTCATGTGTCTTTTACTGAAGAAAGGCTTCCATGCAGGGCTGCAATGTTGTCTGTCCTTCTGGAAGTTTCATCCAGCTCATATTGGTTCCTGGTGCCCAAATCCATCTTCACACCGCCCAGACCTTATATGACTAATCAATTTGGCTTTACCAAGAGTCATGGTTCTTCCAAACTTTATCTATTTAAAAATTATGAAGGCCACTGTGTTGTTGGGTACCTTAAATGCTGCAGATTGTTTTTCTAGCATTTCGCAGATCTGTGCCTTGACACAATCACATCTCTAAGCTCTGCAGGCATTTTCTTCATGGCTTGGGTTTTTCTCTGATATACACTGTCAACTGTAGGACCTGCTATAGATGATTGTGTGCCTTTCATAATAATGTCTATTCAATTGAACTGACCACAAGTGGACGCCAAAGAAGATGTATAAAAATCTCAACTACGATCAATAGAACAAGATGCCCCAGAAATAAATCTGATTTATTACAGCAAAGGGTCAATCTTGCTTGATGAGGGCAAAATAAACTGAAATGATTTCAGAATAAGGCTGCAATGTAAAAACTCTGAAAGCAGTGAAGGGGTTTGAATACTTACTGAATTCATTGTATGTGACATACCTGATCCAAGAAATATATAGAAATAATAAGCATCATTGGAGTTTAGCAACTTTATTACTCTACTATAAGTGTAATACAATAAATTATTCCTAAATATTCACTTCTTTTAGCCAGACATCGTAATATTTTATGAACAGAAAAATCAAAAGATGTATTTTTCATATAGCATTGTAACAGAATTTACAATTAAGCAAAAGAGAATTTATCTTCTCTTTACAAACCAATGACCTGCTCATCTGGTCTGAATGAGCAGATACAACACAGAAATGTTCTCCCTCTGTCTATTAGTTATAGTAAAATTTCATGTGACAGAAGAGGAGAAAGGCAAATGTGAAAATTTACATTAGGAAATCATTCATATATCAATTTACATGAGTTCTTGATGGTGCAGGAGAAGGGTTTAAATTGACTTTACAAATATGAAACTGTGGGGCACCAACAGTGTTACAATGCTATGGCAATATGACCTAAAGTGGTTCCTCAATAGCTATTGTGAATACCTTAGAAATTGCCTTTCAGAAATTCTTCTTTGCACATTTCAGATTCTCTCAAGGTTTAAAAAATCTGAAATTTTTATTTGTGACATCTACCTTGCTTCTGATGTAGCCTGAACAGGCTGCAGCTCCTACAACCATGAACAAAACAGTGTGTGCAGATAAGGATGAACAGAAATTTCAATGAGAGACAAATGCTCATTTTAATGAATCTAAATATTGAATAGATAGTCAAATCAAATGTAACAAAAGCTTTTAATAATCTAATGTTCCTGTTTAGGTCAGCTTTAATGGAGCAACAGTCAAACATTTAAGTGCAAGCCAGATTCCCACAGAAGCATTAGTACAAAGAAGCCAATAACTTGCAGCATGAGACTGTCTACCAAAACATTTTTGTTACTGTTTTGGTATAAACTGAATAAATTTTCTTCAGGGATAAATGCAGGCTAGCTCTTTTTGAACTACCTAGCAAAGCCAGTACAGCGATTTCTTCACACAAGTGAACAATGTTACCTGAAAATAATAGGTGTGACTGAAACATTGTGCAGTTCCGTATACTTATATATGAATTACATCCAAAGGACGTCCAGCACACACAGTACATGACAAGCAATGTTTCTGATTGGAAGAATGTCTGAGAAAGACACACCTGACATATTCATGACCCCAAGATGCCAGCTCCTCCTGAGAGCCCAGAAGTCGGTATTTCAAACATTCCCGATCACCACTCATTGTCATTGCCAGGACAGATACAACATCTGCACAAAAACGCTAAAAAAAAATAAAAAAAAAAAGTTTAAAAAGATAACTCCAGCAATCAAGTGACATTTCTTTAATAAAATGTAAATCAATGCTGTATTAATATTAATAGTTATAGAATCCCTCTTGTCAGTGGTAATAGGTTATGCTCTATGCTCCCCTTATGGATAAGCCATCTATTTTTTTTTGTTCCAAACATCATGGACACATCTTGTCTTCTTGTGAAGTTACTGCGGATTTATTATTTTTGTACTGTCATATTTTCCAAAATCATTGTTCTCACGTTCAGTCTTGGGGAAACACTGTGGCTGCAGGCTTTTGTTCCAAACAGTTTCATAATTAGTGAGTCATTATTCCTTTAATTCAGGGGTGTCCAACTCCAGTCCTGGTGGCCACAGTGGCTGTAGGTTTTCATTTAACCCTTTTCCTAATCAGCGAGCAGTTTTCACTGCTAATTAACTCCTTTCCCCTTCATTTTAAAAGCCCTGTTGATTCAGTCCTCTGAATTGATTTGTTTCTTCATTAAATTACATCCAAACAGAAATGAGATGTGAAACAAGCCAACAGATGAACAGCTAAAATGGAACGTCAACCTCCAATCAATTTCACTCCAACCAGTTACTTAATGAGAAGCCAATTCTTGCTGTTAATTAAAGCCGCTATTGAATGTCATGACTTGTTGCTGCTCTCATTCTGCCACAGCAGACTGTTGATATTCTGTTTTTTCTAAGACCACTGTCAAGATGTTTTGGTGACCTGAGCAGACCAACATGACAGAGACCTTCACCTTTCTTTATTTTCCGGTTAGCTGGTTATGTGGCTGCTTGTTTTGTGTCTCATTATTGTTTGGCTGTTCATTACGGAAAAAGTAACAACTAAGGGGTCTGAGTCACATCAATTAAAACTAAGGCAAAACAAGTTAATCAGCAGCAAAAACAGCTCTCTAATTAAGAAGATGGTTAGAATGAAAACCTGCAGCCATTGCTGCCCACCAGGACCGGAGTTGGACACCCTTACTCTAATTGGTCTCATTGCTTAGTTAGCAGGCTTTTTATTTTTCTTCTCTTATTTAACATTCAGCAAAGAATAGTAACAGAGGACTACATTTATAATAAATTTGAAAATTCAAAAACAGCTCTCTAATTAAGAAGATGGTTAGAACGAAAACCTGCAGCCGTTGCTGCCCACCAGGAACGGAGTTGGACACCCTTACTCTAATTGGTCTCATTGCTTAGTTAGCAGGCTTTTTATTTTTCTTCTCTTATTTAACATTCAGTAAAGAATAGTAACAAAGGACAAAATTTATAATAAATTTGAAAATTGTACTTTTGCAATATAGCTTAACTCTTTTTGTCATTTCCTTATTAATTCATATTATCTGTTCCCTTGACTGTAACATAACAGTTAATGACAGAAAAGCAAACACAAGGTAAATGATAATGAATGCTGAAAGAACAAACAGAAAACTTGTAGGAAAATCTTAGAAAAAAAAGATTAAAAAAAATTGTCTGTGTAACATATAGAAATCTTTGTTACATTCCAATCAACATTTGACAAACCCAGATTTGCAGTATTTACACTGAAACAAAAACACAAATTATAGCATTTAATTAAAAACAGAATTTGGTTACCATGAAAACCTGCCAAAGGAGGGGCACCCTTTACTAAACTTGGGAAGCACTGTTCTAAAACACTGCTGAGAGACTATTTACTCAGGACATTTCTGGGCATTACTCCAGCTAAGTGACGAGCACCAGAACTAAGGCACATACTGTAGCTAGGGTCATCTCATTGTAAGACAGGTGCCACATTGAAATAAGCAGCACTAGTTATCTGTGATAAAACTGTATTTACATCAAATTGATACCTCTCCCTCAGTAAAAGAAATAAGACATGCAAGAAATCAATGAAACACCTCTTACAAAGAAGAATAAACATAACAGTTTAAGCAAATACAGGGTAATATGCTACAATTGAAAGAATCAAAAACATTTATCAGTTCTCCAATCCATTTGCTTCTAATTTTGTCATTTACAAATGAATTGTGATTTATTCCATGCCTGCTTCTCACCTTGTTTTCACCTACAGCCATGCGATCATAGATTTCCTTTAGTTTGCCATAGTGTGGACGTAAGAATTTGAGAGGTTTGGGCACTGATGTCATTGAAGTGGTGGAGGATCGAATCTGTCTGCGCAGTTCTTCCAGGGCTGGCCGGTAGAGGGACGAATCTCCTTCCTATTACAAAAAAAAAGATGCAAGAGAAAGGGTTCTCATCATTCCCATACAAACATTAACTCTAACTCCCTCCAGTGAAAAAAATGTTTGTAGAAAATCTCACATTTAATATTTGGCCCTTAATAAATAGAAAACTGCATAGTTTTCTACATTAGAAAAAATAAATAAATGCTAAGCACCTGAGGCTCTTTAATAACACTGCAGAGATAAAAGGCAGAAAATGTTAAGTTTCATAAGTTAAACAGCCTTGCATGAAGGTTCTACTGTTTAAGGTAATTCACTGCGTTGAATTCACATCTGCTCACACAACTTAAAGGAAAGGCTCTTGATGGTCAAGTACTTACGCTTAATCTCTCTACCAACATTTCCAGCTCTTCCTGTAATTGCTTGTCTTCTTCAGACTGTAAAAAGACATACAATAAATTCTCTTAGGGCACGTGACAGAATACCTTAAAGTATGAGGAAAAATAAAAAAAAAAATGGTATGGGATGGACCATACAGTACTTCCAAGTAAATTTCACTTTAATACCGGAGGAAATCGCTCAAACAGAGATTCTACAATATAATAAAATCAATTGTACAGTATAAAAATATACAATCAAGTACATTACTGTATCTTTATTATGTACACAAATAAATGTACAGCAAAATGAACAAGAAATTGAATTAAGTGAACAACTTATATATTTAACTTCAAACTAAATACATGGGATGAAATAAAGTAAATAAGCTGCACAGATAGGCACAGGGTGGCTTATTGCTTCTGAAAAAAATTAACCTTTAAGGATCTACTGTGAGGTGTATGTGTGTGTTTGTATACCTACATTCTTTTTCTTCATGACCCAGCATATGCTCTGCTAGGGCAAGCAAGCTGTCAGATATCTACACTTATACATTTATTCGAGTATGTGTGCACGTGCCACCATGTATGCATATACGTATATTTAAATAAACCATGTAACTACTTGTGCAAATATTATGCAAATGAATTGCTCTAGTCATGTAACTAAACAGAGCAGAATGAAAATATCCTGGTTAAATTATACAATTTCTACAGCAGTTTTTAAGAATATGGAGATAAGTACTTTTGTTTGAAAAAGAGAGATCAGTTTTTGGGTAAGTTATCTTTGCACATAAGTTTCTACTTGATGTTTTGAACATTACTGAATCAGAATCTGAACTTAACTTGATAGAGAGTTTTTGACCCTATCACCAAATTTCCTTTCGTCTGAAAGTAAAATTAGTCCAACTGATTAATTAGTTCTTGTTAGTGGAGTCTGCATGCATTTGAGTATGATAGATCTGCAGGTTTTCATTTGCATATAAAATTAAACACAAATTATAGACAGGACAAACCATATAACTTAACAAAAATTATACCGACACACACATTACATATACTGTATATATAAAGAAAACAAAACCTGTAAGCATGCGTTATTGTGTGATAGCTGCCTAATGTGCTTTATCTTTACAACATAACAATAAAGCCTTGCTTTTGATATATACATATTAAAATAAGTAGTGATATTTGTATCAGAGAAACACTAACTTTTAAAAGTGCTGCAGTTAGATGAATGGTACTAAAATGTTATAACCATAAAAGAATTTAAATCAGACATTAAAATACTGTCCTATTATAGTCTACATCTTAGCAACCATATTCAACTCCCATTCTTATGAGCACCTTTCAATATTAAATGACAGTCAAAAGTAATTTTTCCCCAATGTTAGTTATGAGATTAATATTATTATTATTAATACAAGATATGATCCTGCAAAAATGAGACTGGCACTACCTCACCTGAATAGTATCATAGTTTAAAGGATACCAACACCCTTCCTCTGGATATTGGAATCAATGGGATATGTTAAGTCATGGCTTCTCTGCATTAACTGATGGGTCCAGTGTCAGGGTCTGTTTTCTAGATTAAGTTCACTTTTCACTATTAAATGGCAGTAAACATCTTTGAACAGTCTGCTTAAAGAAACAGAATGTTCCAGATTCAGGGAAGGAAGACAGAAATTACTTACTAGTCATGGAGACACAGAGTGGCAGTTTGTGGTATGTTTATTAGAACATGTAATTAAGAATTTCACTGTGCTCTGTACATGTAATACTAATGGCCCTACTGCTAGTAATCTATTTATTATCAATTGCACATAACCCAATTTAAAACTGCATGGAACCAGAGCCTTTCCAAGCAGTACTGGGTGCAAAGTTGGAAATGACCTTGGATTTGATACCAGTCCCTACAGGGCACACTTAAGCATTCACCTATTAACACTTACACCATGTCAATCTGTAACTGCGAATTAACCGGTTTGGGAGGAAAATCAAGACAGACAGTGAGTAGGGCTGGGATTTGGACCAGAGACTCTAGAACAGTATCTAGAAATATATTCATTTTAACATTGTTCTTCTTTCTAACCAGAATATGGGGGCTTAATGCTTTTTTTCTTTACTATCAAATCAAAAATTGAGCTTTACACAGTACTCATAGCCCAATTTAAGGGTCAAGTGCCCATAATGAACCACAAGAAGAAAAACTACACTTGCATAAATTAATAGGTCTGCATGGATGGTTATCTGCCAGGTAATGCGTGGTTGGTCGGCCAGTTGGCAAACATCTGTCACATCATCTCAGTTTCAAGAAACAGATCACTGATATGATAACAGTACCTGCAAAATATTTAAACCTGATGAGCTCCAATTAGGATGAAACACGTGTTGTGTACTCTTGGTGTTATTTGGCAGGTAATCTGTCACTTATATAAATAAAAAAAGCAAAAACCCTTACTAGATATGTATTGTGAAAAAAAACGGGAAATTGCTGGGTCGTTTTATCACATTTTAAGCAAGTCTAAAATAGCCAAGAGAACAAATTGCAGTTCCACTTGACAAACATATTCCACTGTGGGCTTTGACCAAATTTCAAAACCTGCTAATAATTTAACTTCACAGGGCCCCAGGCAGTATACCGATTTTTATGGTTGAAAGGCAGAAACACCGTTTGCTCTGTCAAGAGTCGGAGGGCCTCCGCTGGTCACAGGGTCCTAATCCTTGGTTTAATTCGTACTGCGTAAGCAATGGGCATTAACATTTTAAACCCACTTCACTGAAATTATTGATGTTACATTTTTAAACCCATTTCACTGAAATCATTGGGGGGTGCAGGACCCTGTCCTACTAATATCAGGCGCAAGCGTTTACGCAGCCCTGGACATTATGTTGAAATGAATGCACTGTTTCCAAGTCAACTGTTTGGTTTTTTTGCCGCGCCTAAACAACGGAATCTCAAAAGCAATTCCATCTATTACTTGGATACGCTGTCCTGTTTCTTTGTGCTCCGAGTTACACAAATTCTGGCTGTGGTTTTCGATTGCGGAGTTACACCGATATTGGCTCGAAACGGGGGGTGGGGGCTAAGAGTGTTGACAACATCCCGCCCGCCCATCATAGACTTTGCTGCCCTGCGCGATCGCCCGGTTTATCTATATGGTAGGTCAACTGTGCTTGAACATCACAGTTTAGCGTGTCACTCCTTTGTTTTACACTGGAACAAGGAAACACATTGAGCTTGGCACCAGGGGCTCCCCCGAGTCGAACAGTGATAGCAGGGCGCCAGCCAATCCGTGGTCAGCCCCATTTGAGCTTATAATCAGATATACTCGAACAGTACGCAGTTTCCAGTAAACCTCACACACACACACACCTTTGGGATGCTGCTGAAACAAAGTGATTTAAGAGAACGCGAACAGACGCAGTGAGAACGGACATAAGTACTCCACAATGTTGCACCCGTAGTCAGTCTGAAACCATAAAAAATGTTACTCTAAAATGGGACGGCAGTTTTTTATACATACAGATAACATTAGATGAACAATTTTCTTTCATTCCTAAGTGTCAGAGCCGAGTGGCAAGAAAATGTGTTGACTTCCCTAAGCAACTGTTATAAAGTGGCCGTGTCTGATCATTTAAGGGGGTGTCACTATGAACTAACGTGCGCTGGATACGGACACATTCAGATCTTCAAATCTTTTCGCTGAATCGCATCACACGGCAATAATTTACGTACTTGTGCTCTTAGTTGCTTAACGCGGGTAATCTTTTGTTATTACTAAAGGAATAATTAATACTTGCATTATTATGTAATAATAAGATCCACATGACGTTCAATACTACACATCAGACTTAAAGACTCTTTGTGTCGAATAATCTAAGTGTCATTCTGTTCGATCGCCAGCAAATCCCATGGTTTACAACATGGTCATATGATGCCACTGCTCAGGTTATTTTTCTCTAGTCCAGTGGACCTACTGACCCTCGTCAAATTTAAAATACCCTGTGAAAACGGGGGCCTGCTCTACTAAGGAAGAGCCGTGACTCAGGTGTTCGGAGACCGAAGCGGCCCTGCTTCCGCCAGCAATCCTCCACGCGTAAATAGGAAGATCGAGCTCCTGCCCTCACCAGTTCTTGCTCTTCTTTCTTATCTTTGTCTTTGGCAACATTTGCAGGTCCGCTCCGTTCCGACTTGTCCCTCTGTATCTCATCTTTGTTGGGACTCTGTTGCTCCATGGCTGTGCTACTAGTTGTCCAAGTACAGCCTGCCGGGCCGTGAAGCACACTGGGAAAGCGAGACCGCCGGACGGTAGCCGAACAAAGACATACTGCACGAAGCAGGCGGTGCTTCAATGAAGCGTTTTTGGAGCGGCTCATAAGTAAACCCACACATACCAGAAATCTGTTTTTCATGGCCTGCTGAGATAGTCACAAGGAGTGCGTGCCATTTTGAGTTACGTGATGATTTTTTTTGTTTGTAACAAATTCGTAATAATGTTTTTAAAAGAATTTAGCTAATTATTATAACAGTCACAATGGTCATCGTCTAACCCTCTGTAAAGAGTACCGCGGCCAACTCTTCAAAATACCCTTCAAATAAGAACTCATCTTTGGCAGACACCCTGTGTTTCAGGAGCCAGGGACAGAAGCCGGACAGTCTGATAGTTAGGTAACTGTCTCTATGAGATCCTGGTCTCTACAATAAGGAATACACGTATAGCTTTCCAGAAGAGAAAGTGGCTTCGCACAAACTAGAATTCATTTGTAACCCCATCTAACAGTTGAAAATTGACCAAAAGTTCCCATAGTGGAAAAAGGCTTTCCCACGTATTTCAAAAGGTAGGCATATGTGGAACTGATATGAACTGGAGTATAGAGGAATATTTAGATCATAAATAAATAAGTCATAACCCAGATTGCAAGTACAAATAACAGCAACAACATTTATTTCTGTTTTCAAACAGAGAATTCAGTTCAAAGTGATTTATAAGATGTCAAAGAAATAGTTGAAAAGAAAAAAAAATAAAATTAGATAAAAATAATAAATAAATAATAAAAAGTAATCAATATTGACTTTCATAAAACATCCATCCATTTTCCAACCTGCTGAATCTAAACACAGGGTCACAGGGGTCTGCTGGAGCCAATCCCAGCCAACACAGGGCACAAGGCAGGCAGCCAACCCACTGCAGGACACACACACACACAGCCACACACCAAGCACACACTAGGGCCAATTTAGAATCGCCAAACGACCTAACCTGCATGTCTTTGGACTGTGGGAGAAAACCACAGCAAACCCACACGGGGAGAACATGCAAACTCCACGTAGGGAGGACCCGGGTCTCCCTAATGCAAGGCAGCAGCGCTACCACTGCGCCACTCTTACATAAAACATAATTAGTAAAAATGTAGAGCCCTTATATATAGTATTGTTTTTTAAGTCTTTAAATATAAATCCAATAATAAACTGAGAAAAAAAGGGAAATCTCCAGGAGTTACTAGGCCAGAAGATCTCCCAGTCCCCACTGGGCATAAATGCACTTAAATCATTTCTCATTGTTTTTTGTTTTAATGGTGGTGGTGGAAAAGTCACTGCAGAAAAAAATGGAAAAGAAAGCAGAGAAAACCAGAGATTAGTAAAGATTGCAAATCCATGAAGAATATGATAATTATATGCATGTATAGCCTATTAGAAATACAGCTTAAATGTAGCTACGAAAAAAACAAATTAAAAAAGGGGTCTGTTAGTAGTTTTTTAAAGTGATCCATGGTGTTTGCCAGGTGTATCTTTGTTGGTGAAGTGTCCCTGATTTTTGGTGTAAAGCAACAAAACACTGACTTACCACTTCTTTTATGCTTAGCTCTTGGAGTTATAAACTGACTGTTTTAGAAAATCTAAGGTTATGACTTGGAATGTAGGGGGGCAGGCAGTGCCAGTTGAAGCCCTTATGAAGCCTTAGGTGGTTTCCAGAGCATACATCCCTTGAATTTTCAAAGCATACATTCAGTATTCTTGGTAAACTTCTTGGGGTTGAGGAGTCTCCCATGGTGTCTGAAGCTCACGCCCCTTGAGTTACCAAAACGGTGCCCCTTGGTGTCCATAGCATATAGGGGGATTCCAGAGTGAATGCTGCATGAGTTTCATAAATGGCACCCCTTGGACAATATTGTCCAAAATATAGGAAGGAGCAAGCCTATTTACAGCTTTTATATACCACTACCTGTGCTACCTGGCTAAGATGAGTTAAAATCTAAGTAATCACATGGATCTTAGTGTTAACGTTTGCAGTGTACAATTTATTTGAATGTATTTTTTAATGCATGTGGTAATAAAATTTCTTCTATTTGTCATTCCAACAGATGGTGCATCACAAACATTTATAGTAATCAAATGCATCACTTCAAAAGTTTGTTATGTGCTATCTGTTGAATGACAAATGCAATGCATATGTCTCAGCTGTTTGACATTTGCATATGCATATCTGTATGTCATTGTTGTATGCCATTTGGTATGGGATTCATAACAAATGTGTGTGATGTGCTATCTGTTGAAATGACAGAGAAAAGCAGGCAGATGGACACTCAGGCACTTATCTTTTTGTTAAGGTGAATTAGTAGTATAGTAAAATAATTTCTGAAGGACAGTAGTAACCAGTGTAACAGTATTAAAACAGGTGAGGTGTGCTCAAATTGTATTTTTCTAGTCACAATTCATATTTTAACATTTCTTCCTTAGGTAGTCCAATTAGGAGTGCATTATTGTAATCTAGTCAACCTAAAACAAAAGCGCAAATTAATTTCTCAGCATCTTACAGTGTTATAAGAAGTCTAACTTTTGCAGTACCTCTGATTTGCCTTTTAATGTAAGGGATTAAGTTTATTTTTAATGCCCTCATTATTTCCTTTTTTGAGATCCACTAATATATTTCTGTTTTTTTTCCTTATTTAGCTTGAGGGAATTACTACTCATCCATTTAGAAATATAAGTAAAACATTGGATCAGAGAGCCCAGAGCGTCAGGGTGGTAGCTCACCTATAGCTGTGGTAGTTCACCTTGTGTTTTGAGATAATCTGGTCTAATGTGAGTATGTAGAATGAATAATAATTAAATGTGTCACGAAATATATTTTTGTCGCATATTTCCTTATGTATTTATTTAAATATTTCTTCATTTACTTATTTCAATGACACATCATCCAACCTGAAATAAGCCCTGAAATGAAAATTGTCACCTGTGGTAGTTAAAGTTGAAAGGGTGGGTTCTAGTGATGACTGTTTTTTGATTGGTGAATCATATGCAGAGTGGATGTATGCATTTTGCTTGACTAGGGTATCCTGTGGGTCATGTGTATGCTCAAAGCTGAGACTGTGCACTTTGGATAGGAGTGTAAGAAAAAGGTCCCCAGATTTACTATGCAAAGTGGTTACTTCTAATTCAATAAACTCCAAATTCAACAATAGGAGTTTGCATCTGAAGTGTCTACTGTAAATCTGGCGCTTGATGGCTTGCTGAAGGTTTATATTTACTCTACTAACAATTTGTCAATCAAAAAACAGTACTTGCTAAAACTTGCTCTGTCAGTTTTGATAAGTGAATGTGGCACTATTATTTCTGGTGTTATTTCATATAATATGCAGAATCAGTGAAATAAATAAATGAAGAAATAATTGAATCAATACATAAAGAAATCCATCCATTATCAACCCACTAGAAATAAAAAGCAAAAATATAAATTTCGTGACACAATTCATTATTTATGCTCACATATCATGTTATTATTTTTTTATTTATTGTCATATTTCATAGTACATTTATTTATTTATTGATTGATTTGTTTGTTTTTGTCTGAAATAGTCCTCGACATTGGAGGTAAAGACTGAGCTTGATGTACTTACCTTTTAACGCCAGTTCAGAGGTCTATTTTTTGGCATTCCTATCTGGAAGGATGGAGGGCAGTTCTGGATGAGCACCTAGCAGAGGTACGGGTGAATGTCACCTGCATCCACACCATTCACACACACATAAGGAAAAGAGGGTGTTATTGAGGTACCTGACTATCAATTCTTCCAGGAATTGTTGATAGTGTCATACATTTTCTACATACTGAAGTTATTCAGTTTATTAAGGTTTGTGTTTTCTGATAATGGGTGGCATGGTGGTTCATTTGGTGGCACTTATGCCTCATAGCTTCAAGAGCCTTATTCTAAATTTCACCGTAGACACAGTTTGTTTCAAGTTTTCATGGTCTCTATGGGTTTTTCTCAAACATCCCAAGGACATGTGGGTTAGAGAGCAGCAGCTCTAAATTATCTTTGTGAGTGAATGTGGGAGGAGGTGTGAGACCCGGAATGTCATCAATTGTTACATTCCACTCTGTGCCCGATTTTCAGTGAATCAACTCTAGCCACCAACATCCCTGTATTTGAATTGGCAGATTCGCAAAACAAGTGACTGATGTTTTTTGACAGTACTCTACTTGTTTAAATTCATACCAATAAGCACATTTTAATTTCATATGGAAGTAGAGTTGAGTACTGACTGAGGTGCAGATGAACCTCCAACTCAGTTTTTGATTATAGACCTGTCAACATGTATTGGCTTGAGTTTTGCATATCTGTAATTATATTGCATTTTCATAAGAAGTTTTTGTTTCTGCATCTGCTTGTTAAAGTAAACAGAATTTGTTTGATTTTATGTTACAGTACCTGTATAAGCTTATAGGTTATTATTATCACATGTACAAAATACAGTGAAATGCACATCCTAATCAACATTCATATTCAAGTTCAAGTTATATTTGCCATTGAAAACAATACATTGGCATTGTTACCCACTTGTTACTATGGTATCAAACAAAACATGATAACAAACCCCACTAATTAGCTTTTTCTTTTTAGAACATAAAAAAACACGTGATAGTATGGTAGCTGCCTTTTACAGGAATTCTCTCTCTTCATCTTTTTCTTTTACAGTTATTAATCAATTTATTTATTCATTATTCATATTAAGATGATATCTCTGGATTATTACTATCAACTTTAGATGAATTTCTAAATTGAAGATATGCTGCTGTCATCACAGATGCAGATCCATCTCAACTGCCATCTGGACAAGCTGTGAACTTGAAAGATGTCACAGAGTGAATGAACAGGAACAGAAAGATCTGAAGGCTACTTACGTCTATAACATCTGTAAATGTAAGAGACTCTAAGAACTCTCACAGAGAGTTCAGGTACTGTGGCATTTGTTTATTGTGGAAAACCAGTTTAAACATCTTATTTCAGACACTATTTTAATGCTGGATGAGTTTCATCTGATACAATTAGACAGAGTGCAAAACGCAACATTGGGACTGGAAATGGGAGATTATGTAATGGTGAAAAGCAAACAATTAAAACAAATATTTGGTATCCAGTCATTGAAATACAGAATGAATTCATTCACATTACTGCCTAGGGAGATACATAATTCACTTTGTATTAATATTGTAATGAATGAATCATTCTGACCTTAGAATGCTGGTGAATTTACTAGGGGGGCACTGGAACAAACTAACTTCAATTAACATGTTCTATTTGTGGGCATAACAAGCTGGACCTGTTCTACTCAAATGTCAGTGTCTTTAAATGAAAACCCATAGTACAACTGAGTAGATCTGACCATCTTACTGCCACCTACAAGCCTGTGAGTCCATAGCAGCAGCTCTCTCAATCAAGCCAGAAGTTCCTATGTGTGGTTGTTTTTTTATATATATTACTATAAGTAAGACTTTCACATCAATTTGCACTATGTGAGCGACGGACACTGAGCAGGCTCCTGTCAATCATGGAGAATCCACTGCATCCACTAAACAGTATCATTTCCAGACAGAGGAGCAGCTTCAGCGACAGACTGCTGTCACTGTCCTGTTCCACTGACAGACTGAGGAGATCGTTCCTCCCCCAAACTATGCGACTCTTCAATTCCACCTGGGGGGGTAAACGTTAACATTATTCAAAGTTATTGTCTGTCTGTATACCTGCATTGTTATCACTCTTTAATTTAATATTGTTTTTTATTAGTATGCTGCTGCTGGAGTATGTGAATTTCCCCTTGGGATTAATAAAGTATCTATCTATCTATCTATCTATCTATCTATCTATCTATCTATCTATCTATCTATCTATCTATCTATCTATCTATCTATCTATCTAATTGTATGTGACAAATAAAATTTGTTTTGGATAGAAAAAGAAAACTCACGTGCGATTCTTGGTCTCACTGAAAGACCCGCCTCTCAAGATCGAAAGTGTGGTGTGTGGGACAGCAAGTACAGTACATTATTTCTAGAAGATCTGAGAGAGTGAGTAGGGGAGTAAGAGATCAAACGTTCACTAAGGTAAAGAGGAGTAAGGTTAAGAAGGAAAAAAAGTGAGAAGGAGGATTTTGAAGGGACTGAACCGGTAATCAATGCAGCTAAAAGAGAAGGGGGTGTGGGTGATGTAAGCAGAACACTTCAAATAGCTGAAGAGTTCTGAATATATTGTAGCTTTTGTAAAGACTTTGAAAGAATGCCAACGAAGAGAGAATTACAGTAGTCAATATAAGGCAAAAGAATTTAGCAATCTTAATTCTGATGTTGAGTTTGATTAGAATTTTGAGTTTTGATAACAGTATATTAGTCTTTACTAGTTGGACCTTGGCAACATTTCTAACTAAAAGTTTTTCTCCTGGTACTCTCCAACTATTTTGTACACTTAGTTCCTTTACTACCAGTGCATTGTCTTTGGTATTTGATATTGGATTTTATGTTGGCTATGGATCATTTTTGTATACAGTAAAAGACAGAAGATGCCACAGACACACCACACTAAACAGTCCTAGGTGTAAAATAAAGGTTTTTATTATGGTATGTAAAATACCTTCTTAGAGATCAATCCACTCCACAGCCTTCCAATAAACACTCCTCCTTTTCCTCCTCCAGGTGGGCTTTGCATTCTGCCTCCTGATTCTGACTCATTGGAGGATGCTGGACAGCTTGCTTTCATGTCAGACCCAGGAGTACTTCTGGTACCGGGGCATAGCTTGACAGAAGCACTTCCAGATCAGACAGAAGCCTATTGAAACAGAGAGTTTTTCTCCCTGCAGTGCCCTCTGGTGGCACCCAAGGATCCTGACATGGTGGTCCCTCATGACTATGATCCCCATAAATCCCTGCAGGTGTCCTTGCTGGGTCCATGCCAGCAGAGCACTACTATCTATTAGACTGGGGGAGGAACTGCTGTTGATATCCCAGCTCCCCACTACTGTCCTCTAATCTATCTATCCCTTTACATGGGATGTTGATTCAGCCCCTTCCTGAACGAGTTATGCATCCTTCCATACTATTCTTCCATTACAATGTCCTGGCCAACACCTATTAGTTTGGATTTAGAATGATCATTTTGCAAATATAGCTTATAATCATTTTTTGTTGTTTTTTGGGCCAGAGTTTCTTTATAGTTCCCCTCTCCCTTTTTTTAGAATTATAAGTCTGGCCTTTTTTTTTGTTTTTGATGTGCAAGCCAAAAAAGCCTGCTTCTTGAATTTTTGAGAGTCAATTTGGGTTTTTGAAACGGAGACCTTGTTTTTGTACTTCTACAAGGAATGAAAAGGGTAGGTGACATGGACAAAAATGACGGAAGTGCAAGTATTTTGACATGCAAAATCAATACCAGGAAAGTTGTCAACCCAATTTTTTTAAACCAGATAATCAAAGTTTAAAGCAAATGCAAAAGTCAATTCCCTTAAATGGAAATAATAAATGATTGTTGCGCAAGGAGCCTTTAAATGTTTTATCCACAGCCTTGGACACATGGTGCTTGTTTTGAAACCATTGCATCAGTGACTTTCAGGGCACACCCTGAGCCAAAAGATTTAAAACATAACATTACAAATATTTGACAGCTCTCAAAACAAGTGAGACAAAGTAAATGTTATAACCCAAGAGATTCTCTGATATTAGAAATCAAAAATAGTTTAGAAAAAGCAAAAAAAAAAAAAAGACAAAAAAAAACATGGCATAACAGTTTTGAAGGTGAAGCCTTCTTTTGAATTTCTAAATCATAACAAAAAGTTTGTGCTTAGGATGACTGGAATTCTGCACAATAGCTCAGGCTTTACTACAGCACTCTTTCATATAGATCAAGCCCAAGTGACATTTTTGAGCAGTTATCACAACTCTCTAGAGGTCTGCTGCTCATGTGTGGTAGTGGCACCATACCACAAGTTGATGCTACCAAAAATGTCACTTTTATAACAACACCACAATAAAATTCAAAAGTATTCTTTCATTTGTCCAAATTTTACAAGGTGTCTCACAAAATGCATTTTGGCCTTTCCTGTATCACTTTGGTGTTTATGTTCAAGCCAGAGATAGATTGTCAGAGACGTGTAATTCAAGAGAATTTGAAAGAACAAGTTTTTGTTTTTCATTATTAATGTAAGCTGCAGTGTAACTTCTTTTGTCTTGGTGATTTTCAGAGTTTTTGTAGTATTAACACTTGGTCAGATCTGTTGCCTTATCATTGTCTTATCAATGTTGATCACAGCAGTTACTGTATTGTGTAGTCATCAGCAGATCTAATGTTGAGTTACATTATTTCGGTGTACCATCCTGGAATGAAGCAGGGCTCAGAATCATCATGCATGGAGGTTTGTCATCTGTCTTTGGTACTTGAGCTCTAGCATTTCAGCATGCGATTGCAGATGGAGTTACACAGGCCTAAAGACCTGTAGTAGATAGATGTGCTGAAGATAAAACTATGATCAATCAACAGCAACCTAACACTTTTAATGCTACAGAACAGGCCCAGATAAATAGTGTCATCTACTGGTCTGGTCATTTTAACCGGGTTTGTAAAGCTTGGTTTAGAAATGCTGTCAATGGCACTTCACAGCCATAGGCAAGTGGGTTCTTGTCATTTGGGCTTTTTTCTTTGGTTTTCTCAGGAAGCAGCAGCATGATGGTTTTCTTAAGATATGCAGGTTTGGCAAACAGGGACAGGTTGAAACACCATCTTGTGGTGAGTTTTACTTTTTTAATCCCTTTGCATATCATGTAATGCCTAGCTTCTCTGGAAGCCTTAATTGAAAATGCAGTATTTTGGACTTTAAAGGATGTATCACTTATTCTCCTTATATGAGGATTCCCTTTACAGCAGCTCTCAGATTGTAAGCTGTGCTACCCACAGTGTGTCCATGGGCTGTTGTTTCCTCCACGCCATTTTTATTATTTTAGCCTTTGTCAAGCCACACCTGATTTTTTTTAAAGGAGCACAGCAGTCCAATTTTAATTGTGACATTAAAATATCAGTGTGACAGGTTTTAATTTGGCTATATTTCCATACAGTGACAGTGAGCGCTTTTGTCTACTCATGTAGATTAGTGGAACAAGGCTTTAAATATACTTGATTTATTTATTTCAAAGCAGTCTGCTTTGCTCCCAAACATTTATCATACCTCTGCATCAAATCTTCTAGTATGGTGCATCGCAACAGTAATATATAACTTCATCACTTTCATAGCTTGTAGAATGCCATAGGGATTGGGTGGTCCTTTGGCTTCGCAAGTTCTAAAAGTTTAGTTTCTTCAGCATCCTATCAGCTGGATTTTATGTTTGTCTCTCCTCCCTGTCCATCTGACTTTTACCATATACAGCAGAGAGATAACAGTAACTTAAGTTATGCATAATTCTTTTAGGAACTTTTCAAATTTTGTTTATATTTATTTGTATTATTTGTTTTTATTTCCTTTATCATTTTAGTTTTACTTCTTTTTAAACAGTTTAAGCCGTGCTTTTGGTTGAAAATGTGATATATAAATAGATGTTGTTGAAAGACCTTGCTCACTGCTGCTTTCACAATGAGTGGCATGCTTTTTAGTCCCAACGCATTATAAACAGGACATAGAAAAATGGAGGCATGGTCAGACCTGCTGAAGTAAGGATGTCAGATATTCTCTTGACGATGCTGTAACAATGATTGAATGTGATATTTTCTCTTGTTGGATGATAAACATGTTAAACATACTCGGGTGGAACTTTTTTGATGACAGTGGTTGAATTCTATACCATGATGAAGACTGCTTCAGGGCTGATGACTTCATTGGGATTACATTTATAGTGGATAATATCTTGATAGGCACCATTTTTTTGTTATCTACTAATAATTTAAGGTTCACTTATTGGTGCACATGAGGAAACCACAGAAATGTGTACCTGTCATAAGAACCCCCTTAACAGGTAAAAAGGGATACTATTTAACCATGAGATACTATAAAGCCTGCGGTGGCCTGGCGCCCTGCCCGGGGTTTGTTTCCTGCCTTGTGCCCTGTGTTGGCTGGGATTGGCTCCAACAGACCCCCGTGACCCTGTAGTTAGGATATAGTGGGTTGGATAATGGATGGATGGATACTATAAAGCCTTTGCAACCTTGAAGCTGAGCCTGTTTAGCAGCCTCATTACCATTACAGGTTCAGTCAGTCAGTTGAATGATTCATGCAATGAGTGGGTGGAATTTCCATGTTGGGAATGCGTAGTTTCAGTCATGTGTCAGGAAAGCAGGTTAAGGCCCTTGATGATTTCAGAACTAAGTCCAGCCAATCCATGAAAAGGACATATCCTGCAAGAAACCCTCATCGCTCCCTTGATTTCACTAACCTCAATATGCAGGCATTTCCTCTACGGCAGAGTTTTAGAATGATCAACAATTACAGAAAGCAAAGTTTGTTGTTAATATGGCTAATTCAATGTAGTTGGTGAGAAGTTTTGTTCAACTGTATTGTGCAGTCAAACACCATACATGTTTGTTGAGCAATAAAACACATTTTTCTTCTTAGCTGCCAAAATTTATCTAGATGTACATCTAGATCAAGGAAAGTATAAAAATTACTGGAAAAAGGTTCCCCTATAGGTTTATTAAATGATAACGTTAAATTTATTACTTATGACCAGAACCATAAAAATGATATAGTCAATATTACATTATATAGTTACATATTATATACTAGGGGGCTCTACCCCCTGCTCGTTTCGCTTGTCAACCCCCAAGCAGGTGCTACTCGCTAACCACTTGCGTATGGGGAAGCAGATGTACAATTTAAACGGATTGTTATTTTCATAGGAATTGTTACATATGCATAATAGAACTAACTATTTTACATTACATCAAGTAATTAACCATAGTAAAAAATAGTAAAACGTAATAAATTGAAAGAAAATTATGTTTCATGTTGCGTTAGAGGTATTTGTTGCGTTATACGTTTTTGTTCTGTTTGGCTTTGAAATCAACACACAAATACTTTTTAAACTTACACTTTTACTGTAAAACTTTAGTAAAAACATTTTTTTAATTAACTTTTCATCAATATTACATTGAATTTTGATTCTGTGTTTGGACTTACATCGTGACAACACAACTTATAACTGCCCGTGAGTGAATATCGTTTCTTTCTCTTTAATAAATAAACCAGCTTTTTCGAATGTTTGTCCCTATGATTTGTTAATTGTCATAGCAAAAGCTATTGCAACAGGAAACTGTAAACGTTTTAATACGAATGGCATATCAAGATCTCCTTTGGTGTCGAATGTTATTCGTGGAAGATTTACTACATTACCTTTCTTGTCACCTGTTAAAATTTCATTGCCATGTAACTGATTGACAATCCATCCATCCATTTTCCAACCCGCTGAATCCGAACACAGGGTCACGGGGGTCTGCTGGAGCCAATCCCAGCCAACACAGGGCAGGAACCAATCCCAGGCAGGGTGCCAACCCACCGCAGGACACACACAAACACACCCACACACCAAGGCCAATTTAGAATCGCCAATCCACCTAACCTGCATGTCTTTGGACTGTGGGAGGAAACCGGAGCGCCCGGAGGAAACCCACGCAGACATGGGGAGAACATGCAAACTCCACGCAGGGAGGACCCAGGAAGCGAACCCAGGTCCCCAGGTCTCCCAACTGCAAGGCAGCAGCGCTACCCACTGCGCCACCGTGCCGCCCACTGATTGACAATTTTCATGTTAATTTGTTTGACTTCATTGTTTCTCGGTGCTTGGATTGCCTGTGTACTCATTTCTTCTGTTGATAACCCTTGAGGATGAAATTCTTCAATAAGATTTGGACATAATAAGTCTCCTTTTATTGGGAGCTTAAGTGAGGAAAATGTAAAAATTTTTAAGAACAGAGAGCACTGGAACTGTGTCTGACAAAAGCATTCACACGAATGAGAGGTGAGAGGACCGTGGGTGTGGGCCGTTAATCGTAAATGGTTGAGAGGAGAGCGGGACTTGAAAAAAATCTCTTGGCAATAGTCTCATCTCAAGATTTTCTTTTATAATAGAGAGATGTATTACATAAACAATAAAATATATATAAAATTATTTTATAAAAATAATGGCACCCCTGCACCTCTCTCAGAAAACTGTTGATATTACAAATGCTTTTAGTATTCACGTTTATTTCTTTGTTTTGCATTGGATCAACACAAAAAAGCGAAGTCAACTCTGATGTCATTCTACACAGAACTCCGGAAATGGACTGGATAAAGTTATTGGCATCCTCAGCTTAATATTTGGTTGCACATCCTTTGGAAACAATAACTGAACTCAATCACTTCAAAAACCATGAATGAGTTTCATACACCTCTCTACTGGAATTTTCAACCATTCTTCTTTTCCCAACTTCTCTAGTGACCTCATTTATCAAGCTTATATGCTAACACACAAAAAAGAAATAAAAAGGCTGGAAATGTGCACGTAACTTCCCATGCAAAAGTCAGGATTTATAAAAGAAAACTTGACAGGGGAACATACGCATATTTACAGCAACTCTGAACTGTGTGTACGCAACATTTTGGGGAGAGTGGGGCATGACAACACCCTTGATCAAGTAGGGAAATGCAGCCATACCAGCTAAATGATGAATCACATTCATAACAATTCATATCACTGAGCCATTGTTATAATATACAGTGATGTGACAAATAAATCACACCTTCTAAGAGGGCAATGCTGTATATTTGCACTGAAGAACATTTTTGGTTTTTCATCAGTTGATATCGCCTACTTGTTGTCTCTTCTTAAGGACCCGGCTGACAGGTCAACAGTGTCTCAGTCAAGAATCTCTCTGTCATGCCCGCTGTGCTGGAAGCCATTAACCAACCGGTGAGACTTTACATCCAGTTTACATATAGCATGGTATACATACATAAAGCACAACATGTTTTTGCCAACATAAAAAATGCATTTTGTAGCACTCTTTAGATCTTCTAAAGTAATCGTAGCACTTTACTGCATTCATGCAGTAATAAGGGGATCTAGCGAGAATGAGGCTGCTTTTGTTAACTTTATGCACAACTCATCCAAGATGTGACTGGCAAACATTGTGTCTCAGTGACCTAGGTCAACCTGTGATTCATTTATTCTGAGACAAGTATCTTAGACAGACATGATGGTGCAGTATGTGGTGAATGATCTTTTGGTAAGGTAACTGGCTGAGTCCTCAGTGTTTCATATGGCAGGTACTATTCATTGCAATGTTGACATTACATGTGTCAAGTGATAATGGCTAGCCACTCAGATGCTGGCCCCTTACACCTGTCCCGGACCACCAGCATGCAGAGTAAAGGTGCTATAATGCTGCACATGATCTCCTGTGCTCAGTTGCAGAGCACTTCTAGATACTCCTGAGTGCAGGTGGCAGGCTCTCTCTCTTTTTTTTTTATTAATTTTATTGTAATCTTTCCATACATATAGATCAATTTTTACAAAAAATAGGATTGAAAACAAATCAAACCCCAACCCTGAGATGGAGAGCATGGCCTAAGGAGTAAAACTTAAGGCTTGTAAACACGCCTAAATTATTGAGTTTAATAGGGCAGAAAAAGATAAATGGAGACGGAAAAAAATGCAGAAATAATTATTTCTTCTTATTCTAAAATATTATTGATTAGATCCTGCCAGGTTTTGAAAAAATTCTGTACAGATCTCCTAACTGAGAATTTGATTTTTTCCAATTTCAAATAATATAAAACATCGGTTTCCCACTGACTTATTAGAGGAGAGTTAGGATTCTTCCAATTTAACAAGATCAGTCTGCGTGCCAAAAGTGTAGTGAATGCAATCACCGTTTGCTTGTCCTTCTCCATTTCAAATCCATCTGGAAGAACACCAAACACAGCTATTAATGGGTTAGGAGGGATTGTGACACCAAGGCTGTCTGAAAGGCACTTAAAAATTCTGGTCCAAAATGTTGTTAATTTGGTGCAGGCCCAAAACATGTGACCCAGTGAGGCAGGAGCTTGGTTGCAGTGTTCGCAGGTTGGATCTTGCCCTGGGAACATTTTGGACAGTTTTAGCCGAGACAGATGAGCTCGATGTATAATTTTGAGTTGGCAGTGTCTCAAAATGGCAGTTTTGAGTTGAGGTGGCAGGGTCTCAATGTGTCAAGTCAGAGGGTGCTTTACCAGCCAATGAAGTGCAGTAGCATTGTGATTGCATATGTATGAGGTTGTTTAGCATGTTCCATATATGGATTGTGATAGATGGCTGGCAGGTCAACCAGGCCGGGACACCCTGAGGATGGAAGGATGGGGAGAGGTAGTGGCTTTTGGACACTGCCTCCCCCAAAACACTAGATGGCAGCTCCCCTAGAATATAACGGTGCATTTTCTCAGCCCTATTGGGTACCTTGGGTGCTGTCAGGAGGAGCTGTAACAGGACAAAAGGAGCCATGCCTCATTCATAGCACGGAAGTACTCACGAGTCACGAGGAAGGGAACTCCAAAGTACTTCCGGGCTGAAGAAAAACCAGTTCTCCACCTGACCCGAAAGTGCTAGCAAGTCACAGGGACAGATGGGCAGAAGCACTTCCGGGTCAAGGACTATATAAAGGACTGTTGGAGACCCAGCAAGCGAGCCGGAGTTGGGAGGAGTAGGACAAACCTTGCTGGGAGGGGTGGAGGAACAAGTATTATTTATTTGTTTATGGTGGTTGTAGTGCTTAAAAGGCACTCTGAAGAAGGAAAAATAATTAAAAGATCTTCATGCTTTTACCCTGTGTTTGTGTATCTGTCTGTTGGGTTTAATGGGGTGACAGTGACCTCTAGCGTTCACAGGATATTTCAGGGCAAACATCAAGGCACATTGAAATATGTATATTTACAAGGTGATTGTGATGTATAAAGGGCAAATTGTGTAAAAATGTGCATAGGTTTTATACATTTTATTTTATTTTTTTGCCATACATATTTTCCTGCATTTTTGGCATTCAGATATTTTTACACTTAAATCCATGCAAAGTTTATAAATGAGGCCCAAGGTCTCTGACATTTATAGGGTGTCTTCTCCCAGTTGGTGTTTTGAGATTTCTTCACAGATGTTCTATGGGATTTAGATCTAGAGTCATTGCTGGCCATTCATGAGTTCTCTAACGCTTTGTCTTAAATCATTTCTGGGTGCTTTTGGAAGAATGCTGATAGAGACCCAGCTTTCTGTCCCTGAACCCTATGTTATGCTTCATAATTCTTTGGTAGTCTTCAGATTTCCTAATGCCATGCACACAGTTAAGACGTTCAGTGCCAGAAGCAGCAAAGCAAACCCAAAATATCTGTGAAACTCCACTATGTTTGAACATAGGAACTCTGTTCTTTTCTTTGGAGGAATCATTTTATTTTCTGTTAACAGTACAATGATATGCTTTATCATAAAGCTCTATTTTTGTCTCATATGTCTATAGGATGTTGGCTTCTTCAGGTAAGTTCTGGCAAACTCCAGTCTGGCTTTTATATACATCTCTGTATCAGCAGTGGGGTCCTCCTGGGTCTCCGACCCTAGCGTCCCATTTCACTCAGATGGTGATGGATAGTGGAAGCAGACAATGTTGTCCAGGAAGATAATTACAGTGCCATTGGCTATAATTTTCTTAATGACGTTGCACCCAGTGGACACGGAAACATTAAGATCTCTGGAGATCTCTTGAGATCATTCATGCTTTTCCATCATTTTGGTTCTGAAATCTTCAGGCAACCCTTTGCTTTTCTTTCACAAATACGGAGTCAACTCTTCTCCATTTAAGCTGGTTATAAGTGTGATCTCTACAGTATATATATTATACATTATATATATATTGTAATAGACTAAATAGACGGCTGGGTTCCAGAGACTGGAAGGATGGGGGAAGGCAGCTACTGTGAGACAATGCGTCCCCCAAAACACTAGTTCACAGCTTCCCTGGACTGTAGCGGTGCCCCAGATTCCTGTAGGACACCACGGGACATGGAGTTCTTTATCTCAGCCCTATTGGGTGTCGTGGGTTTGCCGCCAGGGGATGCTGTGGAACAAAGATGGGAGACAAGGTTCTCATCTAGCCTGGAAGTACTAGCAAGTCACGAGGATGGAAACCCAGAAAAACATCTGGACTGATTACAAACTTAAGTGCTCCATCTGACCCGGAAGAGCTGGCAGGTCACGTGGGCGGAAGAGCAGAAGCACTTCCATGTTGGGGATTATATAAAGGACTGTTGAGGACCCAGCCAGTCAGCCTGAATTGGGAGGAGGTGGACAGCACATGCTGGGAGGTGTAGAGGAGGAAATAGAGAGAGAAAAGATTTGTGCTTGTTTACTTGTCTCTTTATCTGTGACTGTGGTGCTTGGAGGGCACTGTAAGAAGGAAGAAAATCAATTAAATAACTTCTTAGTGCTTTTACCTTGTGTCCTGTTTGTTGGGTTTAAGGGGCAACAATGACCCCTAGCGTCCACTATATATATATATATATATATATATATTGTGACACCAGTAGGGGGCATGCCAGCCAACCAACCTGACACAGACAGATGCAGGAGGCACACTTATAAAAGCCAAGTGATTTATTTTTATTTTCTTCACTCGTGGATAACGTCTTCCTCGTTCCCACGAGTACACAGCACAGTCTCAAGCACAAAGATAAGCACACCTTAAACACAATACTCTTCTCTTTCTTTTCTGTTTCTCCTCCAATCCTCCTTGGCAAGCTTTGTCTCCCTCCTCCCGACTCTGGTTCCCCGAGTACTGTCTGCAGGCTCCTTTTATATGTTACCCGGAAGTGCTCCAGGTGCTTGATGGCCTACTTCTGGTCGCACTTCCGGGTGTGGTGAAATAACCTCCCACGCAGGCTGAGGAGCAGCTGCAGCACCCCTGGATCCCAACAGGGCTGTATATGACTCCAACTCCCATAAAGCCCTGCAGGAGTCTGAGGCACCGCTGCAACACTTGGGAGCTGCCATCTAGCATCCTCTGGGAGGTAATGTTCTGTCCACGCTTGCTCCCCCGGTCCTATCAGCGAAGAGGCGTCCCAGCCGGGCAAGGACCCCGGCCGTCTATGACAATATAATATCTGAGCACCACCTGTTACTTGCCGGAGGTGAGTATAAATAGAAATTAAAGGAGCATCATATGGTTGAAATCCAATTATTTCTTACAATCTTGAAAAGGTGCCAGTTCTGGAGTTGTGTGTGGAATGATATCAGATTTGACTCTTTTTCTAAGCTCTTTTGTGTTTATCCAGTTCAAACAAAAGAAATAAATACAGTATGTGAATACCAAAGCATTTGTAATTGCAACAATTTCCTGGGAGAATTTTTTTTCTGAAAGAAGCGCAGGGGTGCCAATATTTTTGGCTCTTGGCAATATATATATATTGCAAGTGTTTAATTATTTTCTATAATTTTTTTACACTATGTATATTCATGTGGTTTCACAGATATCAAGGCAACAGGAAGAAGTTCTTCTGCTTATCTTTATCCACACACATTTTGGTCGTGGACTCAGTGAAACTTGTCCATTTTATGCACATGTATCCAGTGGTGGGTTATGGTAAGCTGGACTCTTCTATATCAACATCTGACACCAAGTATGAACTTGCTTAACTAACAAATTGTTAGGTGTGTAAAGTGCAGAAACCCCAAATGCTTTGTAACTATTTTGTGAAATTACATGCAAATTTAAGCTGACTAAACTATATTGCATGTTGGCTTGTGAATAAGAAAACAAAAGCCACACTAAATACAATGGATACCTTTGTTGTTTCAGAGATCTGCACACAGTTCACTTCTCCACATTGTATCTCAGCATTATGCAGAATTGACTGATTTGATTTTTATTGTAGATGAGCTTTTATGTCACATACTAGTAAAATACATTAAACAAAACATTTATGGTATGTAGTTAGCATGATTAAACTATTGTCTATCTGTTTAAAATACAGACAGAGAACATATTCACCATTTTCTTGCTGCTTGCACATGCACTGTTAATGATAAAATGAGTGATTCCTTTCAGTTTCAGGCCAGTATTTCAATGGTCCTAGTTGGATGAATATTTGACCGCAAACAATTTTAATTTTATGGAAATCCTGCAAAACCTCACAGCATCATTTGTTGTTTTAACACCCTGGTGTAGGGTTGATTTCTGATTGCATGTCCATTGTGAGAGATGGAAAAACAAAAATATGATTGGGTATATTACATCTCAGCTTACTGACATTGGCATGCACGCTCCACCAGTGATGCTTTCTGTGTTACTAAACAGGTACATGTATAAATAGCTGCGGTTAGAATGAATGAATGAATGCACTGTAGGTAAAGTTACACTTTGAAGCATGGCCAGCATGAAGTGCCTTCAGGAATCCATCCATTCCCAAACACAGCGCAATTTATTTTAAATCCTTTTCTAAAGTTTATAATTAATATGATAATTTTAGATAAGCATGAATGGACTGAATATCCATAAAAGAACTCTTGTCTGTCCACCTGAGTGACATTGTGACTGTTAGTTTAAAGAAGCACATAAAAGTAAACACCCTCCAGTGAAGGCATTAGTAAGATGAACCTGTAGATTTCTACAAAATGTTAAAAAAGAAAATATGAAGATTCAATGAAAACTATTAAGTAAATTGGACTTTAATAATGATATCTGTATTTGCAATCAAAGAATATAAGGCCCCTCTCCAGTTGCACATGCCTACCCACCAGGCAGAAAAAGATTTTATTGCACCTTGACAGAAAATACCTATCCATGTGCAACACTTGGGCCATTAGCATTCTTATATATGGTCCTTTTAAACTGTTTCCCTCAGCCCATCCACCGAGTTACATATGAAACATTCTCTTAACAAGGAGAAAATCAACATAGTCTTTTAAAAACCATGCCCCATAAAAGAAGGCACTACCTAACCAATACACATCGTGCTTCAGTACAAATTAGAATGATACACATTACTGAGGTAAAAGGCTATGTGCACTACTTTATCGGACAATTCAGTACCAAAACACTGAGGACTGGGGCCAGAGTGTAAAATAATGCCTACGTAACTTCTCCATTGTGATTCTGGAATGTGCAATTCCATATTAACTGCATTAAATCTGAGGGTTTGGCTTCAGTTATGTTTAGGAAGCACCTGAATGTGGAGGTCTAGAAATCTTGAGACAAATGTGATAACAGTTTAGTGTAGTATGACTATTTTTATTTGGTATTCCTAAGGCAGCTCTGCCCATTTCAAGTTTTCCAAACTCTGCAAAATAGCTAAGGCACCTGAAAAAAAAAACATCTTCAGTGCAATGCATTCATGTACTAATTCTGCACTAAAGTAAGTTCAAGTGCTACCATGTGAACAGCAGAAAGTGTGATATCTGAGGAAGAACTTCAATGCCACAGATCTCTCCTTGGTACAACATGGGCAGCAACACTCAAAGACCTTAAAGTAAAAGCTATTAACTATACAACATCATCAGGCCTGATAAAGAGGAACTACCCTCTCAATGACACACCTGCAGATTGGGCAGATGGGTGAGGGCAATGCCTGATAACAACTGAAACAGCAGCAGACATGGCCGCAGTACAGAAGCACACAACTGCGGCGTTCAGACAAGCAGATGATACACATGTCTTTACAGGAGTCCTCCTCCTCCTCCTCTTCCAAATCAATTTTTTCAGTCACCTGACCACCCAATCTCATTTTCTCAAACTCTTTTCGTCTCTCTTCCCTGTCCCGTTTGTGCAGCATTTGCTTGTAACACCTCCAAGCCACACTTAGCAGCACTGCCGCCCCAGCGAGACCACAGAATGCTGCAAGAACCTGCCACACTATGGCACGGCTTTTTTGCTCTCCAACAATGGAATCAAGACCTGAGGGGCTCAGGAAATATTCTGATCCATCTGTGGGTGGTTGCAGCTTGAGAATGCCATCTCTGTCAACGATAAGTTCACCTACTCCAGTCAGTGTAGCCCCAATTTTCAACATCTCCTCCGTCTCAAGCACACCCTTGGGTTTCTCTCCACTCAGGTAATGTCCAACAATGTCAGTGAAGCCATGCATTGCCTGATGGAACTTCTCATGAATCATCTCCAGATGCAGACTGGATGCCTCCAAGGGGTTGAGGACTCTGATTGCTCTTTCACTTTCGCTGCTGGTAAATGTGTTGGGTGATACTAGGTTAAAGGGGACGGTGTAAACATGCTGGTGCAATATACTCTCACTCTCCGTCCTGCAACATATAAAAGGTAAAATGAATACTCTTAGTTAAGACTAAAAATGGCATAGACAACATTAACATATTAATGAAATAAACATTTACATGTAATTACATAGTCACATGACGTAGTACACATCTAAACAGTTTAAATGGCACTGACACACAGAATAATACAACTTACTTATAATAAGGAACACTTGATGAGTTTTTCCCCTCCTACAAGAATACAAATTCACTGTTCACATTCAAATCAGGCAGATTATCCCCCCCCAGTCACACCTTCAAGTATCTCAGTTATTCTCCATTTTAAAGTACAAGAACAGGCACAGTATTTTTTTTTTGTAATCTTTTATATAAACATCTACACGTGGAAGTGTGTGTGTCTGTATGGCCCTGAAGTGAGAGGTGGAGTCAGAGTAAGTGCTCCACCTCTGAGGAAACAGAAAACTCGCTTAGCCATTAATAACACAAGCGAGGCCAGCATGTCAGCAAAATGAAACTTCAGAAGAAAGTCAAAGTCGCTTAATTGCTAACATTGGCAAAACGGTATCCCTTTTACTTTTCCTTGTGCCGCTAATGCACAAGCTATGCGAGCACATCAGCAAAACGAATCCTCCTAGGAGAGAGATGCCCAGAGTAGGTCCTTTCAATTACCTGACATCTCTACATTTCAGTTTTTTATCTGACAATTTCACTAGTTTCTAGGACCCCATTGCTTTTTACAGCATGGACTTAAATGAGTAGTTTATTAATAAGTGTTTCACTTTACAGTACAATTTCCCATGGTAAATTTTTCTATACTGTGAAAAAAACAACATGGAATTGAAAAACACCAACTTATCCTTTAAACCATGGTCATATTCAGTGTAACAGCTGGATTCATAATTTTCATGGTCAGGGTGTCAAGGTACAGCTGAGGTGTGGAAGGTGTCCACTTTCATAATCTAAGGTTTGCGTCTCTATCTTTTTGTTCTCTTGGCACACTCTGCGCGATAGGGTGAGGAGCTTGGCAATATGGGAGGACTTTGCTTCTCCAGATTGAGAGAAACTAGTTGAAGTGGTTGTGACATGTAGTCAGGAGGCTATACAAAGAACAGGAAATGACTGAGGGGCAATTGTCTTGGAATACAATGAAGACTGATTGTGAGGTTATTTATGTTAGGTAGAATGCCTAGAGGGGGCTGGTGGGTCTCCTGGCCTAGGATCCCCTGCAGATTTTATTTTTTTCTCCAGCCATCTGGAGTTTTTTTTTTTTTTTTCTGTCCTCCCTGGCCATCAGACCTTACTTTTACTCTATGTTAATTAGTGTTCCTGAATTCTGTTTTTTTTACCTATTTTGTCTTTTTTCTCTTTCTTCATTATGTAAAGCACTTTGAGCTACATCAGTTGTATGAAAATGTGCTATATAAATACATGTTGCAGTTGTTGTTGTTGTTGGAAGCATCTGGGGATTCACTGAGAATGACAGGTGGAAGTTACATGAGAAAAGGAAGCATAGTCTGCCCTGGTAAGTGTGTTGCTACCATGACCATCAAAAGAAAAAGTGGAAGGAAAATGAGATTATTATGATTCAAATTAAAATACTGGACAAAAATGCCAAAAAGAATGTGAACCTGAGTGTAAACCCACATCCTGACATATTACAAACAGTAAGAACACTCCTCATAATTCACATGCTGTTAATTAAATTTAGCTGAGTCTTTGTATAATCACTTACACTTTATGTCCTCCTTTCAAATAAGGAGCTAAAAGCACTTATATTTCAGTAGCATTTTTAAAGAAAAATCATTGTCAAATAATATCAAATGTTCCAGTAACTGAAAAAAAAAATCATATTTTATGCCTGGAATGCTTTAAACACGAGCCTTTGCAATGACCAATGTATGGATGGCCATCACTTTCTGATCTGCAGGGTCACCATCTCCATCGGAAACTGCTACATTTGAGTAACCAAATGTAGCAGAGAAGACTGAAGTAAGTTACTTCAGTAAGTTAATCATATCACTCTGTGATAACTTCAAGAAGACACAGGATTTATATTTTAGTGTCTTCCTTCACTTTGTGAGAAAAGCCAGCTAAAGGCAATCCTTGCCCTGAAAACAAGACTTAGCTATGCAGCCCTTACAAAAATTTTAATTTAGAAATTATATGGTTATGTAAGATAGACTAGTTAGTCACCAAGGTAGTTAGCAAAAAGTAGCACGCTCCAAACATGTAGTGGGAGATTTAATCTGCTTTAAAGTCAAGGCCTCATAGAATTTGGTATGAAATGTTTTAATTCTATTCTTAGACTTAAATAAGGCCCTGCATGATCTTCGATCTTACCTTAACATCCTAGATCATGATCTCTCACTCCAGTCCATTTACAAGTCACTTTATCCATCATGTCAAAAGATCAGCCACCGCGTTGATCTATGGAACATGCACTTAATGGGTCTGTGTGTAACTGTGATATTTAATTGTATTTGCATATTGTCTTTTTAAATAGTATGTTGCATATTTCTGTCCCTATATGGGCACCTAATGTGGACACTAAATTAAACAAAAAGCTAATGAATTAGAAATGCACGCTTACACTTAAAATTTGCAGCTGTATCTGGTTTCCTGCTATTGAATGCATGTAATGTAAACATATATAGTGGTGAGTAAACAACTCATATTAAAAAACTATACAGTTTAAGTAACTTGTTTTTGTTGATTCTCAATAAAATTACACCTCTTTTACGAACTTACTAGCACATGTATATACTTCGGCAAGTTATGAGAAACACTGTTACTATGTGCAAATGCACATAGGGCATGGGCACCAATTCGTCATAAAAGGGGAGAGGAGAAGAGCTGGGGAGACAAAAAATTAAAGGCCACAACATGGATAATAATCCATCAACAACTATATTCTTATGATTATTATTATTTTTAATAATAATAATAATAAAAAATAACTTCAACACTTATTCTCAAGCATATGTGGAACAGAGGACACAACTAAATAAAATTTAATGACCAACCAGCAGAACTACAACAGTAGGCCTTAAATGCATTGCTAAAGACTGATTTAATTCAAAATATGAGCATCTCTCAAATGGGCTAACATTAAAACCTGCATTTAAATTCCAAAAATATCATCCTTCATTGGTCTCTCATGGGAAAACTCTCCTGCACTGTGTGTTAAATTGATGGCGATATTGTGTTCATTGCAAATTTTGGTAAGAATACAGTAAACAGGAATTGTAGCTACTGAGTTGGTAAGGCAGGATCAAGCATGAGTCAAATGTGTGCCAAAAAAAATTCTCAGTCCAATAAAGCCTGTTTTAAACAAGGTTTAGTGAAAATTCAAAGCAAACAGTTCACACAAAAATAGAGAAAAAAGTTGTGACACACTCTGGATAAAAGGCAAAAGAGGAATAAATGTTTCTTCTTTAAACTTAACTTTTTCTTGTTAAACTTCAGTTGTTTTTAATATTTAAAGAGGAGTGATTCTCTGTGCTTTACTTAATACATTCAGTATGTTTCATACATACGGCGCTGCATGTTCAATAGAGTACGTTACATTACATACAACTGGGCACATTTCATACAACTGGGCACGATTTGAAACTGTGTGCCCTCCATGCCTTACCTATGGCACGGCAGATCACTAACTGAGACTAATCTGTAGTCAGAGGGAAAAGAAATAGAATATTCCATTTCAATTCAGCTTGTGGGGGTTATAATAGGCCCTTCCCATATACTATGCAATAATATACAGTATAGACAAAAATTTAACATAACTAAGAAAATACTTCTGTCAACTTAACATAACCTAAATAACTAGCAAATGGCTCTTACAGGAATCATGGGTATAAGGTTTAAAGATTTATATTTATTTATTTGCAGACATTTTTATCCAAAGCAGCTTGCAACATTTGAGATACATTATGTTACATTTCTTTTTTTTTTTCCATTTGGAACTGTGGGTGAATCGCTATCACTGTCACTATCACTGTAAACTAACTGTTAGGTTGATGGATTAATAGGAAGCTTCCTTATTAAAAACCTGTCTATACCGCTCTTCACTGGTGATTTTTTTTTTTTTTTTTTTAACTCACATGACACAGATTAGATCTTTCTAAAGAAGCGTAATTCTAAAAAAGAAAATCTGTCAATAGAGCCCAATTGCTACATGGTTTCTAAAATGTCACAACTCAAGTGTGTATTTTTTCAAGAGAGTCTTGTAGACAGATGCTGCCAAAAGTAATTGAATGTTAAACTGCTACTTTGCATAAAACCCCTCCACATCTTGTGCTATCCAGTCCTGGCTCTTTTCTCGTGTCCACATGATTCTATCTATAGATCTGGCAGTGACAACTCCACTCAAAGCATCTTTGAGCAAGCAGCATTGTCAGCTGATGAATTCACAGATGTCCTGAACTGTAATCAACCTGAATTGAGCATGTCCCTGGTATTCAAGCTTATCTATTAGGTCTCATCTGCCTGACAAATTAATTCTTATCTATCCTGAATCTGCAAACTAATATCAGTATACACTTATGTCAGATTTGAATAACTTGCAAAATTAATTGGATGTCAGATTTAAATAACTTGCAAAATTAATTGGAACAGTCAAACAGAAAAACTGCATATGAGCCGAAAGTTAGTCGATTTTAACTGCAATCTGAAAGTAGCCTCATTAGCCTGTGGCAAGATATAGACTTAAATTTAGCTGGTATGGACTTTTCAACTCATTTTTCCATTGTGACTTTTTTATAGTATTACTCTGGGATTGCCATCCCAACTTTAGAACTGGGAGGGAAGTTGCCCCCCTAGACTATACCTATGTATGAATGCATGTCCAAATAAGTCCATTCATCCATCCATCCACTTTCCAACCCGCTGAATCCAAACACAGGGTTACAGGGGTCTGCTGGAGCCAATCCCAGAAAACACAGGGCGCAAGGCAGGAACCAATCCTGGGCAGGGCGCCAACCCACCACAGGACACACACACACACACACACCCACACACCAAACACAAACTAGGGACAATTTAGAATCGCCAATCCACCTAACCTGCATGTCTTTGGACTTTGGGAGGACACCAGAGCACCCAGAGGAAACCCACGCAGACACGGGGAGAACATGCAAACTCCACGCAGGGAGGATCCGGGAAGCGAACCCAAGTCTCCTTACTGCGAGGCTCCAAAAAAGTCATTAAATTAATTTATTTTAATGAAGAGAGAAAAAAGTAAAACTCGGGGAGTCTGTAGCAAAAGCTACTGCATGATTTAGTCTAGCATTAATATTGACCTTTGAAATCACTACAACACATCAATACATTCTGAATTCATAACAGTTCATAACAAAGACCACAATGACCTGAATCACAAGTATATGTACTACAATTCTATTTGACTTAAATACTGTTGAGTGGATTTAAATTGCCTCTAAATTTGTAACGTAAATGTGCACACATGATAAAAATTCCAGATCAGCACAGGTTTTGGAATTCCAACAAGACCAGAATGTCAATATACATAAAAGCGAAAATCCAGTTTTCCTACAACATAGGCAGTGCACAAGAAGTTTGATCACACTGTGTCTCCTTTTATTTATCTTAGGCTTGAATTGTTTGTTACTTTGTCTTGCTGTGCTGCCATGTGATGTATCTCATTTGCTTTGTAAAGTAACCTGAGACAGCAATTACTATTGATAGCATTTTATAAAATAAACAGCAAATGAGCAAATTAAAAATATTTAAATACTAAAAATATGTATTACATTTTAAATGATTAAATATTAAAAATATTAACAATTTCTAGGCGAGGTAAAAAAAATAGCCAAACCCATGGGGTATGTGGAATTTGAATTTCATGTTAAAATATTTGCAGCTGTTCCAGCTGACACACTGGTTTGTGAACTTTCCAGTACCATGTAGGTATCTCTGTTATGTAAGAGCCACAGAATACTTTTGTGTGCTGCAGAAAAATCCTTAAGTCTACACACTTACCAGCTACGGACTACATTATTCCACACCAGCTTGTGCTCTTTCAGAGTCAGTCTCTGGATGACCCCCAAACAACTGTCCTTGTACTGGCTCTTCAAAGGCACACCTACAGGTTGCACAATTCCTACAAAACACAATACAATGTTAAATGTTCAAAGGTTGCAGTTTCAGTGCCACTGAAACAACAGAGAATCACAACCAAACTCACTCTTCCTGATGTAATGAATAGTGCCATCTGGTAACTCAATGCTACTCTGCATCATCATATAATTTAAAAGATCTCAGCTAGCTACGGAAAATCCAGAGATTAATATGGATCTGCATCAAAGTTTGCTTTGCTGTATATTTCTGTAAGAGTCAAAGCTAAGAAAACCAAATATGATACACTTGATGGTACACCTGACTCCTCATGCCCTTTTATCTACTACCGTTCTCAAGACATAGTTTTTCCTCCTCTCAGAACCCAGTTCAGTAGTTCATCCAGAAGGTAATCTTTCTGAACTGACACTGAATTGGATTCTTGAAGGACTTCTGGGCCCTGACTCAGGAGAAACGAGTCTTCTGTAGCAAAGTGGGACAGCGCTCATTCCCAGCAATGAAGAAGATGAACAACAGCAAAGTACTTCACAGAGAGAGTAAGCCACAAACCTGCGGTTTTAATTTATCTGGCCTCTAAAACCCTAATGTAAATAGGTAAGTAGAATCACTGAAACAGACTAAACAAGATGTAGTCTGCCTTTACTTTAATATCCTGCTTGTGACACTTGAAACTTACCTTCAATAGCAACATACTTCAGGCATTTCTCTGGTGCAGCATTCAAAACAGAAACAATCTGGGTATTAAGTGGCAGCTTTTGGGCTCCCTATAAATGAAAAAAGAAAGCAGGATAGAAAACAAGAAAGGTGCTGATAAAACCTCTAACGGGTGTAACTGGGTCACCTTTGCACACACTGGAGTATTTTTTCTCCTAGCACTATCTCCAAAATTAAACAAGAAAATCCTATAACTTCTCAAAGGCTAGCTTATCAGATGCATGTGTTTCATTACCTTTAATTTATCCACTGTGTTCATTTTCTTTCGATATATGTAATAGAAAAGCCCAGAGGCCACTACACTGGATCCCAAACATATTAGTTCCAACGTGGACAAAGGAATGGCATCCATCTTCATATATTTTTGTTTGTGTCACTCTGTAGAAGAAAAACAAAGAGGGAATAGAGTGCAGCATGGGAGGATTAAAAGCCAGTCTACAAATATAAATAGAAACTGCCTAAACTGAAGTCAGTCTCCCTTATTTTAAAATGAGACAGACTCTAAAGGCATTTCCACACCTAGTTCATTTGGAGTAGTTTTTTAAAACTCTTGTGCGATTTCCTCGAAAGTCCAGTTTGTTTAGGTAGACGTGAACATGCTAATTGCACCTGGGTGCAGATCAAAAAAACTGGACCTAGACCCTTCGGAAAAGGTGGTGTTGGCATGGTACCTAAGGAACCCTGGAGTAAAGGTATGAATGTGATCCAACACAGGACCAATTTAAGTAAAGGAAATACTGTGCATTACAGGCAAATTGTGCATGCTGTGATAGTCACGCTAAGCATCTGGTATGAGTAAATAGGGAATTTCATGTACAGCTGAGTAGAGGATTAACATGGAGCATTAAAAAGAATAAAAAACTAAAAATAAAGGTGTACAAAGGTAAAAATATGATAAAATTCACATAAAACAACTCTCACAATTACCAGTCAATCACAGCAAGCCTTCCACCTGATACATGCCCCTCACACCCAATTAAAAAAAACATGTAAATTCACTTTTGATTGGATTGATCAAAACACACACAGAGGGGACAAGGAACAAACAGCCATGTCCTGTGAGACCAACAATCAAACCCCATAATATTACAGAATGAAAGTGATGTGTCCAGGTTGGGCGAACTGAGGCAATTTGGATACACTAACTTTGACATAATAGTAAATGTTAATCGGACTTTCCAAAATGAGCATTATTGACACTATGACAGTAGACATGTGATTTGAAGTAATCTAAAAGAGGTTACGTTCTCTTGGTGGCTACTGGAGAGTAAATATGCAACACCAAACAGTTAAATGAGGCTCACCTGATAGGTCTACCGTCATAGAGCTGAAGCACATCAGTGGATGCCCTCAGCAGAACTTGCCTTCTTTTGTACACTCGCCTATTTGAAACTTGTCCCTTTTTGTACAATGCATAGTAGCATATAATGTTTTAATTACTTTTTCAGCTATTACTTTTTCAGACTAAATAATAGGCATTTTGCTCATTGAGCTGTATTTGACAAATAAACCAAACAATTATGTCAAACACAACTCTTTTCAATCATCTATGATATTTTTCCAATGAAAGAAGTCCACAACACACCCACGGGATGTTTATTGACATACTTAGTTCGCTTAAAAGTTTGAAGTATGAAATACAACCAAACCAGCTGGATTTGGTTGATTTGGAAAAAAGCAAATGGACTAGGAGTGTCAAAATTCCTTTAGAGCAGGGGTAGGCAATGTCGGTCCTGGTGAGCCGCAGTGGCTACAGGTTTTCATTCCAACCCAGTTCCTTAATGAGAACTCAATTATTGCTAATGAAGCACATATTGCTTAAGTGACATTTTGATGCTTCATTTTAGTGGTCTCGCTTCTTAAGGTTCTCCAACCTTAATTGCTTATTTCAATCTTAAACTGCTGCATTCAGTGTTTTAATTGCTCCTTATTAGCAATAAGATGTAAAAGACAAAGCAGCCAGCAGTTCTCCAGCTAGCTTTTTTCCAGTTACATCTGTGTGTGTTCATCATGCACTGTTTGATTTAATAAAACACTTAATAGAAAAATGTGACAGACTGAAAATGATCTGTTTTAGGCTTCAAATCATTTGGATGATATCCTTGGAAAGGAAAAAAATCTACGATATAAGAGCCTTACATTGCACAAACTAACAAGCCATAAAATTAAATAAGGTCTGAGATTGGCAATGATTGGTTTCTAATTAAGTAATTGTGTTGGAATGAAAACCTGTAGCCACTGTGGCTCACCAGGACCGATATTGCCTACCCCTGCTTTAGAGTATGGCTATGTTCCTTCACTAGCTGCCTTAATGACATCAGAGCTTGGTTGGCTGATAACAGTAAACTGGTCCATGTGGATTCTCATGCTCAACATCATAATTTGGTCACCAACCACAGAAGTTACATATTTTAGGTGAAATTTTCAGTTTTTCTAAACAATCTCCACCAAGTAAAGCCAACTTTATGTTCATTAACTTGAAATACTGTAATTCTCTTCTCAGTGACCCACTACACACAAAGTATTTTTAGTCTACAACAAGTTAAAATGATACTGCTCTACTTCTAACAAGGACTGGGATGAACTACACTGGTATATTGTCCAATACACAATAGTTTAAAAAATATGTCATTCATCTAACCTACCTTATTACAGCATTCTAAACTAACTATCTATAAATTATATGCTATACAATTTGATTTTCTAACTCTGACCTTTTCCCTATAACAATTCTCAGCTGCTGGTTATACTGAACTACTAAATTCCTTGATCCTAATGTTAAACAAAAGGATTACAACCAAACTTGTATCTATTATATTGTATTTTGTTGTGGCTTTTCATTTTGTTTATGATGATCACTACACAATTTATAATATTGTCTATCAGTTATCATTATCACACTGTTTTATATATAGATCGGATGCCTAGACATTTTCAAACTCAATTCAGGCTCACATGTTTCTCCCTATTTATGTAGTAAAAATTATTTTAGGATAGGCTTCAGTCCCATTGTGTTCCTTAATAGGAATAAACAGGCTTTAGAATGTTATAGAATTATTTCAGTCTTACTACTGCTAACACTACCACCAATTGTGTACTCCTTTAAATTGCTGAAATTTGTTTGTTTTTTTAATAAGTCTAGCTATTGTTGACGCTAACTTGGCACAGATTGGTAGACTCAAAAAAAAGTCTACACAGCAAGTAGAAGAGTAGCATGAAAGAAAGCTAAAGTTTTACCACCAAACAGAATGTGGTATCCAGGTTGTTTGTTGGACGAGGTAGCATTTGTCTAGATTTTGCAAGTTCTAAATGCCACCAAAATGTGCCCTACTTCACTTGCCATAAGTAGTTTACAATTCTTGATGCTGCACTGATATTCAAAATGATTTTTATTGTTTCATCATTTCATGTTATAAAAATGTTTAGGAAGTGAAAAAAGAAAACACTTTTTGCATGAGAATTTAATTCTGGTATTGCGAAAGACCTATGTTTGCCCAAATAAAAAACAATTGCCTAATGAGGACAGAATTGCCTTGCAATCAGCTTACACCAGGAAAACAACATATTTACTTTTTGTCTTATAATGGTGAATAAGTATATTATGTCTTGTCCTCATTAAACACAGTGTATTATTTAACACTGGAGAGTTTTGGTTAACTTATTTAATGTAGCAATTGGGAAAAGGTAAAAAATGAAACACAAAATAATATTTAAGTATTACTCTACAGAAAAAAATACATAAAGGAGATGAGTATTACTGCTACTGACAGTCCTTCTTACTGTTACAGAGCATATAGCACATGTCAGAATCATACTGAAATTACATCCCTAAATATAAAACTTCAGCTACTCTAATACAGGAAGTATTACACCCTAAAATAAATGCACACAAAAAGAACAGTAAACAAACTGACGATGCTTTGAGCAGTTTGAACAGGAAGCAGATGGGGATTTAGGGAATAAACACAACCACACTTTTCCCTACCAGTTACCACTGATTGCATCATTTGATAGTGAGGAATAAAACGATCATTAACATATTAAATTGAACTGCAGTACCACATAAGGCCAACAGTTGGAAGTATTCTAAATAGTACCACATAAGACCAGTAGGTGGCAGTATTCTAAATACAGAACTTAACTAAACAACATAGGCCATCCATCATATTTTTAAAATAGCTGCAGATGGTTCACAGACATGTAATTTGACAAAGTGATTGACTGTTAGTTAAAACTAACAGAAAAAAAAAACACTTTTTAGATCCTTTTATTCCAATATAATACATTTTAAGAACAGGGTTTGCAGGAAATCAGTTTGGTTCTATGCATTCACACTATCAGTATCTTCACCAAAATAATGTATACCAGTAATTATTAAAAATTCAAGTAGTGTTCCCGATCTAAATGGCCCATAGTGATGTATATGAATACACAATATTATTTTAACACAGCCAGAATTTCTCAATATTTTCTATCTGGACAGCTATTTACTGTAAGCAAAAGGTTGCAGCTACTTTCCCATCTATTTACACTGAGATATAAGATACAGATATATACAGTGTATATAGGAAACTCTGTCAGGAACAGGCCTGGAAGACATAAAGCCAAAACAGAATCAGAGGAGACGTTTCTGAGAGTCAAAAACTTTCTGTTCTTATGCACCTTAAATTTGGAATAATTTACCAATAGAAATACACCAGACTAAATCTGTGTAACATTTCCAAAAACTTCTAAATACCCATTTTTTAAATCTGACTTTCCAGTAATTAAAACATAACATTGTGATCTGATGATAAGATTAGCTATCTGGTATTTAAATAAGCATCTGGCATTAATCCATTAGTTTCTCTGTTTTTTTTGTCTCCCATCCTATGTCATTCTGACTTCTATGATGCAGAAACTGATTATTATCAGACTTAACTGTTTGATTTGTTTGCTTCTGTCTTCTGACTGTGGCCCACCAGAGGTTTATTTTTCTCCTATTGCCCCAATCTTAACAGTGTTTTGTTTTTCTCTCGTCCGTGTCAGCTGGTCAACTAATCACATTCAGGTATCAAGAACTCCATCTATATCCTTAATCACCTGAAACTGCTATGGACTGTTTTATTTTCTTTTGCATCTTTTCCCTGAACTTAATAACATCAAACTGTTTCTACTTAATGTGTAGAAAAAGTCAAAATGTGCATACAGTGCATCCAGAAAGTATTCACAGCGCATTACTTTTTCCACATTTTGTTATGTTACAGCCTTATTCCAAAATGGATTAAATTCATTTTTTCCTCAGAATTCTACACACAACACCCCATAATGACAACGTGAAAAATGTTTACTTGAGGTTTTTGCAAATTTATTAAAAATAAAAAAATTGAGAAAGCACATGTACATAAGTATTCACAGCCTTTGCCATGAAGCTCAAAATTGAGCTCAGGTGCATCCTGCTTCCCCTGATCATCCTTGAGATGTTTCTGCAGCTTAATTGGAGTCTACCTGTGTTAAATTCAGTTTATTGGACATGATTTAGAAAGGCACACACCTGTCTATATAAGGTCCCACAGTTGCATGAAGCATGAAGTCAAAGGAATTGTCTGTAGACCTCCGAGTCAGGATTGTCTCGAGGTACAAATCTGGGGAAGGTTACAGAAAAATTTCTGCTGCTTTGAAGGTCCCAATGAGCACAGTGGCCCCCATCATCTGTAAGTGGAAGAAGTTCGAAACCACCAGGACTCTTCCTAGAGCTGACCGGCCATCTAAACTGAGCGATCGGGGGAGAAGGGCCTTAGTCAGGGAGGTGACCAAGAGCCCGATGGTCACTCTGTCAGAGCTCCAGAGGTCCTCTGTGGAGAGAGGAGAACCTTCCAGAAGGACAACCATCTCTGCAGCAATCCACCAATCAGGCCTGTATGGTAGAGTGGCCAGACGGAAGCCACTCCTTAGTAAAAGGCACAAGGCAGCCCGCCTTGAGTTTGCCAAAAGGCACCTGAAGGACTCTCAGACCATGAGAAACAAAATTCTCTGATCTGATGAGACAAAGATTGAACTCTTTGGTGTGAATGCCAAGCGTCACATTTGGGGAAAACCTGGCACCGTCCCTACAGTGAAGCATGGTGGTGGCAGCATCATGCTGTGGGGATGTTTTTCAGCGGCAGGAACTGGGACACTAGTCAGGATAAAAGGAAAGATGACTGCAGCAATGTACAGAGACATCCTGGATGAAAACCTGCTCCAGAGCGCTCTTGACCCCAGACTGGGGCGACGGTTCATCTTTCAGCAGGACAACGACCCTAAGCACACAGCCAAGGTATCAAAGGAGTGGCTTCAGGACAACTCTGTGAATGTCCTTGAGTGGCCCAGCCAGAGCCCAGACTTGAATCCGATTGAACATCTCTGGAGAGATCTTAAAATGGCTGTGCACCGACGCTTTCCATCCAACCTGATGGAGCTTGAGAGGTGCTGCAAAGAGGAATGGGTGAAACTGGCCAAGGATAGGTGTGCCAAGCTTGTGGCATCATATTCAAAAAGACTTGAGGCTGTAATTGCTGCCAAAGGTGCATCGACAAAGTATTGAGCAAAGGCTGTGAATACTTATGTTTTTATTTTTAATAAATTTGCAAAAACCTCAAGTAAACTTTTTTCACGTTGTCATTATGGGTTGTTGTGTGTAGAATTCTGAGGGAAAAAAAGGAATTTAATCCATTTTGGAATAAGGCTGTAACATAATAAAATGTGGAAAAAAGTGATGCGCTGTGAATACTTTCTGGATGCACTGTATATACTGTAAATATATATATTTATATATTCTGTATGTAAATTAGATCTGGTTTTCTCTTGCCATCATTATGTATAAGGTTAGAAAACAATATGAACCTGTTTCTGATTAAGAGTGAAGGTTTGTTTTGTATTTTAGTGTTTACATTTTTTAACAATGTCCAGGTTGATTTTTCTATTCAGTATACTTAACATTTATCAGAAATTATTAATTAATGATAATATCCAAGTAACTATGGTATGTCTTTACTGTTCTTGTTGATTAATTTTGGGGAAAGCATCGTTGTGGTGGTTGGAAGCATGCAGTTGCATGTAAATGTATAACATGCTGTATAAATAAATTTATTATTAATAGCTTGAATGACAGTTGCTTCTTTGGACAGCAGCTTCAAAGATGTAGTCATATCTCCAACTGTTTATTTTTTCTATACTTTAATTTCAGAGCACATTGAGACTTCCAGTGGTTCCTGACAAAGCAAAAATGTTTTCTTATTTTGCATTTTTAGCAATTGCTTTATTAGTGCCACTTAACCTGTCAAACCTGTATTAAGTCTTATCTTCAAAGATGAACGTGACAATTGCTTAATTTGACTACTGTCACCATTACGATAGGAACATATAATCCAATATTGTTCAAATTATGCTCCAGAGGGTGTAGCAACAAAGTTTTTTTAAACACTGTTTTTATGTAGACAGAGTGTTTGTAAGTAACCAACAAAGATGGAATTGAAACTGAAAGAACTGTTTGCATCAGCTTTAAAAGGTTTAATTAACCTACACTGCTTCAGAAAAGTTGTAAGCTGCTAACTCATTATGTGTTCCCTCAAAGGGGTCTTTTCTTTATAACTCTGAAAATTACATTATTGTTCAGTTTCTGTTTTTTTTTTAACCTGTGCCTTTTTATCACTTACCTTTGCGCCATTACCATTGTACCTTGTTTACGGAACTTGAACTGCATAAAATTCAATAACAGCAGGAAAAATGGGGATGTTCTACAACTTTTGACCTTACCTGTGTGTGTGTGTATATATATATATATATATATATATATATATATATATATATACACACAGTACTGTGCAAAAGTTTTAGGCAGGTGTGAAAAAATGCTGTAAACAAAGAATGCTTTCAGAAATATAAATGATTGTTTATTGTTATCAATTTACAAAATGCAAAGTGAGCGAACAAAAGAAAAATCTAAATCAAATCAATATTTGGTGTTACTGCCTTTTGCCTTCAAACCAGCATCAATTCTTATAGGTACACTTGCACAAAGTCAGGGATTTTGTAGGATTATAGTCAGGTGTATGATCAACCAATTATACCAAACAGGTGCTAATGATCATCAATGTCACACGTAGGTTGAAACAGAAACAGCTGTGTAGGAGGCTTAAAACTGGGTGAGGAACAGCCAAACTCTGCTACCAAGGTGAGGTTGTGGAAGACAGTTTCATGTCATGGCAAGATTGAGCACAGCAACAAGACACAAGGTGCATCAGCAAGGTCTCTCCCAGACAAAGATTTCAAAGCAGACCGGGGTTTCAAGATGTGCTGTTCAAGCTCTTTTGAAGAAGCACAAAGAAACGGGCAACGTTGAGGATCGTAGACGCAGTGGTCGGCCAAGGAAACTTAGTGCAGCAGATGAAACACACATCAAGCTTATTACCCTTCGAAATCGGAAGATGTCCAGCAGTGCCATCAGCTCAGAACTGGCAGAAACCAGTTGGACCCAGGTACACCCATCTACTGTCCGGAGAAGTCTGGCCAGAAGTGGTCTTCATGGAAGAGTTGCAGCCAAAAAGCCATACCTCCAACGTTGAACAAGGCCAAGCGACTCAAGTATGCATGAAAACATAGGAACAGGGGTGCAGAAAAATGGCAGCAGGTGCTCTGGAGACTGATGAGTCAAAATTTATAATACTTGGCTGTAGCAGAAGACAGTTTGTTCGTCGAAGGGCTGGAGAGAGGTACAATAATGAGTGTCTGCAGGCAACAGTGAAGCATGGTGGAGGTTCCTTGAACGTTTGGGGCTGCATTTCTGCAAATGGAGTTGGAGATTTGCTCAGGATTAATGGTGTTCTCAATGCTGAGAAATACAGGCAGATACTTATCCATCATGCAATACCATCAGGGAGGCATATGATTGGCCCCAAATTTATTCTGCAGCAGGACAACAACCCCAAACATACAGCCAAAGTCGTTAAGAACTATCTTCAGCGTAAACAAGAACAAGAAGTCCTGGAAGTGATAGTTGAGCCCTGATCTCAACATCATCGAGTGTGTCTGGGATTACATGAAGATACGGAAGGATGTGAGGAAGCCTACATCCACAGAAGATCTGTGGTTAGTTCTCCAAGATGTTTGGAACAACTTACCAGCCGAGTTCCTTCAAAAACTGTGTGCAAGTGTACCTAGAAGAATTGATGCTGTTTAAAAGGCAAAGGGTGGTCACACCAAATTTGATTTGATTTATCTTTTGTTCATTCACTGCATTTTGTTGATTGATGAAAATAAATGATTAACACTTCCATTTTTGAAAGCATTCTTTGTTTACAGCATTTTTTCACACCTGCCTAAAACTTTTGCACAGTACTGTATATATATATACTGTATATTATATATATATATATATATATATATATATATATATATATATATATATATATATATACATACAGTGGGTCAAAAAAGTATTTAGTCAGCCACCAATTGTGCAAGTTCTCCCACTTAAAAAGATGAGAGAGGCCTGTAATTTTCATCATAGGTATACCTCAACTATGACAGACAAAATGAGAAAAAAAATCCAGAAAATCACATTGTCTGATTTTTAAAGAATTTATTTGCAAATTATGGTGGAAAATAAGTATTTGGTCACCTACAAACAAGCAAGATTTCTGGCTCTCACAGACCTGTAACTTCTTCTGTAAGAGGCTCCTCTGTCCTCCACTCGTTACCTGTATTAATGGTACCTGTTTGAACTCGTTATCAATATAAAAGACACCTGTCCACAACCTCAAACAGTCACACTCCAAACTCTACTATGGCCATGACCAAAGAGCTGTCAAAGGACACCAGAAACAAAATTGTAGACCTGCACCAGGCTGGGAAGACTGAATCTGCAATAGGTAAGCAGCTTGGTGTGAAGAAATCAACGGTGCGAGCAATTATTAGAAAATGGAAGACATACAAGACCACTGATAACCTCCCTCAATCTGGGGCTCCACGCAAGATCTCACCCCGTGGGGTCAAAATGATCACAAGAACAGTGAGCAAAAATCCCAGAACCACATGGGGGGACCTAGTGAATGACCTGAAGAGAGCTGGGACCAAAGTAACAAAGGCTACCATCAGTAACACACTACGCCGCCAGGGACTTAAATCCTGCTTAAGCCAGTGCATGTGCCGGCCCATCTGAAGTTTGCTAGAAAGCATTTGGATGATCCAGAAGAGGATTGGGAGAATGTCATATGGTCAGATGAAACCAAAATAGAACTTTTTGGTAAAAACTCTACTCGTCGTGTTTGGAGGAGAAATAATGCTGAGTTGCATCCAAAGAACACCATACCTACTGTAAAGCATGGGGGTGGAAACATCATGCTTTGGGGCTGTTTTTCTGCAAAGGGACCAGAACGACTGATCCGTGTAAAGGAAAGAATGAATGGGGCCATGTATCGTCAGATTTTGAGTGAAAACCTCCTTCCATCAGCAAGGGCATTGAAGATGAAACATGGCTGGGTCTTTCAGCATGACAATGATCCCAAACACACCGCCCGGGTAACGAAGGAGTGGCTTCGTAAGAAGCATTTCAAGGTTCTGGAGTGGCCTAGCCAGTCTCTAGATCTCAACCCCATAGAAAATCTTTGGAGGGAGTTGAAAGTCCGTGTTGCCCAGCGACAGCCCCAAAACATCACTGTTCTAGAGGAGATCTGCATGGAAGAATGGGCCAAAATACCAGCAACAGTGTGTGAAAACCTTGTGAAGACTTACAGAAAACGTTTTGACCTCTGTCATTGCCAACAAAGGGTATATAACAAAGTATTGAGATGAACTTTTGTTATTGACCAAATACTTTTTTTTCCACCATAATTTGCATATAAATTCTTCAAAAATCAGTCAATGTGATTTTCTGGATTTTTTTTTCTCATTTTGTCTCTCATAGTTGAGGTATACCTATGATGAAAATTACAGGCCTCTCTCATCTTTTTAAGTGGGAGAACTTGCACAATTGGTGGCTGACTAAATACTTTTTTGCCCCACTGTATATATATATGTGTGTGTGTGTGTGTATATATGTACAGTGGAAAACAATTATGCCAAAAAATAGCTACTAGCTGAACTAATCATATTCAGGCATCAAGAACTCCATCTATATCCATATAATCAACTGAAACTGCTGTGAGCTATTTTATTTGCTTTTGTATCTTTTCATTGAACTTAATAACATCAATCTATTTCTATTTAATGTGTTGCCATGTATACATGCCTAAGTCAAATATAGATATATACTGTATATATATTTATTTTTATATACAGTATATGTAAATTAGATCTGGTTTTCTCTTTCCATCTTTATGTGTAAGGATTTTATTTAGAAAATAATATGAACCTATTTTTGATAAGAGTGAAGGTTTGTTTTGCACTTTAGTGCAAACAAAAGGGGAATAAATAATATGCATTTCAGGCATGGTAAAAAAACAGAAAAGAGGCTGAAAATCTGGAGTGATATTTGAACTTTATACTGGTTAAACACTGCAAAGCCACTAGCCCTGGCGGCATCCAGTCCTGCGTCCTGAAGGCATGCGCCATCCAGATGACACAGGTGTACACTGACATCATCATCTTGTCCCTGTCTTTATGTACAGTACTGCAGTATTTTAAGAAAAACAAAATCATGCCTGTACCAAAGAAATCTGCTGTTTCCTGCCTGAATGACTATGAGTCAATTGTGTTAAGTAACTATAACATCCCTGCTGCCCTGGATCTGCTACAGTTTCCATAGCAGCGTAACAGATCTTTGGATGAGGCCAACTCCCTTGTCCCGCACACTACTCTGGGACATCTGTGATAGAAAAACACCTACTGTATATCGGGATGCTATTCATTGCCTATAGCACTGCCTTCAACACCATTGTGCTCTCCAGCCTGTTACAAAAAGCTCAGAGACCTTGGTCTGAGAAGCTCCGTCTGTGGCTGGGTGTTTGACTTCCTGACAAACAGACCCCAGTCAGTGGGGACTGGCAGAAACAACTTCTCTGCACTGTTAACCAATACTGGTGTTCCACAAGGCTGCTGCCTCAGCCCACTGCTATACAGTTTATTCAACTATGTGTATGCAGCAAAGGTTAAGGGCAAGAACACCGTTAAGTCTGTAGATGACACCACTGTGAATGACCTCATCAGTTACAAGAGGCTGCCTATAGAAGGGAGGTAAAAGGCCTAACTGTATGGTTCCATAACAGCATCTCCCTTCAAGTCAACAAAGAATGCGATTGCAATTGACTTTAGAAGGAGCAAAAGCAGTCACGCTCCACTCCACAATGGCTACCCTGTCCAGTAAGTTAGCAGCTTCAGGTTCCAGGATGTCCACATCACCAACTGCATTTTGTGATCTGTCAACACCACCTGCATATGGAAATGGTGCAGCAAAGGCTCTTTTTCCTGGCAAGAATAAAGAGCTTTGGGGTGAGAACCGAAACATTAGTGAACTTTTACCACTACACTTTTGAAAGTATCCTGACACAATGCACCGTGGTATGGTTCAGAAACATGACTTTCTAGGATCACAAACTCCTCCAAACAACTGTCTGTACAGCTTACAAAATATTGACTGTTCTTCCACAGCTTCATACAATCTAATCAACCAGATGTCTAAGGAAAACTGAACCCCTCATCACTGATAACTGCCACCCTGCCCATCCACTGTTTTCACTTGTGTCTTCTGGAAATGGCTACTTAGAGCCTCATGACTCAATACACCTGCTTCAGGGACAGCTTCTTCCCTAAGCCCATGAGGTCACTGAATGCCCAGTAACCTTATCCTAGCTGCCCTGCACTATGTACTGTACCCATCTGCTGTTTTATGTAAAACTGTACTATACGTTAACTTTTTCACTACTGTTCACTGTATTTATCTATTTATGCTCTTTATGAATGAATGAATTCGTTAATTAATTTTTATTTATTTTCAGCTACTTTTATTTATTTACTGTATTTATTTATACATCACCACAACTGTGGCACATGCATTTCACTATGCACTCGCAGTATGTGTGACAACAAAGATCACTAATCTGTGTCTCATTGTCCAAAAACATGCCCTTCTTAAAAAGAAGTAGAGTAAAGCAAAAAGGTGCACGACTCTAAAATGTTAAAGCATGTATTGGTACAGAATACCTCAAAATTGAATACATTTTCCGTCATCTGCTTTATGCCCCTTACTTCTCGTCTAATATGAAATACATGCACATAAAGAAAAATTCTAATTTTGATTTCCCTACCTCAAAACATTTGGACAGCGCTCTATATGTTCGTTGTGCCCTGCTATGCACTTCTGTCTAATAATCTGTGATCTTCACCTGGAAAGAAAGCTTGCGACCCTCAGGCGAAAAATGGGAAATACAGTGTACAAGCAGATGAACACTTCCTATTCCGAAATGACAAATATTTTCAGCCCCTGTTACTTTTAAGACATTAGACCGTTAAGATTCACTATTCCATTAACCACCTATATACTCTTCCGTATAAAAGATTACAGTTTACCTTTATTACAACCTACAATTATCCCCAAATTAGATATTCTTCACCCTTTACTTTTAGTATGGCGCAGTTAGTTTACATTTTATAAACACTGAACTGTCTACAAAGCGAAAAACGTACGAGTCAGGTTCTGTTTTCTCTGCCTAAATTGCCACTTTAAACTTTTTTTTTAATGTCAGTGAGACCGTGTTTAACGTTACTGTAGTTCGAACTCCCCCCCGCCCCCCTCCCAATTTAGCCTTATTGTAAAATGTCGTACAGTACACTACCTGTCAAACAACTCCTTTCCGCCGCCATTTCGACAACACAGGGAATTCTGGGAGAACTACAACACCCAGGAGCCTTTGCGCAAGATAGCGCAGTTGCGTCTGTCGCTACCCGATCTGCGTGCCTACCAGATTTGCGCGCGCAGGCGCATAACTTAACTATTACGACCCTGCACGATCTGCGTTTCTTTTACTTTGCGACAGGAGTCCCCATCCGATTTGTCTCGCGCACGCGCTCTCTGCTTAATTAAAATTCATTTCACGACGCTGTCCGATTTGTTCTGCGCATGTCCAATATTTTACGACACACGAGAAAAAAAGTTACCACGGGATTTTAATTTCTCGGTCTGCATTAACAAATAGAACTTTTGCCATTCGAGTGAGAAGGAGAAAGAAGAACGCTGTAGAGAATAGGAGCATATTGAATTTTTCTCCTGGCAGAAGAATAATTTTCACTTCTTGAAAAAATGAAGACTTTTCAATTTTACAACGACTTGAAAGAATATCTTTTATGGGAAAAATTTAGCAACAATTTAACGGTCAGAGAGCGAAGTGAAGTACGACGTGTGTCCGTGAATTTTATGATTAAAGGTACTGTATGTAATGTTTATTGAATGCTTTTCAATTTTTGAGAATACAGTATATACTGTAATATAATCTAGATATATTTAGGATTATCTGACATTTTGTTTAATAATTGGAATATTACAAAATTTACCGTTTTAAATAGGCTGGTGATTTCAATGAACGCGCATGAATGTTTTGAAATATGCAAAACTTTTAATAAATTGTGTTATTAAAAAAACTGCTCAGGTGGACTTTGCTGTTTACTGATTTATACTTGATTAATGGATTAGTAGGTTTTCTCTTTTTGGGAATATGAAAATCTGAACTGCCTAGATGTATCTCAGATCAGGTGTCTAAATTTTACAATTCTTTTAAAGAGAGAAGTAAATTGGTATCCACTAACGAATGTTAAAATGTGTTTTTTCTTATGCAACTCCCCAACATTAGACCAGAATATTTTAGTGTGTGTGTGAATCCTCGCAATCCCAGTAACTGTTGTGTTTTTCTCATTGTATGAGTTTCAATAGAAACAAAACCAGGCTGTTTCATTTGCAAAATAAAGCACACATTCTTAGGGGTATTATGCTTTGTTACTGGGTAATTGGTGTATGCCTTCACTTATAATGTGTTGTGGTCATATTTCAGTTACATGCAAGCAACTTTTGTATTCTGTTCTTTCTTAATTTTGGATAGTCCATCATCCATGCCCTGGCTGCTCTACAGGGTGTATCAGGACAGGAGGCAGAAGACTTATTTCTTGGTGGCCCAGAATACAGTATCAGGTAAAAGTCAAGTCTATGAATGTTTGAAGTAAGTGTTTAAATATTTCTTGTTTATTATTTTTATATTTTACTTGCCTTAGTGAAGTGGAAGAATTTAACTGAAAGATAGGGCAGCAATTAAAGAAGGAGAGAATGCTGTGATATCTGTTGGAATAGAAGATGGTGCTACTGCCCAGTGCTTCCAGAATCCTTCATTTGAGTCTTGGGTCTGAATCTACTGCGTCATTGCCAAGTATTCTGGGGTAATGTATCTTGTTTTGTTTACATTTTGTTTTTCTCCATATTCCAAGCTCATTTACTTGACCTTAGCTTTAATAAACTGGATGGCTGTCTCCTTCACAATTGATTTTAAAGTACTATACTATTCATTACATAAAAAGCTCTGAACAATTTAGTCCCTTCCTGTATTTGGTACTGTCTCTCCCCCAACACTCCTCAGTGTAATCTTTAATCCACAACCACTAATTTGCTTATGAAAGAACTGGTGAAGCAGCTTGCACATGTACACCAAAAATATAGAATGCTGGCTATAAGTGAAAAACCTTTCAAATACTTTTAAAACTCAATTTTTAAACTTCACCTCTGCTTAATTCCCATTTCTATCAGTTTATGATTTACTTCTGGTTTATGAATGGAACTGCATACACTGAAAGATTTACACCAGATAATAACCATTGTTTTTTTGTTTTTTTTTGCTGTTTTTCTTTTTTTTGTCCAGTGATGCCCTTTGCCATGCACCCTGGTCAAGTCTTGTGCAACTGACTGTGGTGCTGAAGAGAGAAGATTTCTGAAGACCCTCTTGAAATGGAGCTGCAATTGGATTAACACCACAACAGTATGCTTGGTGAGAATGTCCACAGGGGCCTGGGGGGGCTGTGACCTTGTGACCTGAGACGTTGTTTTGTCAATCATCCTGACCAACTGGACCTTTATGTGTTCTTCAACAGGGCCATCTGATCATCCAGATATAGTTAAGGAGAAGGACCTTTCAATTTTCCTCTTGTGTACTTTTAAATTGTATATATATTTTTTTCGTTTTGATAAAGTTATATATATTTGTTAAGCAGTTTAGCAGTTTGGGCTTTATTAGTATTAAAATATGTTAGAAGTTATCTGTGGAATAATTTTAATAATCAAAATAGCAAAACAATGTAACTTTAAATTTTCTGTGCTCTGGGTAAAATATGTTAAAGCTATGTGGTGATTTTTTTTACTTCTTTGGGTTTTTTTGTACATTTGACAAATGTTTTTTTAGGTGCATTGTTCTCACATTGTTCACTTTTGTTGTTCTCATAACATTTATTCAATAAAATTTGCATGAAAAGTGTTTCCTTTTTCATTATTCAGTTATTAACTCACATTGTTCACTTTTGTTGTTCTCATAACGTTTATTCAATAAAATTTGCATGAAAAGTGTTTCCTTTTTCATTATTCAGTTATTAACTCACATTTAAGACACTATATGGGTGAATAAAAGCCATTTAAATTTGAGTACAAGACGAGCAATAGTATCACAGAAGATGGTGCTGGGGTTGTGCTTTATGTGGGTTAGACATGAAATGAAGATTTCTTTTTCTTTAAAAAGACTGTTTGTGCAATCCACTAGTATCACCGCAACAAAGTTTTGTAAACCATGATGCCCAATGACATGTGTATTTCATTAATAATAATATGTAAAGTTATTTTTAAAGAGTTTTCCAGGGATGAAAAGTGCATCAACAGTTCATTTTTACATATATACACACTTGTTTTGACTAACTGCATGAAAGCCTGGTACAATAGCTGCACCAAACCTGCCAAAAAAGCCCTGCAGTGGATCATAAAAACATCACAAGACGTTCAATGGAACTGAACTGCCATCACTTGATCATCAATACAAGATTCCCAGTGTAAGAAGAGCTGAACACATCATCAAGGAGAACACTCATCTTGGACAGAACCTGTTTAAGCTTCTCCCATCTGGCAGGCATTTCAGATATATAAATGCAAAGAATTATTATTATTATCAATCTGTATGCTACAAATGGACAAAAAAAAAACTTTTTTTCCAGCTGCAATAAACTTACTGAACTCGTATATCTCCTCAATCTGAAATCGTTTTCATTGATTATGTACAATTAATGTAGTATAGGTAATCTATACTGCTGTGCATTTATGCAATAATAATCCATCCTGGTTACTTTAACATTATATATGGCATCTTGCCAATATGTTGAACATATTTTGTATGATTACTCAGTTTTTAGTTCATTATTTATTGTATTATTATATATCGTAACTATTTGACAGTGGAATTTAAATGCAACGTGAAGTTGACACGAGTAATTTCGTTGCGTTACTCAATGTCAATAAAGTACTTGAATACATCTATTTTTAAAACTGTCATTTATTTTTTATATGTAGACTATAATAACATACAATGGTTAAATACTTTGTACAATGGGAACTAAAAAAAGAAGTGCTATGTAAACTAAACGAAGCGATCTCAGTGATAAACAACGTGTATAACGAGGAGTATGACAAGCTTAATTCAGCCGTGAAAACAGAACGTACAATGAATATTTAATAATATTATCATTATGGTCAACTACTACGGCATTTCAACGAAAATACTGTACTGCCCGTTGTGTATCGACATGCGCAGTTGAGAGCGATCCGTGCCGAAAAGCGAAATGTTTAGTATATATTTTTTTTTTTATTATTAAGCGCATGCGGAGTGTGTTATTGCATACGTATTGAACGAAAACGTCATCGCTCACTTTACGGTGCTGCCCAATCTGTTTAACGCATGCGTGAACACTTTACGGCATGCTAGGCTTTCAATACGCCTGCGCGCGTAAATCTGGTAGGCACGCAGATCGGGTAGCGACAGCGTCTCAAAGCGAAAGCAACGAAACAAATTTGTGATTTTGCGAGAAGGGTATTGCTGTTGCCATAGACATAGAATTACTAGACGCCTCATGACCAGCAGCATCGTACGTCAACGTCGCCGCCATATTGCGAGTGGCACTGCTGTGGAGTGAAGTAATGGATAAAGATGCCTCACGCATGTGCTGCTTGGGATTGTACAAACCGCTGTACGCTCCAAACCAGATCACAGGGATTACATTTCATAGGTAAAGCTGAACAATTGTTTTGGTTATATTTGGCCATTAGAAAATCCCATTTTATAATCTTAACTTTAGCTACGCCAGGCTAAACTAGCAAAGCTATGCATTTATGTGCTCAAGTGAGCCTCCAAACAACGTTTTGGCTAAAAGTATTTAGTCACTGACTATGTACAGGCCCGGTCTTAGGTATTATGGGGCCCTAGGCGAAAGGGGGGTCCAGGGGCTCCCTGAGGGGGGCAGAGCCCCCCTGGAAGCTCTGTGAAATGCGTGAAAATTAGACCAAGGAGTCAATCCGGGGCCCTAGGCGGTCGCCTACTTCGCCTATGCCTAAGGCCGGGCCTAATTGGGACAAATAATGCTGTAGTATATTTAAGTATATATGACAATTGCTCACTCGGACAATTTGTTTTGGGGGCCCCCAAGAAGGTGGGGGCCCTAAGCTATAGTTTGTGTAGCATATACGTAAATCCTGCACTGACTATGTAGAATTGTTGTTAGCTGGTAACATTTCTCAAACTTTGAAATTTTCCCAAAGAAATCCACCTCAGGAAGCAGTGGGAGGTAGCCCTTAGACGGGATTTTGAGAAAGCTGTCCTGTGATGTGTGCCGTGCTACTTTGGTAACAGATGCTGTACCGGCATCATATGATCAAGCTACCACTTGCTCACATTAAAAAAACAAAGGAGGTTTGATGATTCCTTCTGAGGGTACAGTCAAGGTGGTCAAAGTAGCTGAGCGTGTTATCCGATAGTTGACATTAGGACAAGCTGTTAATGCATCTTTGATCAATCAGTTTGTTCGGGCTGAGATTGGTTCAGATGATGTGTTTTTTCTCAAGGAGCACATTGAGGAAACACATTTTAAAATTGACAAACATCATTCTATGCTCATGTCTTTAGTTGTGTCTGTCTTCCACAAACTAAGGCTGCACCATATTGCCAGACTGAATATTCCCAAATTACAGAGTGGCAACACACGGAAAAAGCTACCGTATGTAAGACAGTTCTGTTTCATGGATTTTAAATCCTATCCTGTATATATTTAAGTAACCACATTGTGTGTGTGTGTGTGTGACAGAGAGAGAGACTGAGAGAGGAATGAATGAAATGTTTTCAGAAATTATTAAGCCAATTTGTATACAATAAAATTGTTTATTTTTGTCATTGAGTGTATCATTTCACTGTTAAAAGAAAGACAAACAAAGATAACTGGCAGTAACAGTGCAAAATTCACAGTTGGTATGCCAGTTTGTATGGGTAGTTTTAAAATGTGTTATTGAAACAAGCTGACGTATATAAGAGGGAAGAGAATTCCAGAGTTGAGGAGCACTATGAGTGACGCTCGAGCTCCCATAGAACAGAGTATGATGTTCGGTACAGAACAGAGCTGCAGATGAGAATCTGAGTGAGCGAGAGGGAGTGTAAGTCTGTTGGAGATCAGTGAGGTTCTGGAAAGCTTTAAATGTTAAGAGTAGTATTTTGTATTGTATTCTGTAGTTAACAGGGAGCCAGTGAAGTTGAGAGAGAATAGGTGTAATATGTTCAGTGGATTTAAAACAGCCCTGTGTTGGCTGGGATTGGCTCCAGCAGACCCCCGTGACCCTGTGTTCGGATTCAGCGGGTTGGAAAATGGATGGATGGATGGATGTAAGCGATGGATGAGTTTTTGTGGGATGCCAGATAGAATAACATTACAGTAATCTATACGTGAGGTGACTAGGGCATTAACCAATACTTCAGTACTGTGTTGCATAAGAACAGGACAAAGTCTAGAAATGTTTCAGAGATGGAAGAAGGCAGTCCGAGAAATGTTACTTATATGGGAGGAATTATTTAATAATAATAATAATTATTATTATTTAATAATTGTCATTATTAGTGTATAAATGGATATAAATAATTGCATTTAGACAATTCGCCAAAATCTGCTGTATGTAAACGATACTGTTTTAAACGTTATTGTTTTTTCATCAGAAAACCCGGTTTCCACATTTACCTGTATTAGTTTAAATGGCACTTTTGCCACTCGCAATATGGCGTACGCGGTGACGTATCGTGTCGACTGGGCAACACAGTGAATGTGGCGTCTATCTATATATGTCTATGGCTGTGGCTGCAGACCGGAGACATTATGGGCGGATCTGAAGGTGGGATAACTGTGAATCAAATTTGACTACAGCAAATCATATTGATTTTACTGCCAGTCTTTTAAAGATGCTGAAAATATATATTTTTTTTCTTCATGTGTGGCATAACTTTAATTGTGGCATTCATTTAACATGTCCTCCACTATTAATGACACCCCTTATAAAAATGTTAATTTTAAAAATATTTATTTCTTGATGAGGACTTTGTTTTTCTTTGAATAAAATTGTTTTAATTAAAAGTCAGATGTTTCTAATTTTTTCAGTGCAAGGTGACATTTCTTCAGCAAACAGGGATTTTTTTTAACCCTTCTTACTAATTTTTACAAGGGGTGCCAATAATAGTGGAGAGCACTGTGTTTAACCTTTTTATCTTAGAATGACATGCCTGTGACTTGCATATTACTGTAGGTAGTGTCCAGATTGGTGTATTTATAATACTCTGAAATAATTGATGTAGTCTAAAAAAACTACTGAGATAACCATGAACGAGAGTTTTTGTAATGAACCAGAGTAATTCTCACAGTTTGAACTCTATTCCAAAGTGTCCACTTTTATGAGAAAACAGGAGTGCTCAGACCAAAACCAGGTAGCTTGCACAAGACAAATACTACATGTGACAGTTTGATGTTTTATTTGTGTGTGTCCACAGTGGCTGTGTGGCTGTAGTAGGGCAGCTGACTTGAGAACAAGGGGTTCAGGTTTTTGTGGCTGCAGAGATCAGCAAGGCCTCCTGGAGGACTCAACATGAAAAACTGTTGGAGTTCATCATAAAGGGCCATGGAGCAGATGATCATTTGCTGGTAACTTAGTTCAGATAACAAGTTAAACTTTGTTATTGTAATCTATCTAGTAGCAAAGACTGATGATGACTTTATAGCACCAAACTCTTGTATTTGCATAATTAACAGGCTGTTGTATCTGAAAAGGTGTCATCCAAATGGTTTAAAAATTATGAAGATCCTAAAGGTCACCGGGTAATGACCTCTATACAGTAGAAGTTGAGGAGCTGACAGATGGCCTCTACAACTACCTGATGAAGTGCTGTGAAGAGCTGTAGGCACTTTTGAAAAGATCGACAGAGTTCACATCATTCTGGATGTGCTGATGCCAGAGGCTCATTTGGCTTCAGTGAATCTCTGAGTACAGAGAGTGTTTCTCTATGGGCAAGAAACAGAAGGTCTGTTCATTGATGGACCAGAAGACAATGAGTGGTACATCATGTGGTGTTGGGGAGCAGACAGTCCTTTCTTTTTATTTTCAGCACCATTATTCTGTTAATCAGAATACCATTTTACTTGTAGTGAATTTTGACAAGAATATAAACTAAATACGTTTATATACTATGTTTAAAGTGAAATTTAAAATACGCATTAATACACTTTTAGTACTGGTGAAAGTAATTTTTTTTTTTTAAGGTGAGTGAAGAGTTTGACAAACTTGTGCTTCAACTGTTAACAGTACAAAGACAGACAGCATCACTAAGGCATTTCAACTTGGGATTCCATCTCAACCCCTCCTCTAATAAACATGTCACTTGCTTTATTTGTCTTTTGCCTTTTTTATTTCTGAGTGTTAAAGTGACTGTGCATAATAGAGTTGTGTATATTTGATTTAACTATTGATATAAATAATAAAGGACACTTTGTTGATTAAGTTCTGTATATTTGAAATTGTCTGTGTATCTGTTTTAGCCAATTCATGCCATCTGCATTTTTTCTTTAATTTTTGTAACTGTATTGTACAGTTTTATTACTTTTTTGAACATTACAAGCACTCATTACAAGCCCTGCTTCAGTATATTCCCCGATCAGTCTGTTTGTTAGAATGCACAAAGAAGATTAATTTTCTAACCCATCATTATTGTTAATTGTAAATATTTCTTGAAATGGTTGTACAATTTATACTGAATAATTATTAATAACATTTTGTTTTTGGTAGTGACGATACTGAGTGTTTTAATTTGTGCTGGCCCAATCAACTCGTGTATTAACACAACTAGAATTGATAGATTTGAGCAGAGCCTCCACTTGTATCAACACCGTCTACAAATGGCACGCTGGACTCGCCGGTAATCCCACAGGATAAAACAGCTTGGAAACTGAGCATCCTGATGAAGACTTTGCTGTTCACTTACAAACAGTCTACAACAATAAGTGTCTTACTTATCTTTATTTAGGAGTCACATTTTCAATAAAACTTGCATTGTCTTTAACTGAAAATGTAGCTTGTATATATAGGAACAAAATTAAAGGAAAAGGATTGCATACTCTTGATAAATGGAGAGTCAAAACTTTTGAAGCTCAGTATTCTAAAACCATAACTATATATATATTTATATATTTATATATATATATAAACTGCTCAAAAAAAATTAAAGGAACACTTGGAAAACACATGAGATCTCAATGGGGAAAAAAAAATCCTGCTGGATATCTCTACTGATATAGACTGATATGGTGATGTGTTAGGAAAGAAAGGATGGAAATGAAAATGATCAACCGACAGAGGGAGGGCTGAATTCAAAGACAACCCAAAAACCAAAGGGAAAAAATGATGTGGCAGGCAGGCAAGTCCATTTTGCCAAAATTTCTTTGCAGCAACTCCAAATTGTACTCAGTAGTTTGAATGGCCCCCACGTGCTTGTATGCATACCTGACAACGTCGGGACATGCTCCTAATGAGACGACGGATGGTGTTCTGGGGGATCTCCTCCCAGATCTGGACCAGGGCATCACTGAGCTCTTGGACAGTCTGAGGTGCAACCTGGTGGTGTCAGATGGACCGAAACATAATGTCCCACCCAGAGGTGTTCTATTGGATTGAGTTCAGACGAGTGAGCATGGGGGCCAGTCAATTACATCAATTCCTTCATTCTCTCACCACATGAGGCCGGGCATTGTCGTGCACCAAGAGGAACCAGCATATGGTCTGACAATGGGTCCAAAGATTTCATCCTGATACCTAACAGCAGTCAAGGTGCCGTTGTCTAGCTTGTAGATGTCTGTGCGTCCCTTCATGGGTATGCCTCCCCAGATATACCATCACTGACCCACCATCAAACCGGTCATGCTGAACGATGTCACAGGCAGCATAACATTCTCCAGACCCTTTCACGTCTGTCACATGTGCTCAGGGTGAACCTGCTCTCATCTGTGAAAAGCACAGGGCGCCAGTGGTGGACCTGCCAATTCAGGTATTCTATGGCAAATGCCAATCGAGCTCCAGGGTGCCCCAAGGAGGACATTGGGCCCTCAGGCCACCCTCATGAAGTCTGTTTCTGATTGTTTGGTCAGAGACATTCACACCAGTGGCCTGCCTGCTGGAGGTCATTTTGTAGGCTCTGGCAGTGCCCATCCTGTTCCTCCTTGCCCAAAGGAGCAGATACCGGTGGGTCCTGCTAGTGGGTTAAGGACTTTCTACTAGGGGCCCTGTCCAGCTCTCCTAGAGTCCTAGAGTAACTGCTTGTCTCCTGGAATCTCCTCCATGTCCTTGAGACTGTGCTGGGAGACACAGCAAACCTTCTGACAATGGCACGTGGTATTGATGTGCCATCCTGGAGAAGGTGGACTACCTGTGTCAGCTCTGTAGGGTCCAGGTATGGCCTCATGCTACTAGTAGTGACACTGACCGTAGCCAAATACAAAACGAGTGACAAAACAGATGAGGAGGGAAACATGTCAGTGGCCTCTCTCCACCTGTTAAACCATTCATTCCTGCTTTGGGGGTCATCTCGTTGTTGCCCCTCTAGTGCACCAAAGCAGCAGAAACTGATGAACAAGTCCCTCTGCTACTTCACTGACCACATCAATAGCCCAGAAGTTTCATTGACTTTATACTGTACTCTCATTCAAAAAGGTTCCTTTAATTTTTTTGAGCAATATATACAGTATATATATATATATATATATATATATATATATATATATATATATATACAGTATATATATATACACGTATATATTGTGGGGAACAGGCTGGACACAGACAGGCAGACATCGTTTTGTCACCCAACACATGTTTATTTACACTATATACAATGGTCAGCATGCACAAACCCCAAAGCCACAGCACCAATCACCACAAAGTCCAGGCCCTCTCACAATGCCTTCTTCCTTCAGGCCACCTCCTTGCCTCCTCCAAGACCTCGTCCTTCCTTCTCTCCTGACTCCAGCCCCTGAATGGAGGGAGGTGGCCCCTTTTATAATCACCTGGATGTGCTCCAGCTGCCTCCCGACAATCTTCCGCCGGCTGCCCACCTGGAAGCACTCCAGGTGTCCCTGATCCTCTTCCCCCCAGTATTTCTGGGTGTGGCGGAAGTGCTGAGGTCCAGGGCTCCTTAGGCATCGAGGTGCCCCCTGGCGGTGACCACGGGCCCCTACAGGATTGAGCTTCAAAGCTCTGTACCCATGGTCCCCATATATATATATATACAGTGCATCCGGAAAGTATTCACAGCGCATTACTTTTTCCACATTTTTGTTATGTTACAGCCTTATTCCAAAATGGATTAAATTAATTTTTTTCCTAAGAATTCTACACACAACACCCCATAATGACAACATGAAAAAAGTTTACTTGAGGTTTTTGCAAATTTATTAAAAATAAAGAAATTGAGAAAGCACATGTACATACTATAAGTATTCACAGCCTTTGCCATGAAGCTCAAAACTGAGCTCAGGTGCATCCTGTTTCCCCTGATCATCCTTGAGATGTTTCTGCAGCTTAATTGGAGTCCACCTGTGGTAAATTCAGTTGATTGGACATGATTTGGAAAAGCACATGCCTGTCTATATAAGGTCCCACAGTTGACAGTTCATATCAGAGCACAAACCAAGCATGAAGTCAAAGGAATTGTCTGTAGACCTCCGAGACAGGATTGTCTCGAGGCACAAATCTGGGAAAGGTTACAGAAAACTTTCTACTGCTTTGAAGGTTCCAATGAGCACAGTGGCCTTCATCATCTGTAAGTGGAAGAAGTTCGAAACCACCAGGACTCTTCCTAGAGCTGGCTGGCCATCTAAACTGAGCGATCGGGGGAGAAGGGCCTTAGTCAGGGAGGTGACCAAGAACCCAATGGTCACTCTGTCAGAGTTCCAGAGGTCCCTTGTGGAGAGAGGAGAACCTTCCAGAAGGACAACCATCTCTGCAGCAATCCACCAATCAGGCCTGTATGGTAGAGTGGCCAGACGGGAGCCACTCCTTAGTAAAAGGCACATGGCAGCCCACCTGGAGTTTGCCAAAAGGCACCTGAAGGACTCTCAGACCATGAGAAAGAAAATTCTCTGATCTGATGAGACAAAGATTGAACTCTTTGGTGTGAATGCCAGGTGTCACGTTTGGAGGAAACCAGGCACCGCTCATCACCAGGCCAATACCATCCCTACAGTGAAGCATGGTGGTGGCAGCATCATGTTGTGGGGATGTTTTTCAGCGGCAAGGACTGGGAGACTAGTCAGGATAAAGGGAAAGATGACTGCAGCAATGTACAGAGACATCCCGGATGAAAACCTGCTCCAGAGAGCTCTTGACCTCAGACTGGGGTGATGGTTCATCTTTCAGCAGGACAACGACCCTAAGCACACAGCCAAGATATCAAAGGAGTGGCTTCAGGACAACTCTGTGAATGTCCTTGAGTGGCCCAGCCAGAGCCCAGACTTGAATCTGATTGAACATCTCTGGAGAGTTCTTAAAATGGCTGTGCACTGACACTTCCCATCCAACCTGATGGAGCTTCAGAGGTGCTGCAAAGAGGAATGGGCGAAACTGGCCAAGGATAGGTGTGCCAAGCTTGTGGCATCATATTCAAAAAGACTTGAGGCTGTAATTGCTGCCAAAGGTGCATTGACAAAGTATTGAGCAAAGGCTGTGAATACTTATGTACATGTGATTTCTCAGTTTTTTTATTTTTAATAAATTTGCAAAAACCTCAAGTAAACTTTTTTCACGTTGTCATTATGGGCTGTTGTGTGTAGAATTCTGAGGAAAAAAAAGGAATTTAATCCATTTTGGAATAAGGCTGTAACATAACAAAATGCGGAAAAAGTGATGCGCTGTGAATACGTTCCGGATGCACTGTATATCCTATAGAAAACTACTTTGATGTAAACCAGTTTTTCAGCATAAACCTATGACAAACAACAAAATAAAATGCCTTACCAGAAATATCATTGTCAAAATAAATTTCCAGCTGTGCAGATTGAATTATTTAATGGTTAAGATTAGACACACTCAGTGTAGTGTGTGGTAAAATGATCAGTAAAGTGCAGTTGTTTACAGCTTGTACAGGTTGTTATTTTAGGGTCATAGGGGTCAGTTCTACAGAAGTTTACACACTCTCTGTGCTCTCAATATGCTGTTTGCTTGTGTAGTCATATAGGATTATTCCCAGCTGAAATATCTGCCATCTCTATCTTGTTAACAGTCGTGATGCTGAAGCACATCAGTGCCTGCTATACAGTTGGACCCCTGGCCTCCTCCTCCTCCAATCTCAGAGACCCTAAATACAGGCTGATGTGTTTAGCACACCACTAGGACCTGATGGAGTCAAATGGAGAATAAATGAGATATGAACTACAAACAAACATCTGTCATGTTTTAATCTCTAAATGTAACTTTTGCATAAATAATATGTATTATAATAAACATATATTTGATGATCTTAAAGAGGTATCTAAAATCCCAAAAGTAATAAAGTTCCAATTAAGTCAAATAATTGAATAGGCCTACCCTGATTAACTGGTGCACAGTCACAAAAACTTCAAAATTAGTACTCTTTTAAAGGCATAATATTTGCTCTTCACAGATCGTTTAACATAATAAACTTCATTATAAAAATAATTGAAATGTGTCTAATAGCACTATGATAACTGTGTTTCTTACGTTTAACATTGATAACATGTAGAGATAGCCAATAGATTCTTTAAAGTCACAATATTATTGCCAGCTTTCTTAATGTTGTCTATTCCCTGAAACATGAACATGAGAGTGTCAAGTGTGTGATTTGTAATATTCTGTAATCATAATACAGCTAAAAACAAACTTGTCTACGAGATCCACAAGCAAGAAACTCACTAGAGCTGCTGGTATGTTGAGAACAGACATGAAGACCGCAGAATATTTGACACACATTAGCAAATAAAGAACAGAGGCTGATCAGCAGGCAGAAGGGGCTACAATGGAATATTAGGAATACATAAATAAATAAACGTTGATAAATAGTAATGAAAGTAATTAAAACACATTTTAGGGTTGTGTATTATAGAAGTAAAGATTTAATGACAGTTTATTCAACGTTTAAGGATCGTCTTTAAGGTGACCTGTTAAATATAGGCGACTATTTCATTTGGACATTCGAGTAAACAACAACAGTTAAATATTTGTTTTAATCTGACTGACTCAATCAAGTAGATCCCACACTTAAGTCTACGTTAATCCATTAAAATTAGGCGGACACAAATTTGTATTGTTATGTTCATTTAAATTTTCTTCAGACGTTGTTCAGTAACGATAAATATCTCATATCCAAACTTTTTATTATCATTATTTTTTTTATAACCGCTAATCATAAATGACGGTGGTAAAATACACTGCAGTCTTAATAATGCACTCGACAAGAGTAGCCTACTATAGTGTAAGATATTGGCACTAGTACACTATCGTCGCAGATGTATTTTACGAATATACACTCCGTCTCTTACAGTCACTTTATCTTTACCGTTCACCTTTAGAAATTATCTTACACGTCCACCTTTAGAAATTACTCCCACTTTTCTTTCTTCGTATCCATAAGGCAATTGGCTAAAGTGGAACATGAATGACAAATAACACCGGTTGGCGATTTGTTAAATGAAAAGATGATTGGCCGCGACGTTTAAATTTTCGATTGGCTGATCAGTGCCTGACGTATGCAAATTTAATATATGATTGGCTGAAGTCGAAAATGATATTCGCGATCCGGTCTGCAGCAATAGCCATTGACATAGAATTACTAGACGCTGCATGACCAGCAGCATTGTACGTCAACGTTGTCGCCATATTGCGAGTGACACTGCTGTGGAGTGAAGTAATGGATAAAGATGCTTGATGCATGTGCTGCTTGGGATTGTACAAACCGCTGTACGCTCCAAACTAGATCCCGGGGGATTATGTTTAATAGTTAAAGCTGAACAATTGTTTTGTTTGTATTTGGCCATTAGAAAATCCTGTTTCATAATCTTAACTTTATCTACGCTAGGCTAAACTAGCAAGGCTATGCATTTATGTGCTCAAGTGAGCCTCAAAACAACGTTTTGGCTAAAACTCTCAAACTAAGGTTTCCCAAAGAAATCCACCTCAGGAAGCAGTGGAAGATAGCCCTTAGACGGGATTTTGAGAAAGCTGTCCTGTGGTGTGTGCCGTGCTAGTTTGATAACAGATGCTCTACCGGCATCATATGATCAAAGCTACCACTTGCTCACATTAAAAAACAAAGGAGGTTTGATGATTCCTTCTGAGGGTACAGTCAAGGTGGTCAAAGTAGCTGAGCGTGTTATCCGATAGTCGACATTAGGACAAGCTGTTAATGCATCTTTGATCAATCAGTTTGTTCGGGCTGAGATTGGTTCAGATGATGTGTTTTTTCTCAATGAGCACATTGAGGAAACACATTTTGAAATTGACAACCATCATTTTATGCTCATGTCTTCAGTTGTGTCTGTCTTCCACAAACTGAGGCTGCACCATATTGCCAGACTGAATACTCTCAAATTACAGAGTGGCAACACACGGAAAAAGCTATGTAAGACACTTCTGTTTCAAGGATTTTAGATCTTATCCTGTATATATTTAAGTAACCACATTGTGTGTGTGTGCACATGTGTGTGTGAGAGTGAGAGAGATTGAGAGAGGAATGGTTGAAATGTTTTCAGAAATTATTAAGTCAATTTGTATACAATAAAATTGTTTATTTTTGTCATTGAGTGTATCATTTCACTGTTAAAAGAAAGACAAACAAAGATAACTGGCAGTAACAGTGCAAAATTCACAATTGGTATGCCAGTTTGAAAAGATACGTTTTGAGGGTAGTTTTAAAATGTGTTATTGAATCGAGCTGACGTATATGAGAGGGAAGAGAGTTCCAGAGTTGAGGAGCACTATGAGAGACACTCGAGCTCCCATAGAACAGAGTTTGATGTGCGGTACAAAAAGTAGAGCTGCAGATGAGGATCCGAGTGAGCGAGAGGGAGTGTAAGTCTGTAAGAGATCAGCGAGACTGTGGAGAGCTTTAAATGTTAAGAGCAGTATTGTGTATTGTATTCTGTAGTTAACAGGGAGCCAGTGAAGTTGAGAGAGAATAGGTGTAATATGTTCAGTGGATTTAGAACAGCAGGTTATTATCCTGGCAGCAGAATTTTGAAGAAGTTGTAATCGATGGATAAGTTTTTGTGGGATGCCAGATAGAATAGCATTACAGTAATCTATATGTGAGGTGACTAGGGCATTAACCAATACAGGACAAAGTCTAGAAATGTTTCAGAGATGGAAGAAGGCAGTCCGAGACATGTTACTTATATGGGAGGAATTATTTAATAATAATAATTATTATTATTTAATAATTGCCATTATTAGTGTATAAATGGATATAAATAATTGCATTTAAACGATTCGCCAAAATCTGCTATATGTAAATGTTTTAAACGTTATTGGTTTTTCATCAGAAAACCCAGTTTCCACGTCTACATGTACAGGGTGGTCCAGATCTAATTGTGCAATTATTGCATTGCATTGCATTAAAAGTTACATAGTTAGATCTGGACCAGCCTATATTAGTTTAAATGGCACTTTTGCCACTCGCAATATGGCGAACGCGCTGACGTATCGTGTCGACTGGGCAACACAGTGAATACGACGTCAATCTGTACAGTATATGTCTATTGCAATATCTGCTTGGATTTTGCTGGTCAGCTTCTTCTTTTGTTAATATGGCAGTTTAGATACTCTTGGTGTATTACCGCCATCTGCTGTACGGAAGGAGAATTCTTCATTCCATTTTATATACTAAATTCTTTTTTCCAATCCAGTCTATTAGAAATTTCATTAGTTCCTTGCAAATGTCAGCACTGTTGGCTTTTTCTCCAGATGATCCTTTAATGATATTTTAGTCACTTTTGTTTTGCAGCAACCTTTATTTAATGGTCATCTTTGATTTTAATACAGAATATAGTGGACTAACACATGTTCAATTCACATTTTGCACACTTTCCATCTTGGTGACAGCCTTTTAGATGCAGTCATTGATTTAAGGCACAGTGACTTAGCCTTAGTCCACTTAATATTACTTCTTCTTCTTTATTTTTACCTATATATTTAAATGCGGTTACATTATTAAGAAGCACAAACAGAGTAAATGTAGACGTTCAACTGCCCCTTACCATTTATTTGCCAAAATTGCAAAACCTGTTCTTTATACTACTTTTAATTTAGTTATAACCCTTTTCACTTCAGTTTCAACTCTTTCCTTTTCCACAGCTTTATTAACTAATTTACCAACAATTTCATTTCCGGTCACCCTCTTGTGCTTTGTGATTTTGTTAATTTTAGGTGATCTTTTTGAACAGAAATTGTTGAGAAGGTTTAAATGAGCTTTAAAATGTTGTCTTAGGTTTCTTAAAAGTATACTCTATATTTAAGTGTAGCCACTATGTACTGGTAAGTGTGTAGTTGTCTTATAGTGTATATAAATAAACCCATCCATCCATCCATTTTCCAACCCGCTGAATCCAAACACAGGGTCACGGGGGTCTGCTGGAGCCAATCCCAGCCAACACAGGGCAGGAACCAATCCCGGGCAGGGAGCCAACCCACCGCAGGACACACACAAACACACCCACACACCAAGCACACACTAGGGACAATTTAGAATCGCCAATCCACCTAACCAGCATGTCTTTGGACTGTGGGAGGAAACCGGAGTGCCCGGAGGAAACCCACGCAGACACGGGGAGAACATGCAAACTCCACGCAGGGAGGACCCGGGAAGCGAACCCAGGTTCCCCAGGTCTCCCAACTGCGAGGCAGCAGCGCTACCCACTGCGCCACCGTGCCGCCCATATAAATAAACACTCATCAACATTTGTTTCAAGGGATCTGTGTGGCAGGACTATGTTTTATAGGACATCTAACACATTTTTTTGATTTTTAGTATGTTCTATATTTAAGTTCTCTTAACCTGTAGGTTTATTTTATTTTAGGTAATGTTGTTTAATGTTAATGGTTGAACCTCCACTGTATTAGTTTACAATGTTGCTTTGACCTTCAGACTATTAGTTCTATTAGTTCGGGTGTTGTGTCCTCATTTTTTAAACATGCTGCAGTTCACCCCTGTCTTAAAAAGGCAGAATTAGACCCTGGAGTTTTAGCTAATTTTCGTCCAATTTCCCAACTGCCATTTCTGGCTAAAATTCTAGAAAGAATTATTTATAATCAATTGGTTGATCACCTTAACTCTAATAATTTATTTGAGATCTACCAATCTGGCTTTAGGCATTATCATAGTGTTGAAACGGCACTCCTGAACGTTTTCAACGACATCTCTCTTATTACTGACTCAGGTGATGCGGCAGTCCTTCTCCTCCTTGACCTGTTCGCTGCCTTTGACACTATTGACCATGAAATATTGCTGATGCGGCTTGAACATCTTGTTGGGCTTAAAGGGGCGGCTCTTAACTGGTTCAGGTCATATTTAACTGGTAGACACTTTTCAGTGACTTTTAATTCATCTTCTTCATCTACTGCTCCTCTTAAATAAGGTGTTCCTCAGGGATCCATTTTGGGTCCTTTTTTATTCTCCATATACCTTCACCCTATTGGAGCGATTTTTAGGAAATTTAACATTTCTTTTCACTGCTATGCTGATGATACTCAGGTTTATATTCCTGTCTGCAACTCCACAACAAATCAACTCCACAACTGTCTGTCTGAATTAAGATCCTGGATGGCTAATAATTTTCTTGATCTAAATCAAAATAAAACGGAGGTGCTTATAGTGGGTCCATCAGCTAAAGCCCATATTGGTCTTGGTCTTCTCGGCTCTTTCTCTGTCTTTTCCAAACCTCAAGTCCGCAATCTTGGTGTTACCTTTGACAGTAACCTCTCTTTTGAGAAACAAATAAATTCTGTAGTCAAGAGTTGCTTTTTCCAACTTCGTCTATTAGGTAAGATAAAGCCTTTTTTATCTTCTAGGGATCTTGAGATAGCTACTCTTGCGTTTATTTTTTCTCGCCTCGATTACTGTACTGCAACTCGCTGTATTCTGGGATTAACAAATCCTTGATACACAGGTTACAGTTGGTACAAAATGCTGCCGCTCGCTTTCTGGTTGGGGCAAGAAAGTATGACTCTGTCTCTCCTATTTTAGCTTCTTTACACTGGCTGCCTGTCAGTTTTCAAATTGATTTTAAAATCCTGCTGCTAGTTTTTAAATCTTTACATGGGCTTGCACCTGCCTATTCATCTGAACTGTGTGTTTTACATCAGCCATCTAGAGTGCTTAGATCTTCTGGTCAGCTCTCTCTGGTTGTCCCTCGTACCAAGTGTAAAACCAAGGGGGACAGGTCTTTTGCAGCTGTCGCACCTCGCCTGTGGAACTCTTTACCTCATCATATAAAGGAGTCGTCTATAATTGAACTGTTTAAACCAAGATTAAAGACTCATTTCTACTCACTTGCATTTAGTTACCTTCAGTAATACTGATGGCTTCCTCTTTGTGATTATATTACATTACTTCTATTTTTTATGTATATAACATTACTTCTATTTATTATGCATTTTATTTTATGTTCATATATTTTATTTCTATTTACGGTTTATGTTAATTTGTTCTATTTTTGTAAAGTACTTTGGCTACAGCATTACTATGTTTGTTTAAATGTGCTATATAAATAAATTGACATTGACATTGACATTGACATTAAGACTACAAAAACAAGTTCCATGCATCCTTGCATTGGCAGACACATAACTTCTTTTACCTCAAGGTTTATATTTGCTGTCATTTAGGTGTGACCTAAGCTGCTATGGGTGCGATTTGCATCCTTATGCCAATCCACTCCTTGGCTTACAACAATGCAGTGGTAGGTTTGTTTTGTCTTGGAAGAGTAATATATATTGCTCTACTTTCCCCTATTGTATTATTAATATGTAGCCTTTGAATGCCTAATCTCACAGACTTACCACTGTTTATAAGGTATTATTGTATATAACTTATCCCCACCTTCCCTTCTATATCTATAACCTCAGGCAATTAAGATGTAGTAAAAAGACAAGCAGAAGTTAAGTTACAGTTTAAACAGTGTATTATTGGTAACATTTGAATATTGGCAACCATACAATCTGATTAAATGGTGATATGTAGTTCAGGCGGCACAGACTTGTAGTTACTTAAATGTCTCTAGTTAAGGCATCATTGGTGCTAAGCTTTCAGCCACATGTCTGTTCAAAATGGCTGCTCAGCTGTGCTGTTCATTGTGTTCTCTTCATCATCACAGGTTAGCAAGAGAGATGCTTCTTCATCATATGTTGGTTGGTAAGAGAGAGAGTGTGAGGTTAAACACATACATTTATTGATGTTCTGTCCAACCCCTAGAGCCAATAGGACATCATGGTACTTAAAGGCCTCTGAGACAAGCCAATTCCAAACAGCCATACTTCAGACCAATGGGGGAATAGAACATCTTAACACCTGCCCCCAAACCATATGTTAAAGTACACCTTAGCCCATTTGCGGGGGTAGAAATGACTTTAGCAAGGAAACTCTTGCCAAACTGGTTTAAAACACACATCCCCCAAATCCTGTCATAAAATTCAAACAGACCCATTCCTAAGGGGGTTTTGGGCTTGGGGTAGTGGGTAAACACTAAATTACATTGCTTTGTCTAAATTACAAATAAAGATATACAGTACAAAATATTCATCAAGTTATATGTAAAATCTCACATCACAACAAGGTTATTCTTACATTCATCTTTTTCCATTTCAGGGTGAGATAGTACTAGTGCCTACCTGGACAGGCACAAAAGAACCAGATGTAGATGGATGCCGGCCCATTACAGGGAACACTCACTGTGGACCGATTTAGGTCTTTGAACAGCGAGACAAAATCAAAATCAACAGAAGAATAAAATGAAGAGAAGCACAGCATGAACATGTACCCTCACTACACCACCTCCATATAATGTACTCCACTAAAAAATTAAATTCCTAATTGGTCCACTTGATCTTTGTGCCAAAAATTCATTATTTTTTATTTCTGTTTTCTTTTTAAAGCAGAAAAGATAAAGTCTGGTTAATTAATTGCTTTTCTTGCAGCTGCAGGGACCAGGTTTCAGATTATGGTCTTCTCACTTCTGATGTGACATTTGCACACTCTCCCTGCATCTGCATAAGTTTTCTGTGGGTGATCCAGTTTCTCTAACTCTAACCTGGCCAGTTATGAATAACTGGATGTATGAATATACACACCGAACAATATACTTACCTCCTTACCATAGTTGATTCTAACCATCCACCAGAAGATTCCAGAATAAGTCATTGCTCCATGTATTAAATAAAAGAATAAGTCAGTTTGGTTAAAGATTGGTTAATTATTTAAACTTTTAATGGGCAAATATACTGATAGTGGCTTAGTTAGGGTTTAAAGAACAAGCTTCATATTAGCTCAAATGTGGCTGCTGTGCCTTCTACACTTGTCTTTTAGTTTCAACTCGCTTTGGCTAATCCTGTATAAATGGTTCCCCATCACCCTCATTTTGATTATGAGGTATGACAACTTTAGATGTATATCAGAGTTAACTTGTTTGCCACCAGAGGTCATACATTGTGCGATTTAAACATGTTGTCCCGGAAACATAGTATATGAATCATGCCTGTGTTATTAAGGAATATATTAACCATTGCTGATGAACATTATAAGACATGCAAAGAATTTATGGAACATCCTGCTCAGACTCTCAGCTAGGAGTAGGAGACTAAGTTTGAGAATGAATGATGTTGTAATTTTATGGCACCCTGAGCAGCAAAGTAGCACTCATGATGATGTTTTGTAGTTTTCTTGAAAGTCACGATGATACTTTGTAGTTTCCTGGAGCTAATACTAAAGCTTCATCACAAAGATAATAACACAGTTGTAATAAAAATAGTAAAAGAAGAAGAAGGAAAACATAATAATGTAGGGTATTGCACTAAGCAGTACATAATTGTTGCCACTTCAGAGCAACATCAAAAATAATACAATAACAAGCACTGAGATGGAAGGTCAGATACACACACACCAAATGAGAGTTAAGCCTGATACTGGGCACATTTACTTAAAAATGAATGATCCACAGTCATACTTGCAGAAAGATAATCTTGTACTGTACTGCAGTGACACTAAGATTTTCATCAAAGGGATGGTGATTTATTTATTTTTTCATCTGGGATCCCAGGAACGGCCCCTACCTTGCCCTGACTTGCACACACTAATTCACAGAGACACAGTTAAAACAGCATTAATCATGACAGATATTAAATGAAATAGAAGTATAAACAACAAATAAACAGATAACCCTCCCTACTCCCACATGGCAATAACAAAAGCAGCAGTATGGTTTCATGCCAAGAAAGAGTACCACAGATGCGATGTTTGCTCTGAGGGTGTTGATGAGGAAGTATAGAGAAGGCCAGGAGGAGTTGCATTGCGTCTTTGTGGATGTGGAGAAAGCATATGACAGGGTGCCTCAAGAGGAGCTGTGGTATTGTATGAGGAAGTCGGGAGTGGCAGAGAAGTACGTAAGAGTTGTACAGGATATGTACAAGGGAAGTGTGACAGTGGTGAAGTCTGTGGTAGGAGTGATGGATGCATTCAAGTTGGAGATGGGATTATATCATGGATCAGCTCTGAGCCCTTTCTTATTTGCAATGGTGATGGACAGGTTAACAGATGAGATTAGACAGGAGTCCCCGTGGACTATGAGGTTTGCTAATGACATTGTGATCTGTAGCGATAGTAGGGAGCAGTTTGAGGAGACCCTGGAGTGGTGGAGATATGCGCTAGAGAGGAGAGGAATGAAAGTCAGTAGGAACAAGACAGAATACATGTGTGTAAATGAGAGGGAGGTCATTGGAATGGTAAGGATGCAGAGAGTAGAGTTGGCGAAGATGGATGAGTTTAAATACTTGGGATCAACAGTACAGAGTAATGGAGATTGTGGAAGAGAGGCGAAAAAGAGAGTGCAGGCAGGGTGGAATGGGTGGAGAAGAGTGTCAGGAGTGATTTGTGACAGACAGGTATCAGCAAGAGTGAAAGAGAAGGTCTACAGGACGGTAGTGAGACCAGCTATGTTATATGGGTTGAGACGATGGCACTGACCAGAAAGCAGAAGACAGAGCTGGAGGTGGCAGAGTTAAAGATGGTAAGATTTGCACTGGGTGTGATAAGGATGGATAGGATTAGAAATTAGTACATTAGAGGGTCAGCTCAAGTTGGACGGTTGGGAGACAAAGTCAGAGAGGCGAGATTGCGTTGGTTTGGACATGTGCAGAGGAGAGATGCTGGGTATATTGGGAGAAGGATGCTAAGGATAGAGCTGCCAAGGAAGAGGAAAAGAGGAAGACCTAAGCGAAGGTTTATGGATGTGGTGAGAGAGGACATGCAGGTGATGGGTGTAAAAGAACAAGATGCAGAGGACAGAAAGATATGGAAGAAGATAGTCCGCTGTGGCAACCCCTAACGGGAGCAGCTGAAAGAAGAAGAATATGACTCGGCAACAATGAACAATGAACAATGAACACTAATGACAAAGTCCAAAACACAGTCCAAATACAACTGAAGATGATTGATGAGAGAAGGAGAGAGAAAAATCCAGTGAATCCTGAATTCACTGTAAGTAATGCAAAGTTTGTCTTACTGGTATCCTCATGCGATTAGAAGTGATGAGACTGGGAGTGCCCCATTTGACAAAGATGAGACCAATCTGATCAATACTCACATGACCGGCAGACACAAGACAGATCATATAAAGAGACAGGAACTGAAATCCAGGACAAGAAATGGTAATCCAAATGGGTGTGACAGTGATGAAAAAACAGACGGATAAATTCAGACCTCAGACTTCTGACATCAGCTTGTTTTGCCAGTTCCCTCTTTAAAGGGCCCACTGATCAAATCTTCTTCCCAGCAGCCAATGCATCCTCCACTATTGCCCAGTAGAGCAACACTGCTGGGACCACTGGGATATGTAGTCCTTTATTATATAGCACTGCTATATTCCCAACTCTATCAGTTTGTTGTACACTGCTATTTTAGTCCTTGGTATCTCCAACTCTAGTGAATAGGTAACTGGACGTTACTACTGGAGAACAGGGCTGAAAACACTTCTGAGCCACTTTTAATGTGAATTTATCAGAGCCTTTGGTGAGGGGATGAGTCCTGATTCAGACGTTCTCAAAAATCAAGAATTGAGCAAGCTTATGTCTCAGGTTGTACGACTGAGATTGTCTGGACTGGGATGGCACCATCCTCTTCTTCACTGGTGGGGACATGCAGTGCTTGGTCTGAAGTTGATTATGACTGAGTATCCTTTTGAGCAGAGCAATTAGCTGTCTGCCTAAAGCTTACAATACAGGGGTTTCTCCTGTAACCTCATGCACCACTGAATTCAATGGATATTGGACTTCTGGCAGCCACCTAGTCCATTCCTGGTGGTGGTCTCTGACGAAGGATGTAATCATTGTCTTTAGGGTCCAATTCACACACTCAGTGCGATTCAATTGGAGGTGATATGCCATTGTCTTCAGGTTGACCACCTCCCATTGTTTCCACAACTCTGCAGCCACTGAGCCAGTAACCTGCGGAACCCTGTCTGTTATGATGTTCTTAGGTACCCCCATCAAGTGAATATGTCATTCTTCAGGGTGGAGCAGGTCTTCTTTGCTGTGACATTAGCCATTGGGAATAGCTTCACCCACTGAGTGAAATAATCTACTACCACCAACAGGTAAGGGAAAGGGTCCCATAAGATCCACACCTAGGCACTACCCAGGAGCAGTGATAGTTACAGGCTGTTACAGCCCAAAGGGGCAGTCATGTTGTGTCTTGTATTGCTGACAGATGTTACATGTCTGAACATGAGACCAGACATCTTTGAGAACTGTCAGCCATTATACCACCTCTAGGATCTTAAATAATGTCTTGGTGCATCCAAGGTGTACACCAATCAGACTGTCATGATAGTATTGTAGAAATTTTGACACATGTGTCTTGGGCACTACCAACTGAAAATGGTAAACCCATTCATGGACACACAACCACACAGTACATCTTGAAGTTTCTTATAATTTATACTGCGTGGCCTCTCCCCCAAGCTATCTCTCAATCCCTGACATACAAGACTAGCGGCTTATGACTGGACAATGTCCTGCATGTTCAGGGGAAAATCAAGCCAATGGTTGGAGACCGATAATGAACATACCACCTGGGCCTGACCCTGAATATGGGACAGTGCATCTGTCAACACATTTGCACAGCCCTTTTGATAGCACACCCTGAGCGTAAATTGCTGGATGCGCAACATCCACCTGGTTAACCTAGACATAATCTTTGGGCAATTGAATGCCCTGGTCAGAGCCTGATGGTCTGTGTAGACTTTAAATGAACCAATGTAAAATGGCACCACTTCTCTACAGTCTGCAAAACAAGATTCAACACTTTTATTTGTCTTACACACACAGTTATACAGGTACAACGTGCAGTGACATAAAAAAAAACTAGCCTACTCCAAGATTGTGCAAAACAAAAGCAAATACATAACAGAATAAATAATACTGTTAAAAAAGAGAAAATTATTTAAATTAAATTAAATTAACTAAATTTAATTAATTCAACTAAGTTAAACTAGTTTGAAATTGAGTTAACATATGAAAAAGTTAAGAGTATAAAGTGGCTGTGCAGTAAGTTAAAGTGAATGTGCAATTAGGTTTAGATTTGAATGTTTGTTGGCATGTTAGAGTTTAGGATCCTGATGGGCTGAGGGTAAAAGCTCTTCGAGTCTCTCAGTCTTTGACATTAGGCTGCACAGCCGCTTGCATGAGTTGAAGAGGCTGAACAGATTGTTGCTGGGGTGGGTAGAGTCCATAATTATTTTAATTGCCCTGATCCTACAGCACTTGGTGTAAATATCCTGCAGGGAGGGCAGTGCTGACCTTAAAATGTGCTCTGCTGAATGCACCACTTTCTGCAGGGCTTAGTGATCTTGGACTGAGCAATTCCCAAACCATGATGTGCAGCTCTGTGTTAGGCTGCTGTCTATGGCGACCTCGTCCTGGATGGTTTTGTCCACCCATGGTTTCTGATTTGGTAAACACCGGATTGTTGATTTTGGAATGATGGACTCTGCTAGCATAGCCACAAAGCTAACTGCTACATTTGCAAACTAGTTGACATCTTTAGAGCCCAACTGGAATATGTCCCAGTCCATGTCATCAAGCGTGTCCTGTAGCATGGCTTCTGACTGGGCGGACCAGAGTTTGATCTCTCTCGTCACCAGAACCTCTCTCATGACGCATTATTTATACTTGGGGAGAAGGCAAATGACAGGCATGTTATGAAAGTGCTTTGTAACCTGACTTAAACTGAGTGTAACAATGGTCCAGGTTGTTTCACCCTCTGGTTGGATATGTGACATGCTGGTGAAAGTCTAAGGTTAGCTTTATTAAAGTCTTCCGCCACAATAAACATGGAATCCGGGTGCCTGATTGTGGAGTTTAGACAAAATCTTATTTATGTTATCCTGAGGGTAAATATTGACACAGGTGATAATAACAGCAGAAAACTCTTATGGCAAGTAATGAAGTGACAGATGAGCGGCAGACGTTCCAGATCAGCAGAGCAGGAGTGTGCAAGAGTCGAGATGTTCCTGAGATCTCATCAATTATTGTTTATTATTGCACAGACACCTCCACCTTTTGCATTACCACATTTGGCTGTTCTGTCCATCCTAAAGACAGAGAAGTATGCAGATGGGGTTACTGCTTGGTCCAGTATTATGGGTGAAAGCCATGTTTCAGTCAAACAAAGAATATTGCAGTCTCTGATGTCTCATTGGAATTTAATCCTGGCTTGGAGGACATTCATCTTGTTTTCAAGTGACTGGATTTTTGCAAGCAGGATACTAGGCAGAGGAGGATAATATGGTTTATTCCTAAGTCTGTTGCACATGCCGGCTTTTTTGCCGCTGTGTTTCTTTCTCCATTACCGGGGTTTGGCTTTTGTAGTGCCTTTGTTCTTGTTCTCCTCATCACGTAGGATTTCAAAGAGAATCTTACCTGAACACAACAGATCAATAGGTAGGTCTCCTTGAAATATGTGAGTAAACTGGTTCCCATTGTTTAAAAGTGTTCCCCTGTCATAAATAATCAAAGCAGTGGTAGTATGTGCAAGCAATGTGACGAAAAATAACCGAAAAGTATATTCACAGCCTTAATGGAGTGACCAGAATGTCAGCCGAACTCAATGCCATCTTTGATCAGCAAAGCATTCCTTTTTAGTGGTGGAATAATTGTACTTGGTGCCATCCAGTGACCATGAGTTATAGGCCACAACGCTTTCCTTCCCCTGATTCATTTGAGAGAGGATGGCACTGGGTACAATTATTCCACCACAGAGAGAGAATGCCTTGTTGTCACGTGGACAATAGAGAAGTGATGTTGGGAAATTCCACTCCAATGGAAAAAGTAACAGTTATATTGAAACTAGCCACAGCTAGAAGTTGTGCTCACTCTTCCAGTATTCCTGATCATTTCCATTGTGGTGTGCTTTGTCTCTCTCCATGCTCACCTCCTTATCTTCTGCGAGGTTGTATTTATCCAATGCCCCGGTAGTCTGTACCTGCTTTCTTTAACCTTCTCGGGTTCGTAAAGTGTAATGGGAAGGTGTCAAGGATTTGTGGAATGCAGAGCCCAGTATACCTTTGGAACATTTCACTGTCATCACCGGTTCTGCCCTGCTCATCCTCAGGGTAACATGCTGGCTACTACAATACATTCATTTCCACCTGTGTTAATACTGTGCTATAGCTTTCAATTCATACGTATGCTCATCCACACTTGGGACAATGATCTTTATTTGTGTGCCTATTTGTATGAATGCAGCTTGCTTTAACATTATGTCATGTGTTGGGGGATGGTTCAATTTGTACAATACCTGATGCATTGGGAGGGCTTTCAAAATTTGAGAAATGGTCGATTGTGACACACCCAAATCAGCACTATTCCAAAGCTACATTTTACAGCTAATCTACAATCCTTATTAACCTTTACTTTGCTCTTTTTCTTTTCCAGTTCCATTGTGGAGGCGTTCTTTGCTGCCAGCACCTGTGCAACTCCCTATGATGTCTAAATGAAAGTGGATACCCCAACTTTTCATAAGACCTACTGCATGGAATCCTCTGAGATGAAGCCAAAAAAAAAACAACAAACATACACACACCAAAGAATTACAATACTTAAGAACATTTATGCCCAGTGGGGTCTGGGTGGTGTTTTGGCCTGGAACCCACACAGAGTCAACTTTTTTTTTTCCTCCTCGTCTGTTGTCCAGCATTTCCAAAACATTCCACCTTTCCTGTGATGAGCGGCTCCTAGTGACTGGTAAAGTTAGGAGTAGTATTGGGTAAATTGATAAAATGCTTTTACTTCTCCTCCTAAGAATATGACCAAATTTGCATCAATCTCAGATTTTTGAGCATGTAGGAACCATTTTCCTACTCAGAGATGCGTGATAAACATGGGCACTGGTTTCCAGCTTACCACTTAACGAAGCAGAGCACGCTAAGCAACTGTTTATTTACATTTACAAAAATTTATTACAAGAGCAGCTAGACAGGAAACTGGATGTCCTTTACTCTTCTAGGGACTTGGCTAAAAAAGACTGTAGTATAGTGTATGTCTAGCACAAAAATTCAGAAACATTAGTGAGGCAGCCAACACAGCAATGGAGTCTCCCACAAGTCCAATCACTTGTCAGTGCCCACGTTCCCCATTTTTTCTAAAACAGTTTCTTGTTTTGAACAAAGATGGCCTGCCTGATTTTAAGATGCTGAATCTTGTGGTCACCTCATGAGATGCCTCTAAACAAGACTGAAAATCATTTGACATTTTAGTAACCACTGTGCCATAAGTTTGTCACTAACATTATGGATTGAAGGGAGATGTGTTTGTAGACTATCCCCTGCCGCAGCAGCCTGAAAGATCCAAATTTAGCACATGATCCAAAATGAAGGCAACATAAAACATTAAAAAGAGGCAAAAAGAAAAGCAACTGCCAAACTGATTCCAGTTGTTTAATTTCTTAAATAAAAGGTGGTTGGTACATGATGACTGAAAGCAAACTTATTTGTGAAGCCACAGAAATTGCAAGCGAATCCAGAGCAAGTGCATCTCTACTTGCAGCCAACTGCTAGAACTCACCTTGACTATCAGCGGTCATTGCTGTTAGGATAGAGGTGGTCACTCTCCAGAAAATATTAGTTTTTCTTTATAGAATTGTGCTGTGCATTCAATCAGAGATGTTGATCTTAAAAGCAGAGTTCCTTCCACTACCCCATTGGATTATAAATCCAACATAATAGGATTTAAGGACACACAGCATAACTAAAAGTATATGTCCCCAGCAGTAAATGAATTGGGACACAGCAAAATAATGCTAGAGCCCAGGTAGGCTCTGTTCTACCACCAGCTTATTAGAATGCTGGATTGGGACAGGGATCTAGTGATACAGACCCCTAGGAAGGTATTACCCAATCTACACACCTAACCTAAAAGTGGTAGGTAAATAAAACAGATCAACAGGAAAAAACTCATTAAAAACTAGATGGGAACACAGGAGGTTTACAGTAGCAGTGCATTAATGGAGGCTGTCGTATCCATGCATACTAACATTCAGCATGGCCAATGGTCAACTACACACCATCAAGTAGGAGTTAGCTAGTCCAATGTTCACCCTGTTAGTAATATCATCTAGGGGGAAGGCTTTATCACCCCTTAAAGGAACTAAGCCTAACAGGAGGGGAAGGAACACACAGAATGAACCAGATTCAAGGGAGCATCACTCCAGCTTAAGCAAAGTGTTATGGAGTCTGTTATATGTTCACGGGGACAGACACACATTAGTGTCAGTTCCAATGGTTTGCTACTTTATATTCTGGTTCAGTAGGTAAAACTTAAGGAGATGGAGGTATGATTTCCTGATTAGTGGTCAGATTAAGATGAAGCTAAACTGATGGAGTTTCCTTGTCTTCTTCTAACCTTCAGGGGAATAGCCCATCTGGGTAAAAGAGCACAGAGAGACAGAACTTTGAGATGGCCACATTCCTACTGCTCCATAAGTGACCAGCCTAGCTCCTTCCTATGCATGATGGACAAAGCACTGAACCGAGCAGCTCTCTTCTTCAATACCCAATCAAGTTAGCTAGACTGAGCCTCAATAATAGTCATTACCTGAGACAAAGGTTAGGCAGGGTCTTTCTAATAGATATGGGAAGGATACTACCCACCCCCCAAAATAATCAAAAATTGAATAGGCCTATGGGTGGAGGAGTCCCCACGGCTTTCAGTATGGGGAGGGGTTTCCAACCTAGCTGCAGAGAGAGATGCACTTTAAAGATGTTCTAGATATGATGCACGTTGCTGTCAGAGCTCCACACTTTCCACTCAAAAATGAAGTTATCTGTATTAAGCTTCCCACTTTCCCTTCTTTAGATAAGCACAGTTCACCTTGTCCTTCGCCAATCAGCAACAGTACCATCTACTGCCTGAAATCAGTCACAGTGAGCCCTCCTACATCTGACACCCTGCCCGGCCCTGAAGCCATTTGATAGGCAGGCAGCTCCTGCCACCGAAACAGAGGACAGCAAGATCATCGATGGAGCAGAACAAAGCAGATTTGGCAGTTGCACCTAGAATCCGGGAGAATAAAGTTTCACCCAGGCACTTAGAAGGCACACCATTGGCTGCCTTAAAGACAAAAAAAAAATCTGAAATGACGAGACCCTTAGCAAAAGGTGCAAAAAAAATTATTAAAAAAAAAACAAAAAAAAAAACCGAACAATACTCTTATTTACTTGAACCAGAACCTCCCAGGCAGCACCTGTTACCATGAGAAGTAGAGTGAGGTGGAAACCAAGAGCTACATGCTCCTGGACTGCACCCCAAGCAGCAAAAATAAAGACATTTGCTGTTGCATCACTTAGACACAAGAACAGACAAAATAAAAGGCCAAAACAGGGGCAAGGGGAGGTGCAAGCAAACAATACCCAATAGGGGCAGATTAGAACAAAAGAGAACCACCTGCCCTCACAGTAATGTTCCATTGAAAGATCCAATCCAAGCTGGAGGGAGTGAGAGGAGATAAAAAAAGGACCCTATACCAAAAGTACCTCTTATCTTCTTTCACCCTAACCCATATCCAGCAAAGTCCAGCTTCTCTACCAAACCTCGCAGCGTTTCCCAGGATTCATTGGCGAGCCCAGTGTGCAGCCAAAGTGCTCAGCAAAGTCTTTGGAGTTAGAAAGGGTTCCGATAACCCGGTATTTGGGTGGGCTGTGTGGATCTGTCATCAGCCCTTCATGGGCACTTTCAGGAGTCCATACGGAGCACCAGACCTGAAAAATCATAGGAGAATGAGAGAAGTCCGAGTATGCGTTAAGGTCCTCCACCTGCCAATCTGAAATATATGGACATTCTCTTTTCTCTCCTCTTACAGAACAAGCAGAGCTAACAATAGACACTACCAGCTCCACAAAGAACAGGAACTTCAAGCACTTTTTTACATGCATATTGCTAAACAATTCCATATCTAAACCCCATCCTTAAACTCTCACCTGTGCAAAGCCCACAAAGAAGAGCTGGTCATTGGTTAACCCTACAGCTGGCAGATGCTTTTCCTCCCTATTGTTCTTGAGCCATTTCTTATATGCCTGTTGAGATTGAAACAAAGACGTTCTATTACAAGTCAGACGCCGTTCACTGCTCCCCATGAGAATGAGTTATTTGGAGAGAAACCTACATGATAGGCAGCTTTAAGCCCCCCATTGTCTGCAATGTTCTCCCCAAGGGTCTGCTTGCCATTAATGTGCTCTCCATTGATGGTGTATTGACCGTACTGCTCTACCATGCACTCTGTGCGGTTCTTGAAGGCTTCCACAGAGGAATTGTGCCACCAGGGTCGAAGGTTGCCATCTTTGTCATACTCACGTCCTGCAAAGACAATCCAGAAATGGAACACAATAAGCATGATATCTGACATCCAATACCATTTGCCATCCTTGATTTCCAGAACTAACCATTTGGATTTTCCATCCTCATTGCTATGTGTAAAAGCTTGGTAATCTAATCCTGGCCATCTTTTATGTTGCTAAAAGGCCTCTTGATTCTTTTATTAATGCAAATTCCCTCACCAAAAAAAAAAAAAAACTCATATTCAGGATGGGGTTACACCTTCTCACCAAGAGTAAAAAGAAATTTTTAGCATTTCTTAACCTGTGAGTACAGTAACCTAGTTCTTAAATATCTTCTACACTGATCTCTAACTGAACTCTATGTGAACTTCATGATTCTCAATTACAACTTCTCTGGTTGCCATAGCCCTTATTTGCAAAAGTGGTAATGCCCAATACGGACCTTGGTCATCAAAGGCATGAGTTAGCTCATGTCCCATCACAACTCCTATGCCACCAAAGTTGAGGGCCCTGAAAAGGAGGAAAAGGCATCAGCAAGTGACATTTGAGATCAGGTCTATGACAGAAACATTTAGAGAAGTGAACTTACTTTGGGTGATCACGGGCATAGAATGGAGCTTGTAGGATGCCTGCTGGAAATACAATGCCATTCTTGGTGGGCATGTAGTAAGCATTGACTGTTGGCGGCGTCATGCTCCACCTAAAGAATGAACAAGAAGATGCATTTCATAGTAACGTGAGAAGTGAGCATGGCGGAGGGCATCCATGTTCTCAGCTGTACCAAGTCAGTGAGCGGTCTGTCCCATTTTTGAGGGATGGGAAGTAGTGCCTGTTTGGTAAGAGGTTGCTAGGGCCAAAGGCATCATAATAATGATGCTAGCAGCCATAAGTCTTAAGGAGAACTTCTAACCAAAACAAAGACAACTGCACTAGTATTTGGGCAGGTTCAACACATTCCAGTGTTCCCCAGCATGATTGACTGCATCCTTGGGGGGGTAGTTTAATGAAGCTATGGGGGTTAACAAGAGACTAAAATAGCATCTAGACAGTTGGGGGCAGCATCTTGCTCTAAGCAGCAAGAATTAGTGCCATAATTAATAACAAAAAACTGGACTGAATTAAATGTTGCCTTTCCAAAGGTGGGGACATGTGGGAGGTCATCCATGAATGCAGCCCTTTAAGGGGGTGGCAGATGATCCTGGACCAAAAATGTTGGGATCACATTGCCATAAAAAAAAAACAAAAAAAAAACCAGACAGTTGAAAAGCTACTTGAACTGTTAAGGTTATCTAAAGAAGCAGGGGTTCATGGAGGCCATAAGCTGCTACAAGGCATTCTATCTAATTGTCTCTAAGACAGCCCCAACACGGACAGTGATCTCAACAGGAGTTCAAGTGTGTTGTTTGGATGCAAGGCTCAAGTGGTGAGAGGAAGAGAGCAGGGGCCTTGTGTATAAACCCTTGCATAGGATTCCACACTAAAATTATGTATAAGGGTGGGGAATTCTAAAACCGTACTTGTATCACATGCTATACCAAGTTCCTTTATACAGTTGTGCTCATAAGTTTACAAACACCTGTTAGAATTTGTGAAATATTATCCATTGTTTGGACAATATAAGTAATCATGCAGAAAGCTCTCGCTCAGGCGAATCAGTTTATCACAGCCTAATCATGTATGCCATTTTTAAAATCACAATAACTGAAATTACCCAAATGGGTCTGATCTAAAGTTTATATACCCTTGAATGTTGGGGCGGATAATACACACACAGAGAAGTTCAAATTAAGGGTAATTATGGGAGAGTGTCCACACCTGTAACTTCATTGATTGTAAATCTGCGTTTGTATAAATAGTGAATTTAAATTCATACACTCACTAGCGCACACTTGAATTTATTCAAACACACAGTGGGCACTACGTCTATGTTCGGACATAGAACACTTGCAGCTGCTTGCACCAAACCATTAATTTCACACAAATTCAAAGCTGCAGGGAGATACTGCATAAAAAGGCATCTCCAATTACCGATGTCATTCGCTGCACGAAATCAGAGGGTGTTTTTCCTCCTCCAGTTGCACGCACATTTTACCGGTGACTAGCGATCCGCTTTGTTGCCAGAGACAGAACTTAATTTTTTTTTCAGGCTTGGTGTGGCATTTGCAGCAGCAACATGTTGCCATTCAATATATTTGTGCTTGTTGTAGACAACCGCGCCGAGGTCACCAAATAAAAGGTTCTTTTTCTGTCTCACACAACTGGATGCGTCATAAGGCTGCACTACCAGCCAAGGAAGGTCTGCAGCATGGCGTATGCATATGTAGGAGGTTGATTAGCATGGTACATATATGGTTGTTTCCGGGTGGAACCATACACACTTACGAACGTAGCTTTACAAGGCATTGTGGTTTATAAAGGGTAAATTGAGTAGAAACATGCGTACGGCCGATTTTATGAAGTTTATTTTTTTTTGTGTACGCGTATTTCCATGCTCGAATTCACTCGAAGTTTTATAAATGAGGCCACAGGTCTGTCAAACCTTGTACTACAGGAAGTGGAAAATGAATAACCCAGCGACCAGTATACTGTACGTCAGTTCATACATGCGCAGACTCAACTTCTCATACCCAGCATCATAAAGTTGACCCCCGGCGCCACCTCACACACTGCACACACTCTCATCTCACATAACACACTCGTGCACACTTCCATTCAGTCAAACACACAGTGGGCATTATGTGAATGTTCAGACATCCAACACTTGCAGCTACTGCCACCAAACCATTATTTGACACATATATCCACCTTTTCTCACCCATCCCAAGAGCCAACCCCACCCCATGACCCCCCTCCCGTCAACACACGCACACCTTTATGGACATTTCCCCCCCCCATGTATAGGACAAACTATCGAGTAAACTCTTCTAAAAGCATCTTTTCGTAAGCTTTAAATGGTTTCAAGTTCCTAAATTGAAACCTCTCCTACTCATTCATTTGTGCATTCGATCTCACAAACCATATGAAATGGGTATTGCTGTCTCCAGGCATACGAAAATTCAGATTGCTTCTGTACATATGGTGGAATGATTGGGCATTGCGTCGCCTTGCTTTCACAACACATCCAAAGTCAAAAATCCAAAAGAAACTCACTGGTCTTTGTTAGGAGGTTTGCGCAGTTGATCTGCCATCACTTTGGCTGAAAAGTTGTAGAAATTGAGTGTATTCTGGAAGAAGTTATCTTCAGAGACTTCATACTAGGGAGAGAAGATGTAAATCACTTCACTGACACTTTCTTATGTAGTTGCTACTGTTGTTGGGTTGGTATGGAGTCACCCCAAATCCCGACCCCCCCCCCCCCCCCCCCCCCCCCATAGCAGCAGTCTGGCCTATGCTCAAGGATGCGCAGCCGTACTCTGCAGAAACCCACAACCCGTGCCTGTAGCAGATGAATAAAAACTAAAAATGGTAAAGCAAACATTATGCTTTAAGCATTCCTCTTTGAACGTTCTTTGTTTTGTTTACTTTTGTATGCAGTTGAGCCCTTTCCTAGAGTACAGGGATTTTCCTGTTACATGTGCCAATGTAAATGCTCACCCCATCATAGACATCATCTAGTTCCTTAGTGTCTAGGATGAAATCCGGAAATCCTATCATGTCATAGATTGCATCTGCCTGGAGAGAAGGAAAACCAGAGAGGTCAGTTCCTGCAGCCAATAAGTAGGTCTCTTGTGACAGAACCTTAATTTGAACACTAACATGACATTCTCAATTTTGAAATAGGGAACATAGAATTCTCCCTGTTGACAGATGCTGTCAGATGGCATATTGACCTTCTAACTTGGGAGCTAGTTAATCTAAGACAATGCATAGTACACTCCATGTAACAATGCACAGGTTATATTGGTGGGTAAAGCACTTAGAATCATATTGTGTCCAAAAATGGCCCAACTAGCCAATGAAGTAGACAGCTAGCTGAAAATTTCTGTCATTTACTGAGGCAAGATTTTTTTATTTTTAAATATAGAGTGACTCATCCAGGAAGGCAGCATGCCATTGACGGCTGAACCAGTGAGGCAAATTATCATTGGCAACTGATCCAGCGAGACATCATGCCATTATTACTTGAGAAGACTAAGAAAATCAATTAGGCTAAAAGACAGATTCAGGGAGAGTAAATACTACTATTTCTAACAGTGACTGACACAGTTAAACATACTATCACCACAATCCAGATGCAGCGAGGCTACTCATGCTATCAAATCCTGCTCTGATCAAGTGAATTTTTTTCCCCTACAAATAAATAATTTCACCTATGAAAATGTTAGGCTGATCCAAAAAAAAAAAAAATCATTGTGGGCTAATCACGTGAGGAGACAGGTTATCCTCACCAAGGAGGTATCTTAGCAATACCGCTGGTGGTTAAGTACAATTTTCAAAAGTGGAGCATGAAAAGATTGAGTGCCAATATAAAGGTAGTCAAGCTGATGGGACTTTCAACCCCAAAACTCTACTTACTTTCTCCTTTGCAGCAAGTCGAGTCCGGTTGTCCATCCAGCGGAGCTCATCCAGTCCTTCTTTGAAGGCCGTCCTAATTTCATTGATCATTTCTTCTGCCTGCCAATGAGAAATATAGAATAAGCAGAGAAGCAAAAAGAGAGTCAGAAAGGGCAGTCAACAAACCAAGTGCCAGATTCCCACCAAATTACTACTATATTAGCCAAGTTATAGTGGTTACTTACAATCTCCTTGCTATGTTTATCAAATGTGGCTTTAACAAACAGAGCACCCAGGGCAAAGCCTAATGTGTCATCCGTGTTCCCAATGCAGGTCTGCCAACGGGGCATGCAAGACTGTGAAAAGAGTAAGCAACCATAAATTGAAAGCAGTTGCAAATTAGCCACTGATTAGGAGTCTGGGAGAAACACATATATACACATTACTGTTGATACTTGCTATTTACAATATGTCTGATATGTGTGCACACTGCCCCAGTTTATGTCAGACGCACGTTATTTTTTTTTACTTTTATTACACTGATCAGTTTATATGTATACTGCTATATTTATTGCAGTTTGTTTTCACTATAAAAGAGACTTGTGGTGGTATTGTTATAAAATAAAAGTAGGACTACAGCAACCAAAACCTACATTGGCCCCAATGTTCATGATTGAAGGGGTCCTTTACTGGACATGGCTGCAGGGGAGTTTTTACATTTGTAGTGCTTCAAGTTCACCTTGATCATTCTTGACAAGAACTGTGTCAAAGAGAAGTAGTGTGGGAAACAGAATGATCTGGGCTCAAAGAACATACTTCCAAATCAATTTTCTTATTATACACAGTTTGCCCTCTTCAATTTTCATTTTCATTCAGATTTACAATTGTGCAAAAATTCTTGGTTCTCCTGCGGCCCTGAATTGGATTATGTGGGGTTGACATATTATCCTGGTACTACCCTAGAATGCTGACGAGTGCCCCGACAGATGTCATGGCGCTGGACATGTATTATTTTTGTTGTTTCTCTGCTCCACTCAGAATCCGATTGCTTTTTAAGAAGGAGATTACACAGATTAGAAATGAATGCAAAGTAGCCAAAACCTAAATTTTGAAGGGCTAAGCCTAAATACAAACAAGCTGTAATTTACTTTTATATCTTCACAAGAGCAGTGTAGATCTCCGATCATTCCCCACCACAGACAGACAGACAGACACACACACACACACCCCTCACCTTCTTGGTGCCATAGAGACACTCGAGAAGCTTATCCTGAGCATTCTCAAAACGCTGGTCCAGACTGGAAGCAGTCTTCTGTACCAGGTTCCATATAATGTAGTTATTTAACAGACTGGAAGAGAACACAGAAGAAGTGGTCAAAATCAGCCGAATAACTCCTATCAGCAGATAACAGAGGATACAGGATACAAAATTGTTTAAAATTTGCTCAAAACTACCAACAGGAGGATATATCGCTCTCTGATATCTAACACATATAAAGGCCATTCTTACCTTTTGTCCGTTTTGTTAATTAACTCGGAAACCTGCTGGAGGTACTCCTTGGCATAGACAACCACAAGCTCTGTATCATTTAGATCCAGTGGGGAGAGTGCAGAAGACAGGTAGTCCAGCCATTCCACGGAGGGGGCAAGCATCTGCAGTATAACCAAAAGGATGAATGGATAGACACTTAATGTGGATAAAAGGATAAACAAAAGGGTGGAGAAACTGAACAGAGGCAAAAAAATATGGGGTAAGACAGGACAGAGATAGAGAGCACAGTGAAGAGAGAAGATTTTTAAATAAATAAAAAAAAAAAAAAAAGACCGTTCAAGGAAGGCCACAGGGGCCTGAAAGAGGAGGAGGAGGATTGAATCCAAGGCAGAGGATCCAGAAATCAGTACAGTGAATAAAGCAATAGGAAAAAAAATAAGTACTCCCCGATGTATAATAGGAAAAAGCTGGAGACAGAACAATAGTATAAGAGAACAAACATAGCACAGGGAAACAGATTGTGAGAACAAACTATGCACGAGACAGGACTCATTAGCTGGAGGATACTGAAAGAAAACAGAACCGATAGGAAAAGGAAGTAGAAGGGAAAAGATAAAGGACTAAGAATTGACAAGAAAGGAGGATAGGACAAACAGGAGAAGACACAAAGACCAGAGATCTCCAAGCAAACTGGAATATTTGTTATTTTAGAAGCCAATGGCCCAAAACTCCACACATATCTAAGTGTGATGTTGGTCTTAGCCTTGGACCTCCATTCTAAATTACCACTGCACAAAGTTGGGTCAGGAAAGTGAATATCCAAAAGCACAGGATAGGAGCATCCACTTTTGCCTGAGGGGTACCTGTAACTCTGCGATGGTAATCTTATGGTAGATCTTCTCCTCATCTCGACGCTCATCCTGAGGCACAGTGATGTTGGCCAATGTTGTCTCAAAATCCAGGATCTGCTGCATCTGCCAGCGAGTACTGTTACGGTCTCCTCCCAGAAGAGTACCCAATTCCACCATGTAGTCAAGGTATGCAGTCAGGACCTGTAGTCAGGAGGGTCAGAGGCAAGTAATACAGGTATAGCACAGCATTGTGACTCTCAGTTGCTTCAGGAAACATCAGGTGAAGGTAACAGGGGAAAATAGGAAAGCTACATTCTACTATTTGTTACTAGCTCAGGAAACGTGTAACAAACCAAGTATGGCTACTCATTTAAAGAAAAATGTGCACAGCACAATTACCAATGTCTCATTAAATCTTTCTTTACCCTTAAAAAAAAAAAAGAGTATATATGGAAAGAATGTTCCCATATATGTACTGAAATTATTAATGTAAAACTGGTGTGGGACTCTGTCAACTCAAATACAGGAGTCATCACGTGGAAAGGACCACATTCCAGTTGTTAGGATTTCAAATTTGACTATATTGTCAATTGTACATACTACAATGAAATTCTTACTTGCATGTCTCAACAAACTGATAAGGTTTTTGGGAAATACAAAATGTCATAATGCTGACCCTAACATGGGGGCAACCTGTTACTGCGTCCAAGTTTTAGGGGGTTCTGACAGAATTATGATACACTAGTAATGGATTCAAATTATTTTTGGAAGTTGCAACCTTTGCCTGCTTTTTCAACTTTAAATTTTTGGTTAGTGTTTTGGATCAGAATTTTTAGGGTTTTCTGCATTTCTAACTAAAGACACCTGCTTGTTTTTGGACTAATGATTTTTGGACTGCTTCTCCTTGTGACATTTTGCTTGCCATTTTCCTTCACGGACTTACCCCATTTACATCTACTACTCACCTTTTCATTGGCTGTCTTGTTGAGGTAATAATCCCTAGAAGGAAGGAACAATCCGGATTGATCAACCTAAAAGGGCAGAGAGGAGAACAGAGGATTAGGTTGCCATACCCAACCTGTCCACCTTCATTTCCCGGTCACACCTCATTGGTAACCACAGATAAGAACTGTTCCATGGATTGTAACTATAATAAAAACAGTTCAATTCTAAATGGCACTAATTTAGTAATGTGTCTCTTCGGCACTTTTCTCTCAAGAATATACCCTAAATAACACCCCTCCTGTTTAAAAAAAAAAAAAAAAAAGGGCCTCTCTCTTACTAGCCCCCTTACCACTAAGGGGGTATGAAGCTCATAATGGACACAAAACTCAGCAGTGAAGCTTCTTGCTCAGGTCAATCATTTTGTTCCTTCCTTTTACAGCCAAAACCTTGCATCATTCTTTATGGTTTCATTTCACATAATGTTGTGATAACACTACAGTAACTGTGAGGTTCACATAGCTTAATGGGAACACATGCATTTTATACCTTTCTACATGAACTTTTTTTGTGTAATGTTGCTGCAGATCACTTACGACAGGGAGGACTGTAAGCTTTGCGGATATTTTTTGATCACTTTTCATTTTCTGGATGTTTTTCTTTATTTGAAAAGTGTGCAATAATCATTTGTTATACATATTGTGGTTTTGTGCTCGATTCTTGATTACCATCCTCCATATTATCAACCCCTATTCTTCACAGCTGGATTTTGTCCTTCATGGTGTCACGTTCCACTTGAGGAAATAAACAAGCTGGACCTGCCCTATTCAAATATTAAAGAGGCCTTTAAAGTGTACATTTTTGGTACCTTTGGGTAGATCTGACAACAACCAGATTCATCTTATTCTTAATTAAAAGCCTGTTATTTTACAGCAACCGGTTACTGCCAGAAAGTGAGGAAGTGGAGCTTGGTGGTTGAAATGGCTCTGAATGACAGTTTCCAAAAAAAATAAAATAAATAAATAAATAAAAAATGGGGATGATACTGAGGGACTCAGCCACTGCATCACAGACCATATTAACTTTTGGGTGGTACCCTCAAAGCCTATTACTTTCCAAACAAACATGCAGCCCTGGATACAAAAGAGGTAAAACATCTCCTGAAAGAGAAAAATAAAGCATTGAAATACAATGACAAATAGGCTCTGAACAACACACAAGGGGCTGAAGAAAAACTGAGTGAAGGAAAGTAAGCTTACTAGGCCAAAACAGAAAACAAACTCAATCAGATCATTAAGGATATCTGCAAAGAACTATGCAGAATTACTGGACTCAAGCAATCCAGAACTCCTGTGCTAGAAGGGGATGTGGACAAACCTAATGTCCTAAACCAATTTTTTTTTTTAATTGTTTTTTTCCTCCCATTGCTACATCCTACCAATGACCAGTCCTTCCACACCATTTCTACTATATCAACAACTCCTACCATGTCAATTGGAATGGCCAGTGAGAAGTCCGCCTCCGACTATGGGTATAGGCTGTCCATAACTGAGGCCCAAGTGAGGAGACAACCAAGGAAGTTACACACAGGAAAAGCTGATGGACCAGATGGAATCAGTCCTCAAGTTCTTAAGGCCTGTGTAGACCAACTTTGTGGTATCCTCTGTCACCTGTTCATCTGTTCTTAAGGTTCCAGAAAGTACAGCTGCGGTGGAAAACATTTTACATTTTTTATGCTCTAAAGAAAGCAGGCACCTCTTCACCCAATGACTACAGACCAGTGGCTCTTATGCCTCTCATGAAGACATTCGAGAGGCTGTTCCTGGACGATATGCGTCCACTTGTGGTAGGCCACCTGGACCCACTGCAATATCGCACAAAGACTGGAGTGGAGGATGCAATTATCTATCCACTTCACAAGATGTATTCTCAGCTGGACAAAGCTGGCAGCACTAGGATTCTGTTTTTTTGATTTCCAGATTTTTCTTGAATACCTTTAATACCATTCAACCATCTCTGTTAAAGGGTAAACAGAAAGATATGCAGGTGGATGAGCTAATTGTGTCCTGGATAATGGACTATCCATCAGGCAGTCACTCTCTCCAACAGTGGTCTGTGTCTTCAATATGGAAGTGAACAACACTGGAGCACCACAAGGAACACTCCTGTCACCTTTTCCCTTTACTCTGTACAACTCTGAGTATAAATATCAGGTCATGTCACTTGTAGAAATTCTCAGATGATTCTGCACTTATGGGGTGTGTTGATAAGGGAGTATAATAGGAATCAGGTAGAGAACTTTGTTGGTGCAGAAAGAATTGCCTGCAACTTAACATCAGCAAAACCAAGGTCGCTATTCAGGGAGTGGATGCAGAGGTAGTACGGTCTTACAAGTACATTCAAAACAGTAACAGGTTGGACTGGTTTCATGACACAGTGGGACTGTATATATTACTGAAAAAAAAAAAAAGGACAGATAAGACTTTTCTTAGGATTCCATTAATGTGGTAGTCACACCATGCACATCCTCTACAACTCTGTGATGGCTAGTGCGTTTTTCAACACTGCGGTGTGCTGGTCTGGTAGCATCACTTCACGAGAGGCCCATAGAATCATCAAGCTAATTAAAAAGGAAGTTGCAGGTAAGGAACACACTCTGGATCCCCTGGAGGTCACAGCAAAAGGAGAGAATTAAAACAAAATTATGTGCCATTATGAACAATAGCTGCACATCCTTTCCCTGACACACTAACACGGAGGAGTTTTTGTTTTGCTGACGTACTGGCCCTGCTTGTGTTATTAGTGGCTAAGATGAGTTTTCTGTTTCCTTGGAGGCAGAGCCCTTATATATACATACACACACACACACACACACACACACACACACACACAAAAGCAAAGGGATTAGTGGAAAACCTGCAGTGGATGGACTCTTGTGTCTTAGTTGGAAGGACAAGAAAATGGGGTCCAAGACATCTCACCTGGATGACATTACTATTAGAGTTCTTTGGATCCACGCTCACATAGATGGTGAAGAAAGGGGAGGCCCTGTAAGGTCCCGAGACGGTCTTCAGGACCTCCATAAAGGTATCTTTCTCTTTATCCCAGGGTCCACTGATGTTCCAGCCACCTATCTGTGAGAATGGAGAAAGGGAAATGTTTAGCATTATTTGAACCACATCGTCAAAATGAAAGAGGAATTCTTTTCCTTGGGCAGTGTAATTGCACAGGTCAAGTTCCTTTGTTGATCAGACTGGCACAGGAATCTTTGAAACTGATGGTCCAACTCAGATGCCAGACTTACCCTATTGATGAGGTCGATCAGGGGCTGGGCTCCCAGTTCCTCTATCTTGACTTCATTCAGACAGGACAGGTAGTACCGCTGTGCCTTCCTCTCTGCTTCACTGCTGGAGTTGAATGTGGTGTTCTCTACAGGGAGACAATCAGATATTAACTCCCCTTTCCCTTTATGGTTTTCTCAAGTGACTGCTCATGTTTACTCAACTGTATTACTTCAAGTTCATGAAAATAAGTCCCACCAAAACCAATCATATGTTTCACCTTTCAAAACCCACATACCCCGAGCTCCATGGCAAATGAGACAGTATAGAGAAGTTTATCTATGCAGCCTCCAAACCATAGGAATGACAGCTGATCAGCAGCATGTACATATACTGAGCAGCAGAATTAATGAAGCTGCAGAGCCACAGGTCCTGTACAAGGAGATACACCCAGTATGTGGATGTAGGAGTGAGTCATAGATCACCATTGAAGATTTTGATTACATTTTCTCTCCATCTGTAATTCATAGTAGACATCACAAAACTCCAGCTTTGCCTCCTGGATTCAGCCTTATGCAATTTAGCTATAATGCATCTTCTAACAGGATATGTTATGTCTTACTGTCTTAAGTTATGTTGCTTACATTTTGGCCCAATCAGAAGAAAGTAGCCAGCAGCTTTGCAGGTTCTGAGTCAGATGTTGTTATATCTTTTTTGTGCATGTTCAATTAATGGATCCATCTTGGTACACAAGTTCAGAAATGTCAAATTTCAGTAACCCAATGTCTATATAGAACTGGATCTTTGGTAAAATATTCCAACAGTTAAAGCTCCAGGACACTAAAACCTAGCAGGGTCAATCTGTTGCAAGTTTGATTCTGTACTACCGAAGCCTGATCCTGCCAGATCTTTGTAACCTGCAGTTCTATAAAACCTAAAGTTTGAACAAAGTATGATCCCGAATATCTAGAAGTTTTGGAGAATCCGACTCTGATAGATCTCATGGGCCTTCAGTTTGATTAAGTTAAACCTTATCCTCCTAAGCTTCAGTTCTACTAAGTTTTACAGTACCTTTGTAGGTCTCTAACTTTCAGTTTTACAAGCTTGAAGCATGGTCTCAGTAACATGCAGTTTTCCAAATCTGAACTCCAGCCCTGTCAAGCTCAAACTATACTTTTACAAACTTGTCATCGTAGCCTGCCAGATCATAAAAAGCTGTGGATTTACAAGCCTGGCATATGATTTTTACAAGATGCATAAGCAATGATTTCATAAAATCACAGATCAAAAGATATTCCGTTATTTGCCATTGAAGACTTCGCTTGAAGAAATTCACTCACCAAGCAGGTGTTTAAGAATGGCCTGATTTTGGTCCCAGATACTGTTGAAGGTACTCCATCGAGAACGTCCATCAGGAAGTGGGTTTTTCCTCATCCATCCTCCACAGGCATACTGGTAGAAATCCTCACAGGGATTCACACTGCGGTCCAGAGCCTCAATGATTTTGCTGGACACAGTGATGCAGGCTTCAGTCAGGCACAGGGAATGGGCAGGATCTGTTGTAAATCAGGAAATAAACTCAGCCACACACAAAATAAGGGCCATTTAGGCAGTGAGGAGATAATTCACTTCCACTTCTTCAGTAGCCCCTTTGTCAAGCAGTACTATTCCTCTCTGTGCCAACCAACATCAGGCAGCTCTGAAAAGGCTCGTTCTAATCACAGCTTTAATTTACATAAGCTCACCTCTGCTGTAACTGATTCCCAGTGATATCACACAGCCAAGCAAGACCAAAACTGTGAAAAGAAGCATGCCTGACAGCAACATCTCCAGCTGAGTCCTCCGACCCACAGGTCCCAGAAAATGTATCCCTCCTTTATTGAAACCAACCTAAAAGCAAAATAAGAGATCAGTTGTGGTTTCTCCTCCTCTGCAAACTGGCTACCACAATCCTAACTGATGAAGCTGTGAACATTTAGATGCCCTTCTATTGATCCTTGCCAAACACTTACTTGTTGGTCAAAAACTTCTTATTCAAGCAGGTATCTTAAAACGTACTTCGAAAGATGACACTACATGCTTCTATCCTAAACACCAGAAACTCATCTGAGAAACCTCAGGAGAGACTAATTGGATGAACCATCCACAAAAGGAATCCTGCTGTGGGACTAACGCAATCCACGAGAAACGCATTGTGGAAAATTCCCACACAATTGAGCAGAAAGGTTGTCAGGTTGAATAAATCACCTAGATGAACATAAATACATAACAGAAACCAAAACGATGGGTGTCTTCAAGAATACAAGGCATCTGACTTTAAGGGTCAGTAATAAATGTCAAAAAGCAGCAGAGGATGCATGGACACACATGGAAGGACCAGCATATGCTCAAAAAATATATCTAAGAGCTTCCACATTTCTTTTACACCAAAGACAAGAAAATATCAGATATTTTCATGTACTTTTGAGAAAATAAACACATACACATCTTTTAAAGAGGAAAAGACATGACAAACAAAGAAAACCTACCCCTATACCCCTCAGGCATGCAAACCCTACCTCCATAGCTTTATAAGCTTGGGCTTGCATCTCCTTGTGCTTCCATTCAGTGCTAACAGCCATTATGGTATCAATCACTTCAGGAAGTCCTACCCTTATTTAAGATGGTTACCTCCAAAGCTATTCCTTACTTTGGGTACTGTGTTGAATATCTTTTCTATTAGAGACTATTCTTTCTATCATTCATCCCTTTTCAAACCCACTTATTTGATTTTTGGGCTATAAGGGGACTGTGCCTGTCCTGGCACCATTGAATTCAAAGCAGAGCTAACCCTGGTTTACATTCAAGCACACATCTGCTGAGCCAATTAAGAGCAAAAGCAGGCAATTAACCTAACACATGCGTTTAAGAAGTGGCTTGAAAAATGGAGTAGAAACTCATCCAGACACAGAGAGAACTCCATGCAGGCATTGATCAGACTAAGACTTGAATCAAGTTTTCTGAAGCTGTGAGTTGGTAGAACAGCCCTGATAGTAAATGCAGATATCACAACTAAACTGCCACATGGAGTTCTGGTTAGGGATACAGCTCTAATTTTCAGCCCCAAAACACTACAAGTACATTTCAACATTTTCTTTGTCTCTGCAGGTTATATGGCTGTCCTTCTCCATATCAGCCATACTGACAGGCTAAAACAAGCACCAGTTGAAGTTAAAGAAAATGAATGAGGAAGGGGTGATAACCAGCACTGGGGCACAGCTGTTTGCTCTGAGTGAAGATAAGAATGATGATCCTAGAAGCAGGAAGGTTCCTGTGAGGATTTTCAAGGTCTCTTACATAGGATTCATCTTTTTTTCAAATTTGCCCACTTTTTTTACATTGCAAAACCATGGGCTGAAATGAAACGAGAATAAGGTGATAGGCACAAAACCACCAAAGGGAAAGTACTTCTCTGTCATAATCTGTACACTTTGGTGAAATTGGAGCATTGCTCACTGCCTATACATATGAGGTGTTATGCTGGGTGGTATTTGCACTGGTTTTAGAGATAAATCAGGAGTGTAAAAGTCCAGTCCTGATGTAGGTGTTCATTCCAGGTCATTCTATGTACATACTGCTCCTAACTGAACCTGCTTCCTTTGCCTTAATTTTAATTGATTTGCTTTTTTTATATTCATAACCCTTAATTGTTTCTTTTTTCAATACAAGGACATAGATTATCCACTAATTTGGGGAGAGCTCAGACGTAGTTCCTGAAGGTCCACCATTTTCCCTCTTGCCAATTCCATAACTAAAAGCCTGGCCTTGTTGTTAATTAAACTTATTATGTAATTGCATGGCTTGTTGGAGCTCCCAATCAGTTACAACAGACAATCCCAAAATGTTTGTTCTCTTTTTTTCTGAGAGCACCAGCCAAATATTTTTGTGGCCCAGATCTGATCAATATTATTGAGACCTTCACTTTTTTGTTTTCAAATGCTTTATTGAAAGAGATATTGTATGATGGATAGAAAGGTGTAGATTGTATCAAGTCAGCTGGGCATTTGTTGCTTCACTTTATATCTCTTTATTATTTAGTTGTTGGTTAAGGAACAAAGAAACAACCGAGAGGTGTGGATCTTAAAATGCAAGTCAATTAAACTTAAGGGAAAAGAAATATGTGTCAATAGTAACCACAACTGGTTGCCAATTAGGAAAGTGGCTGGAACAAAAACCTGCATGCAGGCTCCCAGGATGGGGTCTTGACCTAGCTGCTATATCTTGCTCACTGCCTCTAATGAAGCAGGCGCTATACTGGGGTGGCCAATGTCTGATTCTGGAGAGCCACAGCAGCTGTAGGTTTTTGTTCCAACCCAGTTATTTAATTAGAAGCCAATCCTCACTAATAACAGCTCTTATTTAATTTAATGGCTTATTAGTTTTTTAACTCTACCATATCAGTTCATTCTTAAATCATAGATTTCTCTTCTTTATAATAATACCTGTATCATCCAAGTGACTTGAAGCCCAAAACAGAGGAGTAATTTTCATCAGTTTCCTTCTGAGTACTTAATTAAACCAAACAGTGAATGATGAATACAAACAGGTGGAAATGGAGACAAGCAAGATGGAGAACTGCTGGTTTCCTTGTCATTTGCATGTTATTGCTAATAAGGAGCAGTTGAAACAATGAATACAGCTGTTTAAGAGTAAAATAAGAAATTAAGGGTTTGAAATCTTAACAAGCTAGACATCTAAAATGAAGCAAAAAAATGTCACTTGAGCAATAAGTGCTTCATCAGCAATGAATGATTTCTCATGAAGCAAATGGGCTGGAACAAAAACCTTCCAGGACCATCGTTGCTTAGCCCTGATTTTATGGCTAAGTCTTACTGAGTCTTAAATAGCAAATTAAATGAAGTTAATTAGTAGAAAAAACTATTCACTAATTAGGAAAATAGTTAGAATGAAAACCTGTAGCCACACTGTGACTGTCCAGGATTGGAACTGGCCACCCCTGTGCTATACAGTAATTTGATTAACTCTTGGCATTCCTACTGAAGAGCATACTATATTGAAAGTGATTAACCATGGTAGGGGACACTTGAATGAATCTAACTCTGTAGACCAAGGATGCTACTCTCTAATTAAAAATTAACCAATAAATTGAATTGTGCCTTCAATAGTGAGCATTATCACAAGATATTGTACAGGCCAAACAATGACACATTCACTCATTTTCTGAACTCAAATATTCCAGTATGAAGTTTTTAGAAGGCAGAAACCAGTTCTTTGAATGATGAACATTAGGCCAGATGACAATTGCCAGTCAATGAAATTGCACATTTTTAGGATGTAAAAAGCTATCAGCTTATGCAGAGATAATCTAGGTAGATAAGTCCTAGGTCCTTCCTGTATGGAGTTTACATGTTCTCCTCATGTCCATGTGGGTTTCCTTCGGGTGCTCTGGTTTTCTCCCACAGTCCAAAGACATGCAGGGTTGGTGATGCTAAACTGACCCCTAAAGTGTCTGTCTCTGCCAGTTTCCCCAGTGACAGGCTGGTGTCCAATCCAAAGATCCAGTGATCTGTTTTAGAGAAGCATGTTTCGAAAATGGATAGGTGGAGTGACCACTAGGAGGTATATCAACGCTCCAAACCCCAGACACAACTTCAAAGACACAAGTCTTGGGTTCAGATTAACTTTTTTTAAATAAAGAAATACCTTTAAACAGGCTTCTTCGCTACAAAGTTCACAAAACCATAAAACAATTTCTCTTCTCTCTTTTTCCTCTTACACACCTCCCAGGCAAGCTTTGCCCTTCCTCCACACCTGACTCTTCCTCCTCAAGTGAGGAGCTTCCTAAAGTAGGGCAAGTCCGTCCCTGCTGCTCCCCTTGGCATCACCCATGGAATCCAACAGGACTACATTTCCCAGCATGCCTTGCAGGTGTGTGCATGGCTGCTTTGGTCCAGGGACACTGCCAACAAGCATATTGGGGTAGCAAATAGTCTCGAAATGCTGTCTCCCCCAGTCCTTCCATTATACTGGCCTCTTGAGGTGTCATCCGCTGCACTCGGGTCCCAATCCATGTGGTTCATTGTGTGGTGGGTGCAGCAACGTGCTATCTACACATGCTCCCAAACTATGGCTAGGTAAGCATCTTCTCCTCAACCCTGTTGGGATGCCAGTCCATCCATGCTGGCATACCATACCAGCCTCCAGGCTAAGACAGGGAATGTGGTTTATCCAGGCTGGAATGCCTGTCCATCCCTTCTGTCTATTACAGAGGACACTGTGGGAATGTTCAAACTACCTACAGATCATGTTTGGACTGGGATTAGAACCAAAGGTGCTCAGCTTTGAGGCAGTGGCACTAAATACTGTTAACAGTATATGTTATTTATAAAAACATGTAGGCATTATACTGAGCAGAAATGTGATTTTTTATGGATGTTAACACTCTGATTTGTACCAAGGGTACCATCAGTCCCACAAACTTTATGGTGAAGAGCAATATATGTCGTGTGACTTCAGCTGCCCCTGTTGAAGTGAAACATTTCTGAGTGTGATTCCAGTGATTGCATGATTGTCACAAATGACCATATGACTGTCACTTAAAGGACTGCTTTCTTTTTGCCCCCTACCCTGATTGGGCACTTACCTCCATACAGTCTGGAGATGCTGCCCCGTCTGCTGGAATTTCGGTGGCATCATCGTCCTCAAATGTTGCCCGCTTGTAGTTTGACATCTGTGAAAATGAAGAACAACAAAGAGCTCTGTGAGGATTACTGAAGTGTAAGAGGGGGAAGTCAGCAGTTGAAAGATGACTCACAAGTCACTCTTCACAATATTGGCCATATGTCTTTTAGTAATAGTGCATAGTGTCCCACTTCTGAGCTGGAGTCTCTCTCAGTCTGATTGTTTGTAATAGACAGCTGCAGTCACCCCCCATGCCAGGACTCCTGAAAGTGCCTAAATTACAGATGTGTGTATTGAGACAAGCAGCACAAAGTCTTTCTGCTCTCCTACACAAGCGAGGTGTAAAGCATTGAATGAGTAGGGTGCAGTCACTCACCATTCACGGTGACCCTAAAAGAGTTTCATCTCAGCCACTGATTCCTGTGGTGACCTTGAGAACTGGTTACTGAGCCTCTGGATGTCCTGGAGTGAGTCACACACTCTGCCAGCATGACCATACCCCACAATGACCTGCATATAGTGCTCCAAAAAGAGTACTCAGCCCACAAAATTTCATATTTTATTGTCTCAACTACTAATATTAAAGTAAGAACATCTCTGGTGGATCTACAGAATAGTGCACACCAAACCAAATAAAAAAAAACAAACTGTAACCCTTTTAACAATATGATAAGAAGGAAAATCAGTCTTGTAAAAGTATTCATACCCTGTGTAAATAGGTGTGGTTTATTATGGTAGGAAGTCACTCTGTTTATTTATTGGTCTCCGCCTGGTGGATCACGTGTGTTCATTTAATTTATGACAATGAATGCTCCTTCTCTCACTGAGGTCCAGTTTCACACAGCAAACCAATATGGAAACAAAGGAGCATTTAAATCAAGTCCAGGAAATAATTATAGACAAGCACCGATCTGAAGAAAAGTACAAGACCTTCTCAGCTGCACTGAACGTACTTTAGAGCTCAATGCAGTCCATCATATGAATGTGGAAAACTGCAGCCACACTAATCAAGACGGTCTGCTTCTCTAAACTTAACTGCCAAACAGGAATGATACTTGTTTGAGAGGCTACTGTGACACCAGCTGTCATTCTGACTGTTGTGCAGAGGTAAGTGACTGCAATTGGAGAGGATGTTCACAGCATAACAAACTCTAAGGCATTGCACAAAAAGGAGCTCTAAGGGAGAGGCCCTGGCAGAAAACGCATGAAGTTTGGGAGTATGATGAGACTAAAGTGGAACTTCTTGGCTTGAACACAGAGTGGTGTGTGTGTGTTGTGTACATACCAGCCTAAGTAACACCATCCCACTGTAAAATGTGGCGGTGGCAGCATGATCTTGTGTGAATGATCTTCAGCAGTAGGGACTGCCAGTCTGGTCAGGATTGTTGGGAAAATGAGTGATGCATAATACAGACAGATGCTGGAGGGAAACCTGCTACCCTCTTGCCAAAAAACTTAAATTAGGGAGGAAGTTTGTCTTTGAATGGGACAAGGACCCAAAGCATTGGACAACAACGGATTGGCTTCTAAAGAAGAAAAGTGACACAGACATAATCCTGACCTAAATGTCATTAAACCCTTATGGTGAAACCTAAAACTTGTAGTCTACTGCTACTCTCCAACTAATCTGGCCCAGCTTGGGCAACTCTGCAAGTAGAAATGGGCATCACTTTTTGCAAAGTGAATTGGAACTTATCCAAAAAGACACATTGCTGTAATAGATGTGAGAAGTGGTTAACTAAGCACTCTATGCTGGGTTGGGTGGCTGAATACTTATTGACATTTCAGTTTTTTTCATTTTATTTTATTTTAACGATTTATGGTTTTCTTTTTTGGGCAGTGCTGTGAAACAGAATACAGTATTTGATCTACAAATAAACATTCCCAGTCAAACTGATCAAAATCTCAGGTTGTAACAATCTCCTCCTCCCTGGACCAATAACAGTTCACTTACAGGGCAAACAGGTCAACTGAGGAGACTGTCTCACTTGCCCTTCACACTGCCCTGTCACATCTAGAGCAGAGGGACAGCTATGTAAGGATGCTGTTCATCGACTACAGCCCCGCATTCAACATCATCCCTCCCAACAAACTGCCTATCAAACTAAACAACATTGGCCTCAACTTACACCTGTGTAACTGGATTTTAGATTTTCTCAGTAATAGACCACAAACTGTGCACATGGGTAAGCACTTTTGTTCATCAGTAACACTGAACACTGGTGTACCACAGGGAGTCTTCTCCTTAACTCCTTCTTCACAAATGACTGCAAATCTACCCATGATACTAACATCATAATAAATTTTGCAGATGACACCACCATGATAGGCTTGATCTCCAATAATGACGAAGCAGCCTATAGAGAAGAAGTCAAGAATCTGGAAAGTTGGAGCCAAAACAACAACCTTGCACTCAATTCCAAGAAAACAAAAGAACTGATTCTGGATTTCAGGAGACTGAACTACAGTGGCCACCATCCCATAAGCATTATTGGTGAGAAAGTGGAGAGAGTCCAGAATTTCAGATTCTTGGGATTCCACATCAGCCAGAATCTGTCATGGACAACAAACATAACGGCAATGGCCAAGAAATGCCTTCAGAGGCTTCACTTTCTGAGGAGCCTGAGGACAGCACAACTCCTTCAACAGCTGCTGGTTAACTTCTATAGATGTACCATAGAGTCTGTCATCATGTACTGCATTGCAGCGTGGTATTCTGGCTGCACCTCTGAAAACAGAAAGACCCTCCAGCATATCATCAAAAGGGCTCAGAGAATTATTGGCGCTCAGCTACTATCACTGGAAGATATCATCACTACCCACTGCAGCAGAAAAGCAAAGAACATTTCTAGAAATCCAACCCACCCTGGGCCATAGCATTTTTATTCTTCTGCCCTCTGACAGGTGCTTCAGAGCCCTGCATGCCCACATTACCAAGCTGAAGAATAGCTTTTACCCCAAAGCAATCAGCCTATTAAATGCACAGCGATCACTGTCCTTTTCTATAACAGAAACGACCACTGATTGAACTGAACATTTGCCTCAGCCACACCTAGTCACACACTTATACATGACCCATATGGAATTCATGACCATTACATTGAGTGTAATTGTCATTGTGACTTCATTTACTTTTACCCTGTGTAAATTTGAAACTGTTAATAGTAACTGTGCTTCTCATAGTTTAATGTTTACTTAGTTTATTATCTACTCTTACATATGTTTATCTAATATATCTATAGGCTTGCTTCAAATGATATTTCATTGTATTATGCAGTGACAGCAAAGGTATCTTGCATCTTACATCATTTATGTGTAAAAGGGATTGAATCCTTTTTCAAGGGACTGTATGAGAAGTAGCCCAGTCTCATTCTTTATGCATGGACACCTTCACTGTTCATGCCCATCAGGACTGACCTGCTCTTCTGCAGAGGCTGCTCAAGCTCTCCTACAAACAGGGGACTTAATTCTGTGGCCATTCTGTGACCCTTCTTTCGCCTGCCCTTAGTCACCTGTCTGCAGTTATTATATAACTGGAATCACTAGGCAGTGAAATGCAGCTTGCAGATCTGACAGTCATGCCACGGGTCTATTGTATCTTCTCCCTGACATTCATCATTGAAGTAATTTCAAGGTTGAGGCTCACAGAAGAAATAGGAGCCTTTCACAGAATGCCAGTGTTATGTACTTATTCATGATTTTGAAGGTCTTCCTTTTTATGCAAACAATACACCTAGCCGAGATCACATGGCATTACACATGCCAGCAGTTTAGTGTAGAGGCAGAGCAAAATGTGGGCACATGGATGAATCAAGATAGGTGTTGTGTGCCACATAGCTATACAATAAACAACAGTGATGTGCATGACTACTAATGGTAAAAAAGATTCTTCCATCTATCTGGGACACCTGGTGAAATCTAGGTGGGCAGTAAGATGGGATTCGGTAAAGAAATTATTTAGTTGAAGTGGGCACAAAAATCATGGTAACCAGGGCATCTCATTTCATCTATCCATCAATCATCACATTCACTTAATTCATTTATAGGGTTACAGAGGACTAGAGCCTCAGCAGAGAACAGCACCTGCAAGGCAGGAACCAAACCTGAAAGAAGTGCCAGTCCATCACAGAGCCCACTCACACTCACACTTAAGGGTCAATTTAGAACTGACACATAAACTAATGAACACATTTTTGAGATGTGGGGAAAAATCTGGAGCCCAAACCATATATTTAGGTAGGCATTTGCATTTCTGAGAACAAAGAACAGCAAAAAATACAACCAGACAATAAACTCATTTAGTGTTCTGGAGACAGAGTCCTTTCTGATCTTATCTGTCATTAGTGGAGGGTGGTTTGATACAATGTCTAATATCAATATTATGATTTTTGGAAAACAATGTTCTCTGCTGTTTAATTATCAGCAATCTACATTGATGATTTTGCACATACACACAAGTTTCATTTTATTATACAGTTAGGTCTGTAAGTATTTGGACAGTGATACAGTTTTCATAATTTTGGCTCTGTGCACCACAACAATGGATTTGAAATAAAGCAATTAAGTTGTGATTGAAGTGTAGACTTGCCTTTTTAATTTAAAATGTTTAACAAAAATTTTGCCTGAGCCAATTTGAAAAAACAGCCATTTTTATACATGGTCCCCCCATTTTCAGGGGTTCAAAAGCATTTGGATAAGCTAACATAATCATAAATATAATGATCACTAGTACTTGGTTGAATATCCTTTGCAGTCAATAACTGTCTGAAGTCTGGAACCCATGGCCTTCTCCAAGTGCCGGGTTTCTACCCTATTGATTTTTTTCCAGGCCTTTACTGCAGATTTCCTCAAGTACTGCTTGTTCGTTGGACTTTCTGCTTTCAGTTTTGTCTTCAGTAAGTGAAATGCATGTCCAGATGGGTGGAAGTCAGTTAATCAACTTGCCCATTGAAGAATATTCCACTTCTGTGCCTTGAAAAGCATTTGGTTTACTGTCACAGTATGTTTCGGCTTAATGTCCATCTGTACTATGAAGCGCCATCTTATCAGTTTTACAGCATTTGTCTGAACCTGAGCAGACAGTATAGTTCTGTACACTTCAGAACTCATCCTGCCACTTTTGCCAGCAGTCATAACATCAATAAACACCAGTGACTCACTTCCATTGGCAGTCACGCATGCCCCAACCATAACACTACCTCCACCATGTTTCACAGATGATGTTGTATACTGTTTCTAAACCTACCAGGGTTGAGCCAAGAAACTGCAATTCCCAATGTGCCTTGTGGGAATCCGTGCTGCGTAGCAACACAGGGGGCCTGCCACCTAGCGATCCGGGGGAGATAATGCCCTGAGCACGCTCTCTGTCCTGATTCTTCCATTAAGAAGGTTTCCCAGCTGGGCAAGTGAGCCGGCCATCCATCGCAACATTTTATTTATATAGCATTGTTCCCATGTTCAAAGAGCTTCACAAAACCTCAGGGCAACAGGGCATATATAACATTGGATGAAATAATATTGACATAAAGAAACACAATGATTAATGTCATTGTAAATGTATCTTGTACTGAGTCCTGTCTTTTGTAGCATTGTCCTGTTTACATGGTCTGTGTCTATGTAAATATGCTCCCCTGGAATCAATGGGGTGGGGGGGGGGGGGGGGGGGGGGGGGGGGGGGGGGGGAGGATAACACTGTGGAACCGTGGCCCCTCACGATAATTGGCCCTGTCAATTCCATTATTTGCTGATCATTTGCTATTTAAATGGAAGGACAGAAAGAGAGAAAAACAAACAAACAAACATACATCTTGTACTACTACCATTCCGCTACAGAGACAGGAGAAAGCACTGATTCAAATCATTCATACCATACAACAACAGCTTTGCATCGCAAAACCCAGGGGTTCTGGATCACGCCACGTACCGAGGATAAACACGGTGAGACTGTTTCTTGTTGCTTGGGGAGAGGAGAAAGCCATCATTTTCATCTGTGTACTTTCCATAGGGCTATTTTTCCAGCTTAACCAGGTTCACAAACATTATCCATTTTCTGTTAAATCTTCTGGACTTTTATGTGCATTTCGTACTTACTCTGTGTCTTATTGAGTCTGTGTTCAGTGTGGGATCAAGGGAAGGGGTGTATTATATATTAACTTTATGCAGCAATTTTTCGTTTTTATTATTACTTTCCGCTGGACACTTTTGGGGTTGAATGTTATGTCAGGGTTGGTTGGTCTGTATATATATAGACCTGCAGGCTGTCAAATAAACAAACCACATGCCGTGGCGCAGCGTAAAGGGGCTTCATCTCTGACGTCTGAGGTTTGATTCCCCAAGAGGGGAGCAGTAGAGTGTGTACGCCTGATGAGCCCAAATGAGGGCGAAACACGTGTTGCGTACTCTTTGCATTATTTGACAGAAAACTATGCAACATTCCATGATCTGCTTCTCGCAACTGAAGAGTGCACCGTGGCGGATGTTTGCCGAGGGCAGACCAACCACATGCGTTACCTGGTAGGTAACCACCCATACAATCAGTTCAGGACTCAGACTACGAATGCAATGAATGTAATACATATATATATATATATATATATATATATATATATATATATATATATATATATATATATATATATATAAATATACTAGGGGGCTTCGCCCCCTGCTCGCTTTGCTTGAGGGGCGTGCTATGTGCCAGCCACTTCGTGTCTCTGCTGTTCGCGTTGTGAAGGGGAGGGCTGAATGCACACTAAGGACATGTGGATGGATCAGCTGTTGGCTTGCTGCTGCCGGGTTGCGTGTTCTGCTTGTCACGCTGCGCGTCAACCATTTAAAAGATGGTACAGCAGCTGCCCTTTGTCTCACTGCCTTGTCTCACAGGACGTTAAAGTGTCTTCCAAGAAGATCACGTCTCGACCCAAGATTTTTTTATTATAACAGAGAGATATACAGTATAATATGTTGTTTGTTGTTTGTTCATTTCTTTTTTATCAATATATACTCACTTTATTATTTTACATAATGTTTGTTTGGTTTATTTTTGATCATCGATTGGGGGAAGTTTATTTGGAAGAAGTATGGCTTGTTGGGTCTAATGTCCTCAGCTTGCCAGGCCACGGGTCTTGGTGGTGTAGCTGCTGGTTTGGGAGAGTGAGTCGGCTGTTACAACCTGAGTAAAATGGAAAATATACTACAAGAAAACACTGAGTAAAAAAAACATAATTTGTGATACAAAGACAAATTATCCCGAGTACCTGGACAGAGAAAGTAAACTAAAAGAAGGGTCAGAATTTCTGGGTAAGTTAAATGCCTTCCTTATGTTATTTCTTGAAAGAATTAATTAAGCCAGCTGATCTAATTAATTTCGGGAGGTCATTCCAAAGTCTCCATGTAATAGAACTAAAGGCTCTGCCCTCCCATAAGAGCACTGGTTGGTCTGATGCATATTGAGATGGCCAGAATCTATGGACCTTAGTGGATGGACAGGAGCATAATGATGGAGGCAGTTACTGATGTAGTCCACTGCAAGGCCATTTAAAGCTTTATAGGTTATTAACAGAAGGCACAGAGAGCCAGAGGCAGAGCAGGATGGGTGTTATGGATTCGTTTTTGGAAGATGAAGGAACAAACATACATAGAAAGAGGGCTCAAATCAGTGTTAAATATACTGTAGGTTTATATAGGGAGTATATTTGTCTTTACAGATAAACAGAAAAACTTGTTTACAGTTTTATGTGTTTTTTCTTTTTACTACATGTGAAGGTAACTAAGTTAAACAGGGGTTATGAAACAAGTGGTCCCCTGTTGTAACAGCTAGTAGTAACTTGGCTCAAGTTTTCTTTTTTATTTTAATAGGGAGTTGCTCACGTAATTCAACATTTGTCTAAATTCTGTAATCATGAAATGGAATAACAAAATGTCTTTGAAATTTTTAAAAAGCTGCATTTCCTGACTTTGCCTGTGTATTATTTTAAAAGTTCAGTGTAAATTTAAAGAGGGAAAAAATATTGTGTTTCAATTGAATATGACTGGGAATATGGTAACAAGCACAGGGTAACCAAGAAAGGGAGAGGTGGCACATGAGTCTATATAAGTGAAATGAGCATGTCAGGGTCAAGGTGCCATGAATATTCCAATGGATAGCTAACATTTTTTCAGTCACTTGTATTAATTTTTTGGTCAAATCTTCACATTATCAAAAAGCCTAAATTTATATGGTTACTCTCTCTTTTAATAATAGTGGTTTATTTTTTCCCCCTGAAAATTATTAAGGATTGTTTTGATGCTCGCCTTTTCCCTTTTAGTAGGCTTAAAGCTATTTATACTTAGGGGAAAATAACCCTATTTTGTTTGTTATACCCCAGTTAAGTATGGGGCTAGATTTGAGAGTGAAGGTCTCCACAGGGCATTTGGATGTTAGGGCCTGCTGGCAGAAAGTCAGAGGTACCACTTCAGCGGTTCAGGCTGTTTTTTCTGAGATTCGCAAGTGGAGAGAGTTCCCAACATCACGTTGACCATAAGTGACCATCAGCTCAGGAAAAGGCTTCTGGTATAATCAGAAAAATGTCTCCCAGTATAACCATAACTGACCTCAACACAGCTAGTGACTCATGGTATTACCATAAATGACTAAATGATTAAATGACATCCAGCTCAGGTAATGACTTCCAGTATGACCATAAATAATAATTGGTTAAGATAATATCACCCAGTACAATTATAACTGACCCCAGCTCATATAGTAACTCCCAGTATGATAATAAATTACTTCCAGCTCAGATAGTGGCTCCAAATATGACACCTGGCTCAGCTAATGGCCTCCACAGCTCAGGTACTAACCCAATGTGGCAATGTGTGACTATCACCTCAGGGAAGGACTCTCAGTGTGATCAGTAAGTGAACCCACTTCAGAAAGATAACACTGTAATATGAAAGGTACCTGCCACATATTATCACCCCAATCAAATCCTACTCTCCATTTTAAGGCAGCCATGCCTCAAGCAAGTGGCAGTATCCTTCGTGAATTTCCCCTTGGGATTAATAAAGTATCTATCTATCTATCTATCTATCTATCTATCTATCTATCTATCTATCTATCTATCTATCTATCTATCTATCTATCTATCTATCTATCTATCTATCTATCTATCTATCTAAAGACTGCAATTATCCTTGGAATGGATAGCAAAAAATATTGTTAATATAAAAAAAAAACCCATTTGCAAAAAGAGGAGGAACAAAAAGGGAAAAACACACATTCAAAGATACCATGTAAGGGAATTATAACAAAGTAAACAATAAGCAGAAAATTCAAGGTACACAAATATAAGCTTCCCTAACAACTCAGTATTACAGAAATGACATATCATAATGCAGCAAACACCCATCTACTGTATATTATAAAACAACTTGTAATTTCTTTGAGTAACATGTGGTCACAAACAATACATCAAGAACTTACTATATCTAGCGATTAAGTGGAACAAACAATATGTTAACAAAATATATATATATATCATTGTACTGTGATAGGATGCCACCTGTGCAATAAGTCCATTTGTGAAATTTTCTTGCTACTAAATATTCCACGGTCAACTGTTAGTGGTATTATAACAAAGTGGAAGCAATTGGGAATGACAGCACCTCAGCCACGAAGTGGTAGGTCATGTAAAATCACAGAGTGGGGACAGCGCATGCTGAGGTGCACAGTGTCAAGAAGTCGCCAACTTTCTGCAGAGTCAATAGCTACTGACCTCGAAACCTTGTGTGGCCTCCAGATTAGCTTAAGAACAGTGCATAGAGATCTTCATGGAATGGGTTTCCATGGCCGAGCAGCTCCATCCAAGCCTTACATCACTAAGTGCAGTGCAAAGCCCTGGATGCAGTGGTGTAAAGCACACCTCCACTGGACTCTAGAGCATTGGAGACGTGTCCTCTGGAGTGCTTCTCTGTCTGGAAATCCGATGGACGAGTCTGGGTTTGGCGGTTGCCAGGAGAATGGTACTTGCCTGACTGCATTGTGCCAAGTGTAAAGTTTGATGGAGGGGGGATTATGGTGTGGGCTTGTTTTTCAGGGGTTGGGCTTGGCCCCTTAGTTCCAGTGAAAGGAACTCTTAATGCTTCAGCATGTGAAGCTATTTTGGACAATTTCATGTTCCCAACTTTGTGGGAACAGTTTGGGGATGGCCCCTTCCTGTTTCAAAATTTCTGCACACTAGGGCATAAAGCAACCTCTATAAAGAAATGGATGAGCGAGTTTGGTGTGGAGGAACTTGACTGGCCTGCACAGAGCCCAGACCTCAACCCAATAGAACACCTTTGGGATAAATTAGAGTGGAGACTGCGAGCCAAGCCTTCTCATCCAACATCAGTGCCTGACCTCACAAATTCTCCTGGAAGAATGGTCACAGGTTCCCATAAACACACTCCTAAACCTTGTGGAAAGTCTTCCCAGAAGAATTGAAGCTGTTATAGCTGCAAAGGGTAGGTCAACTCCATATTAAAGCCTATGTATTAAGAATGGGATGTCATTAAAGTTCATGTGTGTGTAAAGACATGTGTCCCAATACATTTGGCAATATAGTGTATGTACATACAGTACTGTGCAAAAGTTTTAGGCAGGTGTGAAAAAATGCTGTAAACAAAGAATGCTTTCAAAAATGGAAGTGTTAATCATTTATTTTCATCAATCAACAAAATGCAGTGAATGAACAAAAGAGAAATCTGAATCAAATCAATATTGGGTGTGACTGCCCTTTGCCTTCAAAACAGCATCAATTCTTCTAGGTACACTTGCACACAGTTTTTGAAGAAACTCGGCTGATAGGTTGTTCCAAACATCTTGGAGAACTAACCACAGATCTTCTGTGGATGTAGGCTTCCTCACATCCTTCTGTCTCTTCATGTAATCCCAGACACATTCGATGATGTTGAGATCAGGGCTCTGTAGGGGCCATACCATCACTTCCAGGACTTTTTGTTCTTCTTTACGCTGATGATAGTTCTTAATGACTTTGGCTGTATGTTTGGGATCGTTGTCCTGCTGCAGAATAAATTTGGGGCCAATCATATGCCTCCGTGATGGTATTGCATGATGGATAAGTATCTGCCTGTATTTCTCAGCATTGAGAACACCATTAATCCTGAGCAAATCTCCAACTCCATTTGCAGAAATGCAGCCCCAAACGTTCAAGGAACCTCCACCATGCTTCACTGTTGCCTGCAGACACACATTATTGTACCGCTCTCCAATTTTGACTCATCAGTCCAGAGCACCTGCTGCCATTTTTCTGCAGCCGAGTTCCTATGTTTTCGTGCATACTTGAGTCGCTTGGCCTTGTTTTCACGTCGGAGGTATGGCTTTTTGGCTGCAACTCTTCCATGAAGACCACTTCTGGCCAGACTTCTCCGGACAGTAGATTGGTGTACCTGGGTCCCACTGGTTTCTGCCAGTTCTGAGCTGATGGCACTGCTGGACATCTTCCGATTTTGAACGGTAATAAGCTTGATGTGTGTTTCATCTGCTGCACTAAGTTTCCTTGGCCAACAACTGCGTCTACGATCCTCAACATTGCCCATTTCCTTGTGCTTCTTCCAAAGGGCTTGAACAGCACATCTTGAAACCCCAGTCTGCTTTGAAATCTTTGTCTGGGAGAGACCTTGCTGATGCAGTATAACTATCTTGTGTCTTGATGCTGTGCTCAATCTTGCCATGACATGAAACTGTCTTCCACAGCCTCACCTTGGTAGCAGAGTTTGGCTGTTCCTCACCCAGTTTTAAGCCTCCTACACAGCTGTTTCTGTTTCAGTTAATGACTGTGTTTCAACCTACGTGTGACATTGATGATCATTAGCACCTGTTTGGTATAATTGGTTGATCATATACCTAACTATAACCCTACAAAATTCCTGACTACGTGCAAGTGTACCTATAAGAATTGATGCTGGTTTGAAGGCAAAAGGTAGTAGATAGATAGATAGATAGATAGATAGATAGATAGATAGATAGATAGATAGATAGATAGATAGATAGATAGATAGATAGATAGATAGATAGATAGATAGATAGATAGATAGATACTTAATTAATCCCAATGGGAAATTCACATTCTTCAGCAGCAGCATACTGATACAATAAATAATATTAAATTAAAGAATGATAATAATGCAGGTGAAAAACAGACAATAACTATGTATAATGTTAAATGTTAACGTTTACCACCCCGGGTGGAATTAAAGAGTTGCATGGTTTGGGGGAGGAACGATCTCCTCAGTCTGTCAGTGGAGCAGGACAGTGACAGCAGTCTGTCGCTGAAGCTGCTCTTCTGTCTGGAGATGATACTATTAAGTGGATGCAGTGGATTCTCCATAATTGATAGGAGCCTGCTGAGCGCCCTTCGCTCTGCCACAGATGTTAAACTGTCCAGCTCCATGCCAACAATAGAGCTTGCCTTCCTCACCAGTTTGTCCAGGCGTGAGGCGTCTTTCCTCTTAATGCTGCCTCCCCAGCACACCACTGCGTAGAAGAGGGCGCTCCGCCACAACTGTCTGATAGAACATCTGCAGCATCTTATTGCAGATGTTGAAGGGTGCCAGCCTTCTAAGGTAGCATAACCGGCTCTGTCCTTTCTTGCACAGCGCATCAGTATTGGCAGTCCAATCTAATTTATCATCCAGCTGCACTCCCAGATATTTATAGGTCTGCACCATCTGCACACAGTCACCTTTGATGATCACTGGGTCTATGAGGGGTCTGGGCCTCCTAAAATCCATCACCAGCTCCTTGGTTTTGCTAGTGTTCAGGTGTAGGTGGTTTGAGTCGCACCATTTAACAAAGTCATTGATTAGGTCCCTATACTCCTCCTCCAGCCCATTCCTGATGCAGCCCACGATAGCAGTGTCATCAGCGAACTTTTGCACATGGCAGGACTCCGAGTTGTATTGGAAGTCCGATGTATATAGGCTGAACAGGACTGGAGAAACACCAAAGTAACACCAAATATTGATTTGATTTAGATTTTTCTTTTGTTCGCTCACTTTGCATTTTGTAAATTGATAACAATAAACAATCATTATTTATATTTCTGAAAGCATTCTTTGTTTACAGCATTTTTTCACACCTGCCTAAAACTTTTGCACAGTACTGTATGTTTCATCACATAAATGTGACTGGGGATCACCTTCAGAGCTCAGTCAAGGTTAGCAATACCACCCTGGTCTGAGACAAGGCACTCTCACTAATTGTCTTTTCTCCTCCACCTGTAACACTGAGAATGACCCTAGCAAAGGTGTGTAACTCGGCCCACACAGCCCAGAGAAGACCCCGCCCCTTCAGGTTGGGACAATATAAAGGATGCGTGCCCAGAGAGAGGTGTTCCATACTTGAACTAAACTTGCTAGAGGAAGGAGGTTCTGAGTTACCCAGACCTTTAACCTGAGAGTGAATTGCTCTGAAGGCTGGATGGGCCTCATTTTTGATTTCTGTGCCTTCAGGTGAACATTTTTGTTTTGTTTAAATTAAACGGAGCTGGCCCCCAACTGTTATTGTGGACTTATCATGTCCTTCAGGTGATTACAACATATACTCCCAGATGATTGCAGTTGAGGTGGCAGTTTTCTAGAGGACTTTTTACATTTCAGACAAAGACAAAAATACTCTATAAAATCAAGAGGAAAATAACTATTGTACTTAAAGAAAGGATGGTTTCTATTGTTGCAGAAAGGCAGCACTGTTTTACTAGTTGTAACTATAGAAGAACCTGAATTTCAAACAAATGAAGTGTTTAAGTTTTTATAAAAACCTTCAGCTTCTTGGTGGCTCAAGAATATTATGGTTCCCCAACCCAAGCCCCCAGGGATGACTGAAAACCTTGCTGGATACAGCAATACGACTTTTACCCTGCTCTGGATAACTTAGCATTAAAGTACTTAAAGGGAATTCTGGGGCTGGAGACATCCACACTTGATTCTGGGAAAATAAATATTCTATCTAGACAAAACTGGAGATCACCACACTCCATTTTTGCAATACGCAGTAAAAGCCTTCTTGTTTGGTAACAATGAAACTAGATATTTACTGGTCAAGGATAACGTCCATTGGGTGGTTTCGCTATGGGGACCCTATGAACTCAGTCACACTCTAATAGAGAAGTCAGCATCTTGTGGTCCGGCAATTGGACCAGTAAAATAAAGTGTGGTGAGCACCTCTGACTGCCTCAGTCAAAGTGATAGTTTGGAGATCCTAGCTTTGGAAACATCCCTCAAGGTCTGCTAGTTTTGTTTATTATCAGAAATGCGTATTCTCTCAAGTTCCTTCATTTGAGTAGAAGAGTTTTCAGTTAAGTGTAGGTTGATGTAGCTGGCTATTGATGTTAAGGTGAGTACTGAGAGAGGCCAACAAACTTGGGATATTTTTTTTTTAAGTGACATATGAAGTCTGTCAAGCTTGGGAACTAATGCTGCAAGTGATATAGACAGAGAGCATAATGGCTCCGACATAGTGGCGCCTGTTATCAACAGAGCATTCTGTTTAGCAGGCGAGGTGCATATGGCTCTGACTTTAGACAACTTGAACGTTAAACTAATTAAAATGAGAAGAAATTGATTGAGAAATTGGGTTTGACATATAATCACTTTCAGTTTTGTGGGAGAGTGATACACAAATCTGCTCCATCTTGCATTCCTAATTTCAAAAGATTCGCCCTAGCTCAGGTGCACTCCTAAAATAATCCTACATGACTTCAAACTCAGATCATTTTTCCCAGTAAGACCATAAGTGACCCCACCTAAAGTAATGACTGTACATGACCCTTAGCCTAAGTATTTACTCCCAATGTGACCACAAAAGTCCCCCAGCTCAGACACTAACTAAATTCCAGTTTCATGAAAAATGATTTCAAGCTCAGTGACTGGGAAGATCTCTAAATGCTGTGAAGGAGGAATGTAAAAACCTTCATTATCACTTAAAGGAAACATCTGCAGGGAGACACTTCAATGGTCTTTAGACAACCAGAGAGGAAAGAAATGCAAAAAAGAAAAACGTAAAGAGCTGCAGACTGGAACAGGAAATCCAGGCGGGCAGTGCTGTGCCTCTGCAAGCTCTGTCCATGAGGCAGCACGGCGCTGTCGGGAGGAAGGCATTTATTCTAATTGACTTCCTGTCTGGCTGACTGTTTTTTGTTTTATGAGCAGTCATAAGGTCAGTGCATCTGTTATCAAAGAGCACACATTCTCAGAAACAATGCCACCCACGCCAGCACCAGTCAAATACTGTATGGATTTTCAAGCAAATCATGAGAATCTGTTGGGAGGGGGATTGACATTAGTGATGCCTGACAGAAGCATAGAGGTGCACACATGTAATTTAAAGGTGGACATTTGTAGGCTAACATGGGAGTGAGCACAGGGATGAGCCAAAGAAGACAGGGAAGTGCCACATGAGCTTATATCTGGTTGAAGTCAAATAAGGATGCCTGGTTCAAGAAGCCATGTGTATCCTAATGGATGGCTAACATTTCTTAAGCCAGTTTTTTTCAAGGTCCACAAAGCACTGGACTCGCCAGTACAGCTGGTTACAGCAGTCATGTTTGCCACATTCATACTGGGAGCAAATCAGAGGACAGCAGACTGGATAGGAGTGCTGCTTTACAGGAATTAGGAGCTGACTAAACTGGACTGACAGATTCACTCTGTTAGCCCACATCTAGTAGAAGTGTTAAAGGACAGACAAATAGTACAGAACATCATTTTGGCAATCAAAATCTGTGTGAATGCTGACATTCTCTCAGCTCCTAATTGGACTTTCCTACTCCCTACACTATTACAAATCTTACTTGAAGAAATACAAATTCCCACATGCTGGTACTAGTTTTAATATTAGTCTATCACCTGCTACTCCTGGCATCTACACCATTATAACATCTCCATCACTCAGCAGGTGGTTTCCTTTCCACAACATCTCCAACTTGAAATGATGCCAATGGCCGATTTATACCAGTACAACACCCAACAAGAAGCATTCAGTTTTTCTCAGAGTGTTCCTGCTATCTATGGCCACATAACTCTTACTGGTTAGGAGTACTTGAGTATCATCTTCTACTGTCTTTACCAATACATCTCCCACAGGAGAGGACACAGACTTCAATATGCAGCCACTATTTTTGCTTTGCGTCCTTCCCCACCATAACCTATCATCTATGGGGTAGGAGTGAAATCTTTAGATTCGTCAAAATTTTTGATCTCTGTTTGACAGATCACTATGTTTTAGGTTCCCATGATACCGAAAACATTGATATCTCAATGATGAGTGTGTGTCAGTCTGTGTGTCACAGTTTCTTGAAGACCGTCTAGAACTAAAATGACTGGACGGAAAAAAACTTGAAACTTAAGCTTGTTATGAGATGATGATGTGCTGATTAGTTTTTGAGCCAAATCGTGCAAGAGAAAGACACACTCTAGACAAACCCTGAATTACCATAATTCTTCAATAAATTCTGGTCACTTGCTATAGTAATGACCTATTTTATGATCAGAAAGATCTGCATCAGAGCGGGAAATAAGTACTGAAATGTTATAGAATAGTTTGGGTAACTTGGTTCTTAGGGCGCAGAGTCTACTGATGTTCACATCTGAATTTTTTAATCAGTGCATCTCCAATCCAGAAATACAAATGCCCACAGACTGATACTCAAAGGTACACCTCTCCATAGAGGGCACTCAAACTGCCACAGTTTTATGTAAATAGACAGCTTCTATTGGAGAGGATGACAGCTCTCCAATTTATGGAAGTTTATTCCAGTGAAACTCACAGCAGAGGGGACACAGTCTCTTCCCTTGCTGAATGCCCACTCGAGGGACACAGACACCTTATTCTATAAATTGGCACCTCCATTTGGGGCTTGGGGACAATCTCCCACATCCATCTACATGCTTCTATTAATTATATATGAATATAAAAACCATATGCTTTCCCTGAACTTGTATGTGTTACAAGGTGTAAAAAGGCTTTAGCAGGCTACCAAGACAAGGATTTGGATCAGGAGATTGATAGAGAAAAAGGTGTGACCTGGGGATGGATCAGAGTCAGAAGTACAGAAACAACAATTCAAAACAACAAAGCACAATATGTTAATCAAAATCAACGTAAAAACAAATTTACTATCTAACAGGGATCTTTTTTGAGGCTTCCTAGAGAATGAACACTATGAAGATTCATCTACAACTTTGGATGCTGTTAGACTGTATCAGCGTGGCACGGTGGCACAGTGGTAGCACTGCTGCCTCGCAGTTAGGAGACCTGGATTTGCTTCCCGGGTCCTCCCTACGTGGAGTTTGCATGTTCTCCACGTGTCTGCGTGTGTTTCCTCCGGGTGCTCCGGTTTCCTCCCACAGTCCAAAGACATGCAGGTTAGGCGCATTGGCGATCCTAAATTGTCCCTAGTGTGTGCTTGGTGTGTGTGCTCTGCAGTGGGCTGGCACCCTGCCTGGGGATTTGTTCCTGCCTTGCGCCTTGTGTTGGCTGGGAAAGGCTACAGCAGATCCCCCGTGACCCTGTGTTCGGATTCAGCGGGTTGGAAAATGGATGGATGGATGGATGGATGGATGGATGGATAAACACAAAATTAAGCCAATTGAATGCACATAAAATCAGAAGCCAAAATAACACCATGCAAACCCTGCAGACTACTTCCACTTTCTATTACTACACTGGTCTCTTAAATGCTGTTACTTTTCTACACAAATCCGGATGCAGAATTTAAAAAGTGGCCACATACTGCTGTTGGGTTGTGATGCTCTGCAGCCTTTGGCATCACCCATTTACAGGAACATCAAGGATGGACTACAGCAAATAAGGACATAATAATAAATTTAAAGGTACAAAAGTGCAACATGCATATTTATTAACAGCAACAAAATAATCAAGAGTCCAAATTGTGGTGAATTGAAAAAAAAATTTTTCAATGAATAATTGTCCATAAAACCATTGTGCTGTGAAGGAATAAAACCAATAAATACATCTAATAAATACGTAGATTTTCAGGAATAAAATTAAGGGTAGGGATTTGATTCCTCCCATCTCATCTTTAGTGCTTCTTTCTCTCTTTCTTGTCTCCCCAGCTGAACCCACTGGGTCTTCTCAACAGGACCAAGACACCAGTGGACGTGATGCTCTCTCCAACTCTCATCCCAGCCACCTCCGCCGGTACCCACTGGGACCCACACAACTCGATGTCCTTTTCCTGCCACCTCTGTTGGACAGTCCTCCTGATCCAAACCACTCAGGAGGTTTAATCCATCCCTGGAACGCCATTCCCTTCAAATCACTGTGAGGCATTTCTGACCACTTCACCTCCTTTTTTCTTGCACTAACTCAACCACCTGATTCTGCTCACTTCTTCCTGTTTCTCTCTTGTCCTTGTGTTTCTCTCTTCATTTCTCCTGTTTTGTTTTTCTTCATCCCTCTCGCTGACCTACTCAGACTTTTTATACCTCTGTGAATATAGGGGCTTCTCTAAGTCATCCACGGAGCACTACTAAGAGATGGCATTGCTACTTGCTCTTGTGCACGGGAATGATTAAATGGCCAATTCCCCCATGATGCACTCAGGGGCTGCATGTCTTTCCTGCATACAACTATGCTCATGAAATCCGAGCCACACTGTCTTAAAATTAAATCTACACCAATGCTTATCCACAGTGGACCTCTGACATGTTGTATCACTTGGGCTTACACAAGTACATCTCACAATGGAAGGAATACAAACAACCTCTGATGGCCACTGTTGTCTATGCCCATATCGCTCTCTCTTCCAACTCTCACAGAATTTTCAGGCTGATAGTTTGCGTTTTATTGGTAAACAAATCTCTGCTCTAAATAATGACTACACATTTAGATTATCTCTAGAAGTACTTCATCTCCTTGTTCTTACTAAACGTCTAGTCTCTGTAAATGCAATATAATATTCAATATGAAATGGTCTGTGATGAAGTCATAATGTGTTACATTGGGCCGCTGTACTTGGATGTGTGTCTGCTACTTAAATGAGCAGCAATGCAATGAACAAGGGCCTAATTACATCATCTGTGTGTTGTAATGGATGAATTTAATTAAGTTTTTGGTGGGTTTTCTGCATATTTTCTGGTTGAAGTATACATCATATTGTTTTTTTTTTACCTTAGGGAATCCATTTCTGATGTTGCTTTTTTTATAGAAGTCGTTGTGAAATTGTGTATGCAAGCAGATAAATATTTTGTCTTTATTTGTAAGTCAGACAAAGCAAATGCAATTTTAGTGATTCAGGAGAAATGGTTTATTTAATTCAAGAGAACAGCGATGATTTCATGTCTATCCAAACCCTTTAGGACTGACTCAGGATGTGAATTTTACAGCTGGGTTGGCTGGCTCAAACCAGTTTCTCAAGGTATTCTGTGCAGGACATTCATATGAGACAACCCCATAGGATGACCATAAACTACCTAGCTGGCAAGCTTCAGCTCAACAAATGGTCCGGGGGCCAGGTGTGAAAAGGCAGTGTGTGCCCCCATTGGTCTGAAGTTTGGGATTGGTTTTGTTTTGAATCAGGGGCCATTCTGTACCACAACACTATATTGGTGTAAGGGTTTGGACAGAGAATCTATAAATTTGGTCAAATTATCCCTCCCTCTCTCCTTCTCTCTCACACACGTCATGGCCATGAAGTGAAGAACACAAGCAGAAAGCACAACTTGGCAGCCATATTGAGACAGGCATGCGGCCTATCCTGAAGAAAGCAGACTAGAAATGATGACTTGACCAGAGACATTTTAAAGTCTGTGTGCTGCCTGAAACTACATACAGTATCTAGCATTTATCAGATTGTATGGTTATCAATATTCACATGTACTCTGCTTCCTCCTTATTATTTTATGAATATTATCAATAATCTATATATATAATTCATTAAGGCAGCCAACCATGGCAGGCAAGACGCAAGAAAGAGCCCCGCCCACCAACAATTCACTAAGCAGCCAACCATGGCACGCACGACAGAGCCCCGCCCGCCAACTCTAACACTCCTCCCATGTCCATTACCTTCACATTGTTTTCCTTTTATTTCTGATCCCGTTCATCAACTATATGGTGACATCGACTTCTCAACTGTGACTCCGGAACAACTCAGTACGCGAGCTATATTAAGCGTCACCAACGAAGACTCGCTATACCGTAATGAACAAGTGCTGAAACTTATCCCTACCGATGAAGTGACTTTCACCAGCGTTGCCTCCATCATCACAGACGATCCCACAGATCAAGTTTCATTCCCCGAAGAATTTCTTAACAGTCTTACTCCCACTGGCATGCCTCAACATAAACTCAAAATTAAAATAGGTTCAGTCGTCATGCTTCTCAGAAACCTCATGCCAGCAAGAAGTCTCTGTGATGGCACTAGACGGACTGTTACCAACATTCACCGCAATGTACTGGAGTGTAAAACTATTGCAGCTCCTACCTCACAAACTGTCCTTATTCCCCGGATATCCCTGACCCCATCAGATTCAAATTTGCCTTTTACTTTTACACGCAGACAATTTCCTGTTAGATTGGCCTTTGCAATGACAATTAATAAGGCACAGGGACAAACTTTCAAAAAGATACGCCTGTATCTGCCAAACCCAATTTTCAGTCACGGACAATTGTATGTTGCTCTCTCCAGAGTTCCATCTTTTCATTCACTCACAGTTGTATCCTCAAACCCACCCCATATGGACAACTGTGTCTTTCAGGAAGTGTTCACCCATCAATAAATAATTATGCAGCGTATGTTACGCCGCGGGTTGGCTAGTACATTATAAAGTTGTAACTTAACTCCTGCTTGTGCTTTTACTTTATAAAATTGCCTGAGGTTATAAATGTAGAAGGGAAGGGGGGAGAAGTTATAAAGGACAATACCTTATAAACAGTGGTAAGTCTGTGGGATTTGGGGCTTTCTGATAAAGTCTATACATTAAAGAATACAAAAAGGGAAAGCAGTGTAATAAAGATCTCTAGCAAGATAAAACAGAAGCTTTTTTGACAATGCCATTTGGATTTTATTTCGGTGCTGCCATTTTACAGCTATAGTGTGAAGGTTCCTATAGCAATATATTACGGGACACCAGGAGTGCGCAATACCTGATATCATTAGTGCGACTGTAGAAGGGTCGAGGCATGCATTCCTGGGAGATCTGAATATTGGGAATATTTTTTGTGCGATTTTTTGGTGTGTTTCTGGAATATAAAAGTTTAGCTTTGGTTTAAAATTTTTGATTTCCTGGTTAGCATTTAGAATTTTGTGAAAAATCAATTTGACTACGAGGTTAGAAACTTGGCACATTCTTCTGGTCACATCTCTTCTCCAGGACCTTTCTAATTAAAAGATCCTCTTATTATGATGGAGAACACTGTATCAACTGTGTCATTGAACATAGGCTCTGTTATAGTATACCTTTAAATATATATCCCTCACATGCAGCCACTGACTTCTCTTCAATTCATCTAACAGGACGATGATACAAGCTTGTCCAGACTTCTAACTTCAGCTTTCTGTACCAGTGTATCTCCTGCTAGAGGGGATTCAGTGTCCCATATACAGCTAATAGTTTATGTTCTGGTAGAACTTCATATGCTATGACTGGCTTCTCTACCATAAATAGCCCAACTGGAAATGGGACCATCCATTACAATTGCAGCTGATGATGGTGCTCACCTCTCAACTACCACTGGTTTCTATTCCAGTACAAGTCCCACTATTGGCAATAAAGTCTCCCACATTCTGCTACTGGTACATACAAACTGTGTGGGTTGAGTGCTGCTATGTCAGTACAGCATTGATGAGCTGAGATATAAAGTCATGCCAGTGTAACCCTCACAGCAGATATTACACATTTCATTGGACTTCTTTTCAGATGCTTTACTTGTGCAAATATTACTAAAAAAGATACAAACTCTCACAGTCTGCTATTGGCTTGAACTGTAGCTATCTTTCACAAGAAGAAGTCCAAACTCCAGTTGGCTTGTATACGATTACAACTCTTACTGGAGGGAATACAAGACTCCAACTGGCTGCTGCTGACGTCTATTCTGGTAAAAATAGTTACTGGCCTCCATTCTAGTACAGCTCCCCCTGGACTAAACCACTTGGAATGGAATTACCGCACCTGTTCATCATGGCAGGCCTGAAGGAACTCAAAGGCTGAAGACAAGTTTACTCCGCATCTTTCAATCATACTCCTTACAGTTCTATTTCTGAACCGGTGTTGCAACCTCCATGTGCACTTTCTATGTGCCTCTTAAAGGCCAGTGAGACCAAAATGCTAGAAGACGAGGTGTAACATACCTAAGTGATGCGGGGAAGCCCCAAAGGCCTAGTAGCGTGTCCTTGCCTTCCGCGTGATGGGATCCTTCCTCTTCAGCTTGCTCTACTCAGCCTGTGTTTCTGTGCTGGTAGGCTGAAATACTGTCCAAGGAGGCGGAGAGAAAGGGGGGCCATAGGCAACTTTTCTGGCTTGGGTTCTTTTCAATAAAGAACAGACAATTCCACAAGAACAAGAGGAAATGCCCATCCCTGCACCAGTTCCTGAGCCTGGTTAATCACTTGTGCTTGGCAGCTCAGCTTCCAGGGACAGCAGCATCCCAGAGGCGTGCAGGACAACTGCTAAAAGAGCTTATAGCAACAAGTCCCTGAACATACTGGATTACAATTTTTCTAAAAGCAAATAAGAAAATTCTTGAACTTAATCTTTAAAATCCAATAAATACATAAAATGTATCGGGACAAGTCATCCAGCCCAGCAGCTCAAATCCAAACTCAATGTGCCCAGGAACCAAGTCTTTGGCTATTTAATTCCAGTACATCTGTGAGATTGGCATCACCCCTACCAGCTCTGATTCTGACCAGTTTTATGTTGATTTAATCCCCAAGCTGCAGTGTCATAAGCTAAATAAGATTCAAGTTTGTCTCATGCTGCCCAAGTCTGCTTCATCACTCCTGTCACTAATGATCTTATTTTCTTTCACTTATTAATTCCAGGTTTTGCTGAGCAACATCACTACAATTCAATGCTATCACTGACTCCTCGTGCGCTCACAAGCCATGGGATCCCATGTACCAGCATTATCAGCCAGGTCATCTCACCTGACTCACAATAAGACTTTACACCTCTCAGTTTATCCCCATATGTCCTTGAACCATCTCTCCATGTCTTCCATCTCCATATATTAAATACTTATATGTTCTTAAACTCAGACATAAACCACCCATTGTCCGTCTATGAAGTCTCCACACACTTCTATGAACAATAAGGAGCTATACAGACAATTTTCTAGTTCTGATGAGAGTGTGAACCACCTAAACCTCCTTTGTTGCATTTTAAGCTTCTTTGGCAGGTGGTGTTTCTTCTAGTGAGTGTGAGATGCTTAATAAAGACCAACTGAGCACACATATCGAGAAGTTGCCAGTGCACCACAACAATCGGGCCAAAGCTCAAAAAAATTGGCTTTAAAGGTAAATGTAATACACTCTTTTACTTTTAAAAACCTAGATGGACATGGTAGTACAATGGTAAGCATTGCTTGTAAACAAGTCCGCCATCCTGGGATCAATCACTGCACCAGTATGCTCTCCATGTGTCTATGTAGGGTTTTCCTCCCCATCGCCAAAGGCATGCAGGTTGAGCTAATGGGTGAGTCAAAACTGACTCTGTGATGGATGGGTACCCCACTCAGGGCTGGGCCCTGCCCGAATAGCTCTGTAATCCTGAACTGGATTATGCAGATTTGAATATTTTAAATAATAAGTTTAAACTACCCCCCCCCCCTTACCCGAACCCCCAGACACAAGACAGAGGGGCAGACCCCATATGCCATTAAGAATTTTTCTAGGAGCTGTTTATACACGATGTGTTGTCACTCCAACCCATCCATCCATCCATTATCCAACCCGCTGAATCCAAACACAGGGTCACAGGGATCTGCTGGAGCCAATCCCAGGGCACAAGGCAGGAACCAATCCCGGGCAGGGTGCCAACCCACCGCAGGACACACACAAACACGCCCACACACCAAGCACACACTAGGGCCAATTTAGAATCGCCAATCCACCTAACCTGCATGTCTTTGGACTGTGGGAGGAAACCGGAGCGCCCGGAGGAAACCCACGCAGTCACAGGCAGAACATGCAAACTCCACACAGGGAGGACCCAGGAAGCGAACCCAGGTCCCCAGGTCTCCCAACTGTGAGGCAGCAGCGCTACCCACTGTGCCACCATGCCGCCTCACTCCAACCCTCATCAGGATAAGTGGAGTGAAACTTTACCTGCTGATTTTATTTTGTAATTCAGTCAACACCAAGTCTGCCACCATTTTGTAGAGAGGCTGCCTGACTGCAGCCTAGTGGCTCTCATTTTTTTGTTTTACTGTTACATAAAGTGAATACATTTTTGTTTAATATTGTATCATGTGTTCACATCCACAGAAAAAAATGGCATGAATGCAATAGCTGGAAGTGGTGCCAGAAGGACACCCCTTTCTATATTTTATTTAAGAATATACAAGTTTAAGAATTAAAATGGTGGCCCAGTGGGTAAAACTGCTGCCTCGTGGATCCAGCATCCTGGGTTTGGATCCTGTCTGTGTGGAGTTTGCATGTCCTCCCCATGTTTGTTATTCCCGTTTTCCTTCTACATAGCCAAAAATCATTTATTGGAGACTTGAAATCAGCCCTATGTGTGGGGTGTGGGTGCATGAGTGGACTCTGTGATGGACTGATGTCCTATCCAGGGCTGATATTCACCTTATTCTTCTGGGATGGGTGCAGCCCTTCTGATTTGAATTAAACAGATTTGAGAGTTATGATTTTTTTATGAAATCAGACTGCTACACAATAAAATAGTTTTCCACAAAAATGAACAAAATGATAACTGTTTTTAAAAAATGTTAGCATAGGCACTAGAATGGCTGCCTTAAAGCTCCAGGGGCTCATCTTACTGTCTGTGTGGGATCTGGACATCTATCCAAGTCTGAGAATTTTGTTCTCACATCCCAAAGACGAGTAGTTAAATTAGCTTGCAATTTTAAATTCATCCAGTTAAAGTATGCCCTGTGATGGACTGGCACTGCGTCTAGGGTTTATCGTCCCACTTTGCAACAGATGCTGTCAGACTGGGCTCCTGCTCCCTGTGATTACAGACCTGGAAATGGCAGGTTCAGCAAATGCATGAATGCTCTGTAAGAACTACGGCCACAGTCCTTTCCATTTCTTTGTCATGCAAAGTTAGACTGAAAAGCTCTACTCGCCTCAAATATGGTCCCCTCAATATCTTAGGAAGTCAATACAACACGACCACCCAACAGAAACGGCTTGGAAAACAACACATGCCCTGTGAGGTCCACCCCAGGACCACCTCTTCTAGACGCATGACCTCAGGAGCATGCCTAAACTGGAGGAGAGAACTGCAGTTCCCTTTCTACTTGAACCAAAGTGGAACTCCATCCATTTATGTAATTGGCTGACACCTTCATCACATCGATTTACAACTTTTATACTAGTACTAGGGTGTTGTACTGTGTTAGCCATTATGAATGTAGTGAGAAGTCAAATAAAATGTGCCTGAAGAAGGGGCCTGAGTTGCCTCAATTGTAATCTTTTTTAGTTAGCCAATAAAAGGTGTCATTTTACTTGACTTCTCACAACATTTTTCATACAATTAGTTACGTTTCTTTCGGTTTTCCAATTGGAGCACAAGCAGGTCAAGTGACTAGCTCAGGGTCATACAATGTCAGTATTGGGATCTAAACCCACAACTTCAGGGTTTAAAGTTCAAAGCCCTAACCACTACATCACACTATGGGTGCCCACCAGAAGGGTCATCCATCCACCCAATGGAAATCCGTAAAAAAAAAAGGTTTCCGCTCATTTTGACATTTAGTTGCCCTCCCTAAGATATCCAAATGTCTAACCCAGGATGACTTCCTAATAACAACACTTAACATGACTAGTCAAATGTCTGGAGGTGTCAAGAAATTTTCATGCTTTTTATTGTAAATTATTACCTTTTTTTATCAAGATACCTTGCAGCTGATTTGAAAATATAGCCAAGAAATTTCTAGTGTTTCTAATGGCTATTACTGCTTGAAATGACTGATTTTTAATGCATTATTCACATATAACTGTAAGGCCCCAGTTTGAGCAGCCATTCGTTCAGTGTGCTAATGGTCAACTCCCTTAGCTTATCCTTAATTCGTCATGCGTTAATTCTAATTGGTTATTAGAGAAACCTTTTTAATTGCATTAGCACAGCTGTTTTTGTATTCAGTTGTGTTGCAAGGTACTGGCATTCCTAAAGTTCGGTTCTAGTTCCAAAAATGGCTAAACTGAAACAGCTTCCTCAAGAGGTGTGTCAGTCTTATTGTTTTATTGCAGATTAAAGGCTATTCCATGTGGGAAATGGCCAAAAAACTAAATCTTTCATGCCAAGATATCTATTACTTTCTTGAGAGAAGAGAGTGAACTGGAACAGACCAGGACAGAAAAAGAAGAGGAAGGCCCAGATGGATAACTTCATAAGAGGAGAAAGACATCAGAGTCTGTACTTGGAGAAACAAACACCTTGCAGGACTTCAGTTGGCTTCTTTCTTAAATAAACACCAGACACCATCGTCATCTGCATCAGAGAAAAAAGACGACTACAGGATGCTGAGCCATAATATGTTTTTCCAGTCATCTTCTGTCCAATGTCTGTGTTCTTTTACCCATTTTCACTTTTCTTTTTAATTGTCAGTTACACATATGGTTTTTTTCTTTGAAACTCTGCCTCTAAGGCCAACTGGTATTGGGTGCGTATTATTTAACGAAGAAGCCAAATAAGGACCTTTAGAGCATTTGTTTGTCACACTAGTACTAGGGTGTTGTACCGTGTTAGCCATTATGAATGTAGAGAAAAGCCAAACAAAATGACACCTTTTATTGGCTAACTAAAAAGATTACAATATGCAAGCTTTCGAGGCAACTCAGGCCCCTTCTTGCCTGAAGAAGGGGCCTGAGTTGCCTCGAAAGCTTGCATATTGTAATCTTTTTAGTTAGCGGGGCCTGAGTTGCCTCGAAAGCTTGCATATTGTAATCTTTTTAGTTAGCCAATAAAAGGTGTCATTTTGCTTGGCTTTTGTCACACTACATATTCTGATGTCCTTCTCCTCTTATGCAGTTGCCCATCTAGGCCTTCCTTCCCCATCTTTTTCCATCCTGGTTGGATCCAGATTTCCCTTTTCTCTCAATCTTTGTACGGAAGCTTCAGTTTCTTAGCAATGTGTCATATAAAATAACCTTTATTTTGCCAAAACAAAAAAAAAAAACTAACAATAGACAGACATGTTTAATGAGAAAGTGGTTTAATTTGGGCCATTTATGAACTCAGATCTGAACTTTAGCAATGCCAGTATCTTGTAACCCAAGTGAACAGAATAACAGGCTTCAGTGGAGCTAAATGCAATCACAAAGGTTTCTCTAATAACCCATTAGCATTAACATGTGACTAATTAAAGATAAGCTAAGGGAGTTGACCATGAGGACATTGAAGGAACATTGTTATAAAAAAGGGGCTTTGCATTCATATGTGAATCAGGGCTGTCTTAACATATGGGCACAATGTTGCACTGGCCAGGGGCCCACGACTTTTCTGATGCTGATGTATGTTTGTGTTGTACTATCAAAACAGTGGCCCCAGTGCATTGCTTTGCCCTGGGGCCTATGATGCTGCTATGATGCCCGTGATTCAGTCATTTCAAGTGGTAATAACCATTATAAACACAAGCAATGTCTTGGCTATATTTTAAAACCAATTTAATGGTATCTTGATACAAGATGATCAATTTCTATCAAAAACATAATGTCCAGACTTTTGACTGGCAGTGTATGGAGCTTATGTGTAGAGTGGGAATAGTCTGTGCAGAAAACAGTGAAAGACATCTGTAAAGCTCTTAAACAAAAGCCTAGAAGCATGTTACTTTTGACAAGGCTGAATGTGTGGGAATGAATTAAAGATGCGTTTTTATATAAAAATGACGTGACGTTTCTTTCTGGAGGTTGGCCTTTTGGTGTATTTGTTTAGGTGTTCAAACATCTGTTCGCAATGCTGCTCAATATATTAAGGGGAGACTTCATTAGTGATCCTCAGTCAGTTTGAAATGGCTATAAAATGAAGGCTGTGACGCGTTCCAGCAAAACTCCGAAACGAAGCCATGTTTCGGGACTCTGCGTGTGTCCTTTCAGATACATTTGCGGAGGTGGTGAACTTTGTAAGGTAAAACGAAACTGATTTCATCTGGGGAAAATGCATAGTTACGTTCAGGTGTATTAGGGATATATGCTATGCAGTTATATAATTAAAAATGCAACATGTTTGAAGCCGGCGGTGAACATGTAAACTGTATGGCTGCGAACGCCCGCAGTGTGGCTAACAAGCGTTAAGACTTCGATTTTAACACCTAATCCGAAACACAAAGTGGAAGGCAACGCGTTGGCACCTCTCACCTACTGCTGTCTCCGCAAGGGGAGCTTCAGGATAAACGGCTTTCAAAACACGCTGCGCCCAGCGAAATGGGAGGTGGAGGACGAAGAGGAGGAGGAGGTGGGAGAAGAAGAGGAAGCGGAGGAGGTCGCATCTCGGCGCCTCAATAGGCTTCTCCACGGCTGCCATGGCAACACTCCTAAAACACGTCAAGCGAGATCCGTGTACGGACGGACTAAAGGATTGTGTCCTAAAATCGATGCTTGTCAGAACAACTTGGGAGCAACCGGGGAAAGTGCGCAGGGCAGTAAAACCACCTGTGGATAAACGAGCGCCACCCAGGGTTCCAGCGAAGGAAGCAAACTGGGGGCTCCGCAGTTTTCGCTCTTTGGCTTTCCTGGTTATGAAAATGCGATTGTATCTTTCTGGAAATTATGCCAACGCCCAAAGTGCAAGCCGAATGTTTATGCTGAGCACCTCCAAGCTCGTCGCACGGCTTACGGGTTGTGTCTACAGGAACACTAACAACGGGTCTATCGATCGGGCACCCGGGCTACGGTGGCAACAACCGCCACCCCATTTTATGAGCACAGATCATTCTGTCATGCCATAATTTGGAAAGTTTTTCAAATAAGAAAAAAAAAACTCGATTGCTTATTTATTCGCCTATTTAGAATGTCGTACCGCAGAACAGGTATAACGTGTTTAAAGCTCAAATAGGAACTGCTCATCACTTACTCAGAATTGAGAAAAGTACGCGCAACAACATCTTGGTATGGATTCGTAGCCAACGAAGTATGAATGGCTTCACCCCGCCGATCGTGAAGACTATGACCCCACATGACAGTTTAAATGCGGGTCACTAAAGCTCAGGGGTTTAAACTCGCTAACCAGTTGCGCGCACACACACACACACAGAAGCCCCCTCCCTTTCCATTCCGTGCCCGGCTCCCACCCTGCACCCTTGTCAGTGTCTGGGCGATGATCAGCTCGGATGCGGCTCGCGGAAGCAGAGAGCCACGGCTTCCTGAAAAAAAGCAAGGACGAAACAAAGAAGCGGCGCGGCGCACTCACGTTGATCTTCAGGTCCTGCAGAGCCACGCTCATGGTGGACAGAGGGGGGCTGCCGTTCAGCTCTCCCGATTTGCACCGTGCGACTCCCCAGCCATTATCTTAGCTGCATCGCCATCCGCGCGGGCGCCGCTTCCTCCTGGTTGCCTGCCTCTCTAACCGGCTTCGCAGCCTTTCCCTGGATGAGGCCGCTGATTTTTTTTTAGTTCGATCGCTTTGATTTGCGCTGGACTCGCATTCGCAGACCGGTCCTTCAACGCCAGATCACTCCCCCCCCCCTACCCCCCACCTCTTCTCTCTCTGACTCTCTCTTCTCTCTCTCTCTCCCTCGCTCCCCCTCTCCCCCTCCCCAACGGTTACTATGACAAAAAACCCATTGTAGTTCACTCAGCATCAGGTGAGACATGTGCGCTGTGCTCCCTGTGCTCTCCTCTGCTGTCCCCACGGTGCTAGCGTAACGCGTGTAGTGAATGACGCTCCTTCAATTGCTCAGTGCCAGAACGCGAACTGACACAGAAGAGTACCCAAGATAGACCTGACATCAGCCCATCCCGATGGATCCGCCGGGATTTATTGATTATTTGTGAGATCCCCATCTGCTGATGCCAACCGACGCCGAAGCCTCATCACAATCTTTCATTACATCACGTCTGTCCTTCATCACCCTGCACCATCAGATTAATTCGGCTCATACTTATTTACAGATGTGCGGCATTGAGAGGCTCATTTTCTGTATGAGCCTAAAACCCCTTCATGACAAATGCTCTTTGTCTGGGTTTTAATCTTCCTCTGAGAAACAATGCACCCATTTCTTCTCTGGCTGGTGTTATTCTTTGGTTGTCCATCCTTTATCATTTCCATTCACATATGTGTTCATTTGTGTTCACTTTTTGTGTGCTACACATAGTATCAGAATATGGTCGAAGTTTAAATGAAAATAGAATTTTATGCAACATTCAGAATTATCCATCTGGTTTTGCAAAGCCACTTAAGCCAATTATGGATGTCAGGAGCATTTCTCAGCAGAACTGAATGTGAAGCATGAATCAAACTAGATATCATGGCAGCTCAGGGCAGGAAGGGTACGCTCATGACCAGACTCATCCAAAGTTTTTTTAGATAAATAGACTGACAAAGAACTAACATTGTGGAAAAAAAACACTATCTATTTTCCTACTACTTTCACATTTAAAGGTGGTATACTGACATAGCAGATTTCACAGTTGCCTCACACTGCTTGAACAGGGATGCATTCTGTGTGAAACTGGCATACTTACCCTGTGTTCATGTGCACTTTCTCTTTAGACACTGGCTTCTTTTCACATCTTTATCCAAACTTACCTGAGATACAATTGGCTACAACACTTTTATCCATCCATCCATCCTCTTCCGCTTATCCGAGGTCGGATCGCGGGGGCAGCAGCTTGAGCAGAGATGCCCAGACTTCCCTCTCCCCGGCCACTTCTTCTAGCTCTTCCGGGAGAATCCCAAGGCGTTCCCAGGCCAGCCGAGAGACATAGTCCCTCCAGCGTGTCCTGGGTCTTCCCCGGGGCCTCCTCCCGGTTGGATGTGCCCGGAACACCTCACCAGGGAGGCGTCCAGGAGGCATCCTGATCAGATGCCCAAGCCACCTCATCTGACTCCTCTCGATGCGGAGGAGCAGCGGCTCTACTCTGAGCCCCTCTCGGATGAATGAGCTTCTCACTCTATCTTTAAGGGAAAGCCCAGACACCCTGCGGAGGAAACTCATTTCAGTTGCTTGTATTCGCGATCTCGTTCTTTCGGTCACTACCCATAGCTCATGACCATTGGTGAGGGTAGGAACATAGATCGACTGGTAAATTGAGAGCTTCACCTTGCGGCTCAGCTCCTTTTTCACCATGACAGACCGATGCAGAGCCCGCATTACTGCGGATGCTGCACCGATCCGCCTGTCGATCTCACTCTCCATTCTTCCCTCACTCGTGAACAAGACCCCAAGATACTTGAACTCCTCCACTTGGGGCAGGATCTCGCTACCAACCCTGAGAGGGCACTTTTATGATTTTTCCAATTGGAGCACAGGCAGGTGCGGTGACTTGATGGTGTCAGTAGTGGGATTTGAACCTACCACTTCTGAGTTTGAAGTCCAAAGCTTCACTACCAGCCAATGTAATTTGTTTTACCTATTGGAGCACAGGCAGGTGAAGTAACTTGCTTATGGTCCACACAGAGTCAGTAGCAGGATTTGAACACACAACCTCAAGATTTCGGGTCCAAAGCCTTAACCACTACATCACACTACTGGTTCTTACATTTTTTGACAGCTTAATGTGCCATGTCATGAGTATAAATATGTGAATGACTGTGCTTTGTCATGGAGCAATGTACCCATTTGGCACTGGTCCAGGTGTTAAAATAAACAAATACACAAAGTGGGTTTATACTGTACATATACAGTATCTATCTATCTATCTATCTATCTATCTATCTATCTATCTATCTATCTATCTATCTATCTATCTATCTATCTATCTATCTATCTATCTAAACATTCCTTAGAGTTTATGGTCCATGCCGAGATGATAGTATCATGCAGGACAGTGGATACTGTTAGGCTAACCTGAAGTTGCATTTGTGGTCCTAGAACCAGATTAAGATGATACATGCTTTGTGAGATGTCACTTTATTCTGTTGGGCGTATTAATTTGGAAAAGAGTTAGCATTGGCCATACAGGGATACTTGTGTAAAGCATCAATGCTTAAGAATGCTGTGATGTTCAAATGAAGCTAAACTGGCATTATAAGGCATTACGTGAGCTGAGAAGACATTCCCACTTCATTATAGTATCTCCACCAATCTGTACCACAGAAACAAGGAAGATCTATAGTTCCGTGATGTTTATACTACAGTATATTCTATTTCCATTATCTGGATGTCATAGCAAAAATTAATATTCTTCCAACCTGGGGACATTTTTTTTCAATCTTTAGTCTCCCAGTTTTGGTGACAACACGCCCACTTATGGTGATGATTGTATATTTTTTGTTAGACTAGTGATGCTTTCTCTTGGAATTATTGCTAAGTTTGTATTATACCTCATTTCAGAATATCAAACAGGGGTTAAACACTAAAACATTGTTAGATAATGTTAATGAAAGGGCATGCAGGAGCCACAAGCTGGGCTCAATGACCCTCAGGCACAGCTCGTCACTAAAAGTAACGAAATGGCATCCTCAGGTTGCAAGGAAGTTAACACATTGCTGGCTACTGTTGAACAGCCGCTGAAGGAGCCAGCATACAAAAAACACAAGCAAGCTAAAGCTGAAAGTCAACTGAAAGAGGCACAAAGTGAAGACGCACAAGAGAGAGCTGCAATAGGTCAGAGAGTGGGTGTGACCCAGACTCCTGATAGGGGGGAGACAGACAGCAGTAAGCAAGACATAACTGCTTTACTGTAAGGGTTGGCAACAAGAAAACAGAGAGGAGAGATTGCAGTCACCTATTATGATGGACTGATGCGTTAACATTTCAGTACTGTTGTAACTCAGGTTGTATAATATAATTTGGTTATGCCTGTTTGCTTGTGTTTTGGCATGATTTATGATTTGTTAATTGATAAATACACTGAGAGCACCTACTCTCGTGTCTTGCTTCTTGCACTAGCCATTAGCTAGGAAGGGTTTGTTGGGAGACGTCACTCAAGAGGTGTAGGGTCATTTGACTATATTTGATTGAGTGCAGGCTTGTAGGCCCAGAAGTAGGGCATATTACTGCCATGGGGTCAAGTGATACCCTGCCACAGAGGAGGAACCAATAGCAGGAAGAGGTGGATCAAAGTAACTGCCTTATGACCAACTGATGTCAACCCATCAGACATGAGCTGGGAGGTACGTTAAGAGGCACAAGTAACAGGCTGTGACACTCCAGGCTGTATTCCAGAAGAACAGGACAGAGCAACGGTCATGTACAGTAGCTGGTAAGTGGCTTAGGAATGGGATATCTTGTTGCACAGAAAGGGGATTATCTTTTAGAGGGAAGCACATCCCACACCTTCAACAGCAAAACCCTACTACAGAATTATCTTCCTATTCTTACCTGACAGATGTTGAGGTTAGTGTGATCTTCCTATCTGTTGAAAGATCAGAGAAGTCCTTCTGCACATCACTGTTGTAAAGAATTGTTATTGAGTATTGTCATTTCTGCTACACCTTTCCTACACCATGGGTATTAATATAGAGTTTCCCCATCAACCTCTTGCAGTCTTAACAGCTTCCAATTTTCCGGGAAGGCTTTCCACAAGATTTTGGAGTGTGCCTGTGGGAATTTGTACTCATTTATGGGGTAAGGCACTGGTGTTGGATGAGAAGACTTGTCTTGCAAATGGCAGTCCAATTCATCCCAAAGGTGTTTAATAGGATTGAGGTCAAGGCTTTTTGCAGGTAACTCAAGTTCCTGCACCTCAAATGCATCAAACCATGTCCTTATAAAACTGTTACCACAAAGTTGGAAGTGCCCAGCTGTCTAAAATGGATTAACAGTATCCTTCACTTGGTCTAGCCCAAACCCTGAAAAAGAACACCAGCCCACTATCTCTCCTCAACCAAACCTTACAGTTGGCACTATGCAGTCCGGGTGGTAGTGTTCTTTTGGCTTCTGCAAAACCCAGAATTGTCCATCAGATTGCCAGATAGTGAAGCGTGGTTCATCACTCAAGGGAACACTTTTCCACTGATCCAGAGTCCAATGGTGTCATCCTTTACACTATTCCAGCCAGCACTTGGCTTTGCACATTGAGATTTTAGGCCTGCATGCAGCTGCTCGACCATGAAAACCGAGGTCATGATCCTCCTGATACACAGCTGGTTTGCTAATATTACTTCCAGAGGAACTTTAGAACTCTGTTGAGAGTATTGTAACAAAGGAGAGAGTATTGTAACAAAGGATAGGCGATGTCTATGTACAATATGCTTCAGCACTCAGCAGCCCCAATCTACCAGTTTGTGTGGCCTTCCATATCATGGCTGAGATGTTGTTGGTTGTAGATGCTTCCACTAATTCCACTAACAGTTAGCTTGGGTGGATCTAGAAGAACAGAAATTTCACATATTGACTTGTGACACAGGTGTCATCCCATGACAGTGCCATGTTTAACGTCACTGAGCTCTTCAGTATGACGCTGCCAGTATGATTCAGTATGATTCTACTGTCAGTGCTTGTCAATGGAGATTGAATGGCAATGTGATTGATGTTATGTACCTGGTAACTACATGAGCTCAAAAAATCTATCTATCTATCTATCTATCTATCTATCTATCTATCTATCTATCTATCTATCTATCTATCTATCTATCTATCTATCTATCTATCTATCTATCTATCTATCTATCTATGATCTCTCATTTGACAGCACTTAGCATCTTCATGATATAATAGATAGATAGATAGATAGATAGATAGATAGATAGATAGATAGATAGATAGATAGATAGATAGATAGATAGATAGATAGATAGATAGATAGATAGATAGATAGATAGATAGATAGATAAATGTGTGTGTCTGAGAATTATCTTAGTGAAAATGGCTGCATGTAGGCCTGACATATATTGTCATATTATTGGTTATAGGTTCTTTGTGACATGAAGCCACTAGGTTAAACAGGAGAGTGGATATGGTAGGTGATGGTTCTGCACATTGTGGCACACCTCTCGCCTTCTGGCTGTATGCAATTTAAGAATGTTGTGTAGACTGAACCGTTAAAGTGAAGACAAACTTGATGCTGAAGATAACCCAATGCCAGTCCATTGCAGTCCATAGTGCTCAAGAATGACAACATTTCAAATGCAGAGTGTAATGAAGAAGAAACTCAGTACCAGACAACATGAATGAAATTTCACCTGTTTGTTACCACCCTGTAGCCCATAACCTGGGGTGTTACCCTGAAACCAACAAAAAGTGTTGATGTACACAAGGAGACTAGAAAATCCCACAGATTTACATGGTGTTTCTCTTGAAACTTGCATCAGAAATATCTCAAAAGTAGCATGAACGCCTTCCTTCTACTCTTGTTGGCAGTCACATTCATTTGCTATATTTATGTGGCCAACAAGGGAAGCAATGTGTTGTTGGGCTCACCATCTGATCCTCAGGTCTAGTCAAATTCTTTTGCTCATGTAAATATGTCCTTAAGAGATTTACAATGTGCTGCAGCTGTACAAGTGTCCTTGTGTCACCATATTCTACTTTCCACATTTACAGTTATCACTTATTTTAAATGACCTCAAGGTGACCAGTGACATTTACAATGTTATGTTACAGCCAGGGTTTACTACCTAGTTTATGTTTATTTTACTTTTTATTGTCATTTCATTTTTTTTGTTCTCTATGTAGCATTTTTTTTAATATTGCTATGCTTTATTTAAGATTATGTTTTGAATACATGTGCTAGACGGGTACATTCTTTGTTTTCTGTGCATGGAACCCCACAAGATGCGTCAAATTTCAAATAGTGAGTATCATATTAAGGTATTGTGAAATTTTAATTCTGTACTTTTTATTTAGTCTCTGCAATACAGATTTGGACTTGTTTGCTTTGGATGACCTTCTTTTAGGTGGTCCTCACAGGTGGCGCAGTGGTAGTGCTGCTGCTTTGCAGTAAGGAGACTGGGGAAGATTGTGGGTTTGCTTCCTGGTTCCTCCCTGTGTGGATAGCGCTTTGAGTACTGAGAAAAGCGCTATATAAATGTAATGAATTATTATTATTATTATTATTATTATCCCTTTTCCCCCTATTTTGCCTTTATACATTTTTGTTCTCTTGTTATTTATGTAAATAAATACTTTATTTTTTAAAGATAAATGGATGATTTTGTCCTGTAAATGAGAGGGTTTTTGCAGTTTCCCTCTCACTTGGAGGGCATTTTTGTAGATCTTGGACATCTGAAAGTATTTTTGAACTTCTAAATCCTATGTCTGATTTTGAGCCTGAGCAAGCTTTGAAGTCTGCCAGTTGAGTTTGGGGTCAGGCTGACTGGGTGGAGGTCTATTACCCCTTTTGCTATTTTGTATATACAAGTCATGATGCATGAGTGTAACACATGTGTATCTATCTATTCACTGAGTGCAAGGCAGGAGCCAAACTAGACATAGATACGAGAAGATGTATTGATCTAGTCATGAACAGATGCAGAACTGCTCTAACCTCATGGCAGTTTCCATGACAATTTCAGCAAGTAAGTATTTCAGTAAGTAGCTATGTTTTCCCACAAGGTGCATTTCATTGTTTAATTTGGTTAACATTATTAAGTTGTTCACTAAAAACATATATCCCATCAGAATTAGTCTCCTTCCACCAGATTCATGAAGTTAAGCAGAATATAAAGTTATTGTATCTTATTTTATTTTTTTATAATAATCCCAACACCCTCTCTGTAGGGTGTACCATTTATTATAGATACCAAAACAAAATAATCTGTGGTCTGAATGAGGACAGATTTTCAGATTTCGCTTTAACCCTTTGCAGTCGTATTTAATTTTCAACGTCACGCTACATTAGTTGTAATTAATTATTGAAAAAACGGCAATAATTACAGCAGTTATTTTTTTCAAGCACGTAGGAATAACACAGGCCACTTTTCTCGACCAGGCGACTGTGCAAATCGGTCAGAAACTTGCAGGGCCACCAGCGGTGGCCTGACGACCTATAGCGCACTTTTTACTAAGGCCAGTTTTCTGGCCTAACGACCGCAAAGGGTTAATGGTGATTATTGTAAGCCCAAAGCGCTGAAACATACTGATTGTGAGACGAAAGAAGATAAGGGCTGTGTATGACCCAGAAAGAACCTCAATTTTCAAATTAAAAAAAGAGAAAAAAGTTCAGGGCTGTTATGTTTTGCTGTGTGGGTAAGGCTCTGTGAATCTAAACATATACGAGTATCCCTGGTAAAAGTCAAAAGTCAAAGACTGTCCAGCACCACGGACAGGGCGTGAACAGCTTCTTTCTTATTTAGTTCTGTTGCCCTTAAATGTTGGGACAGTGTGAGGCATATTTGGAATCACAGGTGACTTAGAGTTACTGTAGATTTGACTCCTCTCCTTTAGGGACGAGGGAGCCTGTTTAAGAATGCTTTGGTTAGCAGCTTAATTTAAGATGTGGAAGGGCTTCTTGGCAGGTCATCAAAGGTTGCATTGGTCTGCATGTTTTAAGCCCACTATGTTTCAGGCCTGTAGCACATGTATTAAGAAGTTCTTTTTTCTTTCCAAGTCCTCCTTGACTTGACTGAAATGATTCTGTTCTTCTTTTATACAGTCCACACTCCAAACATTAACATAGAAAGCAACCTCTCTCACATCTATCAGAGGCTATAATTCTACTTTTTTGTCCTTTCTTAGAACAGGATGGTAGCCAACATGAATTATGCATCATATGGGTAGAACAAGTCTGAGCAACATCCTGAAGACACAAATCAGGTTTTCTAACATTTCTCACTGTGACTCCATGGTGGCTGGTTTGTTAATCCGAAAAAGACAAGAAGAAGAACACTTTCAGGTCTTGGAGATTGTACTGCACTCTGAAGGAAGTGAATCTGTCATCCTTGAGCCAGTGCATGGTTGTGTTTATTGCTGTCAGAAAAAGGACATGCTGCTATTGTTAGATCTTTGCAGATATCTGTGGGAATGTTTCAGAAGAAGGATCAAGCCCTCTTTTAAGGACAGCTACAGTACTTACTGATGACCTTGCTAGTCACCCTGCTCCTTTATAGCTACATGGTAATTTGGTTAGCAGAGGCTTGACATCCATCCATCCATCCATTTTCATCTGCCAGCTTTTGAACTAAAATTTTAATGATAATCTTGAATGAATGTCAATCATATGTTAATTCTATATGAATGTCAATTCTATAGCATTACAGAACAGTTTACTATTAATGGTACCTACAATAAATTTGCAGGGCAGTCAAACTCTCTATACTGTTTCACACATTGTGGTTTAGAGATGGCTGGATATAAAGGTACAGAAATGTCACAGTAACATTTATAGAAATATATTATTTGAACCTGTTCATTCTACTTCTTCTTCTTCTTCTTCTTCTTCTTCTTCTTCTTCTTCTTCTTCTTCTTCTTCTTCTTATTATTATTATTATTATTATTATTATTATTAATGTTATTATTATTAGTAGTAGTAATAGTAGTAGTAGCTTTAAAAAACCTGTTGTTCACAGGCTAGTGACATTCAACAAGGCAAATTTTCAGAAAAGCAGACATGTGAACAATAAAGCATTGTCTCTTTTAGGGTACACATAATTCTTGTCATATATTGTGCATGAACATGAGACAGTCCCAACAACTAGTTTGCAGAAGGAGTGGCTGATCAGTTGTTTCATCTTCTTGTATGTGGTGGTCAAATATGCAATTGTGACAACCTGCCACTACAGGTTGTTTAGTTTACTACATTACATTGCTTTGAACACTCAAATTCATTCTGGTAGAAACTGACTGAAAATGGATTAGCAGAAGATGGCCTTGGAAATGTCCAGATCTCAGGCCTTTTGAGTTATGACTGTGGGAGTGATATAAAAACGTGTCCATGCTATCAAGCCATGTGATATGTGAGATTTCTAACAGAAAATTGAAAATGTGATTGCAACAATACCACCAGAAATGAACATCACGCTTTACAGACCATCTGGAGAAACTTCCAGGCATGTGTTAACAATGACAGCAAAAAAGTAGAGACTTTCTCACTTTGAGAGCTATTAACATGCATTTCTTGTCATGTTGCATTGTATTATCTGTTCTGTTTAAATTAAAAATGATATTTCCACAGTCCGTAAGCTTTAAAATTTCATGAAGAACAGTTTGTATTGTCATTTTGAAGTACCTATCGGATATATAGCAGCTTTGTGTCTTACTAGCAAATATAATAATCATTTATGCATATTAAAAACCTTTACTTTTGTGCACCTTAGGACCAAACATTATTATACAACTTATTATGCACAATGTAACTAAAAATATAAAACACAGATAGATAACAGATAATTAATAATGGTGCTGAAGTTGTTTGTGATGCATTAGCACTCAAAAACACCTTTATGAAAGTGTAATTGGCTTCACTAATTTGTTAAATCTGTCTTTATATTCTATTAGATCTTTTGCATATATAACATTCCAAAATTTTGGTATATTCCTTGTATAGAAATTCAATTTAAATACTTTCTGAAGGGAAGGTCCCACTATGTATAAGGCAGGAACCAGCTTGAGACAGATGCCAGTACACCAACAAAAACATATGTCGAGCAAGTAAACTTAAATGATTGTGAGCGTAAACATAGATGGAAAAAGTACTATATGACAAGACAGACAGACAGACAGACAGACAGACAGACAGACAGACAGACAGACAGACAGACAGACAGACAGACAGATAGATAGATAGATAGATAGATAGATAGATAGATAGATAGATAGATAGATAGATAGATAGATAGATAGATAGATAGATAGATAGATAGATAGATAGATAGATAGATAGATAGAGGTTTGGTACACCTGAAAGGAAACCCTGTATATTCAAAACAAAACGTGAGTTTAAAACATAACTCAAGTTTAAAATCCAGTAGTTTCCAGCTCACGAACATGATGAGGTGTTCAACACTGTCAACGCCTTGGCTCAATGCAGCACAGAGACCTGTGTCCAAAACGTTAGTCTGTAAAATAAAAGAAGAAAAGTCAGGAGTAATCAAAACTAGCACTGATGTAAGTGCTCACTTTATGTGACGGAATACAACCATGTTAGGGGTCCACTCATTTGTAACCTCAGACAAGGGCACTGCTCTTTCAGAACCATGAGAAACAAACTGGCGATAGTAGCCTGCTGGTCCTTAGAAAGTTTGCACCTGCTTATTGTTTTTCAGACAGGGCCAGATCATGATGACATCAATTCTGGCACATTGTGGATGAACTGATCCCTTGTCCATTAAGCAGCCTAAATATTTGGTCTTGCATCGAACTGTGAAAGATTAAGTCGACGGAAGTTGCTGCAAAAGCATCAACTACTGTTAGGCTTAGAGACAAGGACTATGGGACTAGACCAGGGAATTACACTTTCCTCTATAAATGCATGGTCTAGCATCCTCCTGATCTCCAGTTCCACTTCAGCTCTTTTTGCTACTGGGAGATGATATGAGTTTTCTTGGATGATGACACCTGGTTCTGTAATGATGTCAAGTGCAATCAGGGAAATTCTTCCAGGTTGCTCATTCACCACTTCTGGGACAGACAGGATTGCTGCTTTGAGCTCATATCATTGACTGGGCATCAGATTAAGACCAAATTTAAAGTTTTTTTTTGAGTGATGTAAGAACGAGGTTGGTTGGAGTAGGGATTGGGATCCTTGTCCTACCATAGTTTCAACAGATTCATGTAGTATACTCCTTCTGTTGGCCAATGGTTTTTTTGATTCACAAAACAGTCAACCAACCCTCCCTCTCTTTAAATTTGTATAAGCATTGGTAATGTACCAGTAATTTTGGGTAGTGGGAATCAAGACTATGACATGGTCTCTGGGCTGTAATTCCTGATGTGTTGTTCTGCAGTCAAGCCTGGGCTGACTGTGCACGCTATATACTTTCTTTTATAATCTTTGGAATTTTGCCAAATCTATTGCATAACTGTGCAATATATTCTAAGATGTAAGTGGAGGGCAGGGCCTCTTCCTCCCATCCATCTTTTAGAATGTCCAATAGGCCCCAGGGTTGATGACCATAGAGTAATTCAAATGGGGAGAAGTTCTTAGAGGTTTATGGGACCTCCCGATAAGCAAAAAGTATGAGGGGGACTAGCTGGTTCCAGTTCCTTCCATCCTCGCTGACCACCTTGTGAAGCATTTGTTTGAGTGTTTGTTTAAACCGCCCTACTAAACCATCAGTTTGAGGATGATATACTGAGGTTTTTAAATGCTTGATGTGGAGTAACTTGGCAACTTCCCTAACTTTTCCAAGGTGAAGGGTGCCCCTTGGTCTGTGAGGACTTCTCTAGCGATACTGGCATATGTGAAAACAACTACCAACTCCCATGCGATGTTCTTGGAGTTGTCAAGACTCAGGGGAATTGCCTCAGAGTGTCATGTTGTGTAGTCAACGATTATTAAAATATGTTTGTGACCACATGCAGAAGGCTCCAAGGATCCTATTATTTGGACCCCTATTCTTTCAAACAGGATGTCAATGAACAGGATGAGAACAAGAGGAGCATGGTCCTTCTGAGGAATCTGAAGCAGCTGACACTCTGGGCAAGAAGCACAAAATTGGCAGACCTCCTCGTTTATTCTCGCCCAATAAAATCAGAACTTAATCCATTCTAGTGTCTTTTTGGTTCCCAAATGGGCATCTAAAAGCTAATTCACAAACTGCCGCTTGTAGGCTCACGGGATTCATTGGACTAGCAGCAAATACCTCACCTAGCACTCATGCTTTGCTACACGATACAATAAATCATTAGTAGTCAGAAAGTGGGGGCTCAGTGGCATTGGATAGTACATGCATTGGCTGTCAATCAGGACGATCGCTTTCTTAGGAAACATAAGGGAATCGTCATTCCATTGTTCTCTCTTGAAAGAGGAAGGATGCCAGAATTGAAAGTGTAAATTAGCGAGTGGATTTGGAGCGACATTAGTGAACGGAGTGACAGTCCATGCCATTGTACCGTCAGTATCCGTAGAGATGTCTGCATGATATGGCATTACATCGCCCATGTCACACTGGGTGACCATGTGATAACGCTTTCGGCTGGTTGATGATGCAGCATGAGGACGGCATGAGATGAAATTCTGTATATATAATAAGAACCAAAGATTTACTTGGGGTGGTTTGTGCCTCTCCGCTTTTAATGTTTAACCAATCTTGCCCCACTATAACTGTATAAGATATGATGCACATGATAGCCACCCTAAGTTTTTTGGGTTATCCACTTGTTGGTAATGATGCAGGAGGTGGACCTGTACCACCAAGTTTCCTTGTGGATAGACATAAGACTGGTCTCTATAGACACCTGTTGTCATTGAAGCACACAACAGCGAGCAACAATTGTTATGTTACTATTAGAATCACGTAATGACCATTTACTGCATCCACCTTGGTAAAAAGGAAGTGACAGAGGGTTGGCCATAAAACAATACCTTTGTCATCATCCTCAACTGTAGTTCATCAGCTCATCAGGTGATGGTGTGGCCCATCTCCCCACACTTGTAACAGTGGGGAGCACCACCACATTTCTCCTGTGTTCTGATCACCAAGTCTGTCAGCAGTGGTTAGGCTTAAAAATTGCCTCACATTTTATTGGAGGTTTATGGTAATCATCAGATTGTTCTGAATCCTCAGTTTGTAAGATTGCGCAACGTTGCTCAAGGGTTGGGACCAGATCTTCTCTGTTATCAAGCTCTAGCCTACCTACCAGCTGGATGAGAAAAGTGGGGAGGGCATTCAATAGGTAATCACATGAAACCTTCTTCACAATCTTTTTGGGAGTATTAGTTTCTGGTTTCAGCCAGCTCCTGACTCTGACCCATATGTCGAAAGTCTTGAGTTGGTCATAGTCACCATCAGCCTGCCCATCAAGGTCATAATAGGCCAACTGTGCTTATCCCTTCAAAAACAGCACCAGCGTGTGTGCCCATTCTACACGCTCCCAGTGATAATGGGTTGCAGTGTGTTCAAACACTGGAAACAAATTCTTAATATTGTCATTGTGGTGCAACAGAAGTAGTAAGTGGGACATAACCAACGATTGTAGCTGTTGTAGAATAGTAAAGGTTTTATTACATACCTCCATCTCAGTGAGCTGCGTCTGTTGCTCCCCTACTTGGACTTTTAAATCCCAGATTTTCTTTCTGTTACACAATTTGCCAGCAACGTTCAAGAACTCCTGCTGACTACGCCAAAAGAGACGGACAAGATAGAGTTTTGGGGCACCTGAAAGCAAACCCTGTATATTCAAAACAAAATATGGGTTTAAAACAAGTTTAAAAAAATAAAATAAATGTCATGTAGACATGAGTCTCTGTAATTGACTGCTCAAGATGGCAGAGCTTTGGGTAATATGGAGTCCTGACAGGAAGAGGCGGGTCCAGGCAGGCGGACACCAGAAGTGAAGTCAAAAATGTTAAAAGTTGTCAATCTTCTTGTCTGCAGAGAGGTGAAGAGAAAATGTATCAGTTAATGGCACCCTCTGGTGTTCTGGTTGGAAAGTACTATTATCTGAGCCTTAAAGCTGCCCCCCTCCATGCACATTCATGTAACAATAGATAGATAGCTCTGCAACAAGATTAATGACATCTTAATCATGACTGCTGTGTCTCTAGCACAAGACATGTATGCTTCATTGTGTGTTATTTTAAATTGGTTAATATCAGATGATTGAATTACACTCTATATCAGTTCTCCAATATTTAATAACTGTCACTAGGTAATAAAGCACTTGAAATATTTTTGAACAGTGAAACAGTCATCATATACACCATTATGCATTGTAATTTAATTTCAAGTAAAGAAGAGTGAGAGAGAGTGAGAGAGAGAGAGAGTGAGAGAGAGAGAGAGTGATAGAGGGATAGAGGTTAGGAGCATGTGCTGATAGCGCATTGCTGCACCCACCACATGATAAACCACCTGGATTGGGACCTGACACCTCAGCACCACACTGGAACAGTATGAGGTCTTTAACGGTGGCTGGAGTGCCAATCCTGCCACCAACCCCCAAGTTTTCCCTGTAAGTTGGAGGACCTGCTTGCAGGACTGGATGCAGATTAACGTCATACTCTGGATGAGGCAATTGCAGGTTAAGGGCCTTGCTCAAGGGCCCAATGGAGTAGAGGCACTTCTGCCGTTTACAGGATTCAAACCGGCAATCTTCAGATTGCTGGCACAGATCCCTAGCCTTATTGCCACCACTCTGCTATGTATTAATAAGTAAAAAAAAGCACTGAAAAAAATAACATTTTTTCCATGCTTGAATAATGATATTTGTACATAACTTAAATTCTTTAGTTACATATCACATGCAAAAATAGATTCCCTGTAGAGGGTGTCTTAGAGCACCAAACCACAGACACAACTGACCACGACACAAGTCTTGGGTTCAAAACATATTTTATTTCAAAGAAATAATTCACAAACAAGCTTTTTTCTTCAATCACAGCTTAAGCACAATCCTTTCTCCTCCATTCACCCCACATGAGCTTTGTCCTCCTCCTCCTTCTCTCCTGACTCCAATTCCCTGTGTATTTCCAATGCCAAAATATTGGCTTCAGAAACCTTTCCAATAGTATAGCTAATTGTCCTCCCAACAGCTCCCCTTAGTGGCACCCAAGGAACCCAACAGGGCAGCCCATTGGAGCCACATCTTCCATACTACCTTGTGGGTGCCCAGACAGTAGATCGTCGTGGTCATATATGACTACAGGAAGCAGTTCCTCATGGTTTCTCACTTATTTTGACTTACCAACTGGGAAAAGTAATACAAACCATCCCAGTTGGGATGCCTTTCCACCCATTCTCTCCATTCATGACACCATGCTAGCTGAAAAGTGAGCACAAACTGTTTTAGTCAGGATGCCCATTCATCCCCACTATCCACTGTTCATTTTAATGACTTCCTGGTTGGGTAAGGAAACACCATCTATCCTGGTCAGGATGCCACTCCATCTATGTCTTCCATCAAAACAGTAATAAAATTATAAGTTGTTACAGTACAATAAAACGAGGGCAGCTGTTAGTGCTATTATCCAACACACTGGGCAACTTGGTTTGAATCTTGTTCCAGTTATTTATCCATGTTCAATCTGCACATGCGTATTAGATTAAACATGAGTTTTCTCCATGTCTTCCAGTATTCCTCAAACATCAAGAAAATATGCAGGTTAGGTTTATTGGTGACTCTGAACTGGCCCAGGGAGAGCAAGTGTCGGCATTTCTGTGAGTGAGTGTGACTTGTGCTGGAATGACATTCCTAGAAGGGATGGTTCTTACCTTGAACTTAATACTCTATGGATTCTAAAACTTAACGGGTTAAGTAAACCGATGAGTACATGGTTTAAAATCAAGTATTATTAATTTGTTTAATGGTTATTCAAATGCAGATAAATTTTATTATATCTTATTATTTACATTAATTAAATTGTTGAACATAAATAGATTAAACCTGTAATCCCAAACCAGACGACCACAACTGTCAGCTGCGTCCATTAAGCTTTATATCGAAAACAACACCCTGAACACCAAAGGGTTGGTGTCCCACTAAGGCATAAACAATCAATTGTCACAGTAGAGGTATTGCTCCACCTCTCGAACCCTCAGGTACCACTCTAGACACCAGCTAAAAGTCCAAGACTCTTTATTATAATTACAACGTGCACCAAGCACTCTCCACACCACACTATTCATACACAATAAACTCTCAATACAATTCTCTTTCCTCCTCACCCAGACACTTAGCCCTCCTACCTCCCAGCTCAGCTCTGTGTCTGGGCTTTCCCACAGTCCTTTTATACACCCTGACCCGGAGGTGTTCCTGTCCAACAGTCCACAGTTCCTTATTCCTTCCGGGTCAGGGTAAACAGTCCTTTTCCTCAACCCGGGAGCACGTCATTTCTTCCTGTCACGTGATGATGACGTACCCCCGGGTTATAGAGCACATAAGAGCCCACGAGCCCCCCTACAGCGATGCCTGGTGGCCCCCAAGGTATCTAGCAGGGCTGTGTGTAGAAACTACATAGTCCATGAGGCCCTGCTGGAATTCAGGGCACGTCTACGCTGTTGGGAGAGCTCCTCCTGGCGGCCTGGGGGTGAGGGCCGGAATGGGAAACCGGCAATCTACCACACAATTTAATTAGGCAAATAAAGGCTAAGGTGGTCCTTAAATGTGGCCCTGGGGTTTACAGTAGTTGTAGGCTGTTTCAAACCAATCTCTTAATTCAAAGCTAATTGTGGTGAATGAAGCAAATTATTGCTCAAATTATTGGCCATCATGAAGTATCTGTTTTAATAAAATACTTAGAAAAATGGGAGAGAAAAAAAATCAATAGAGTGAAAATTGCTAGTCCGCCCAAGGGCACAAATCATTTGGATGATATTCTGGGAAAATAAAAAATCTACAATATACACACTAACTGTTCTTAGAATTTAATACAGATTCTGTTTTCTGCAAGGTTGGTTTTTAAGAATTGTCACACACGTGCGCTTAGGAGGCAGTCAACAAGCCATGAGGTGAGTGAAATATCGCGAGATGAAGGGTTGATTTATGGTAATAACGCCTCTCTCTCTCTTTCATCAAAACCAAAGAAGAAAAATAATGATTTCATTCACTGACCTGCACCACTTCCAGATGCACAAAATGACTGCCCAACGTCACTTCCGCTTTCCGGCTACTGATTATGACACCACTTCTGCTCTCCCAATAATGATGTCATGTCCGGCTCCTGATGATGACGTCACTTCTGGCTTCTGATGATGATGTCACTTCCAGCTCCCTATGATGACATCTCTTCAGGTTCCTTCCCGATCACGTCACTTACATCCAACAGTTTTGACGTAATTTCTTGCAACATCACATCCGACTGCCATTTTCTATATAAATATCACCATCTTCCAACTGTATACTGTATTGTCAAATGCTTTGGTTTTTGATCCATTTTCATTACTATTTTCATAATGTCTGCTGGACATTATACAGAGCAATTCCCCAACTCTTTTTGATTTTGTGGACTTTGTTTATTTCTTATTACAGTATGTAATTGGCTTTGAACAAAACCCTATCGGGATTAATAAAGTATCTATCTATCTATCTACAGCCCCGTCAGGCATACAGGACTAAACTTGAGGACTCCTGATCTATGCATTCTGGACTTATTAATACAGAAATATTCAGTTAGAGTATTTGTGGTTCATAGAATGCACAAAGTGAAAATTATTTTTAAGAGGTTCAGGTGATGTTGTGATCCCTTCCAAATTTAAATGTAGATGTATTTATGTCACCTTTCCAAAAGAGAGGTCACATGTCTGACATCTAGAAACAGGGGGCACATGGAGACATCCTCACCGTTTATTAAAGAGAAGAAGAAGGCAGAGATAATTGACGGCATAGATGTTCAACGATTGTTTGGTAGCATTGCACACAATTCAGCTTTTATAAATTTCAATTTTCACATAACCTAAACTTATTATTATCCATAAAAATCTACATGCGTAATTAGGTAAGTGTCTCTGTACAAAGCATGTCTAAGTCTTCCACCTTAGATGAATTTTTATTGCTGTAAATTGTGTGGTCAATCTACACATGAATTACATACATGGATTATGTTCAACACATAGTAAAATCAACACTATATTCAAAAATTGACAACTGAAAATTCAAAGCTTAATAGCTTGTTGTATGTGTGCAGGATGTGTGGTATAAGAATTAAGCAAATTGATAAACCCACCTGATAAGAAACAACTTCTTGCCATATGAATTGCCTTCATTTATCCAGATTGTCCCAAGTAAATATGTGCCACATACTGTTGAGCCACATTTGATTGTGTGCATTAAAAAAAAAAGCAAACTAAAAAACAAACAAAAAAAATCCATATTTGTTCATGATATTTTGTTCATTATTTTCCACAAAAGCAATCAATCTCAGAGAGAAGTGTTATTTGGTAAATACAGGTAGACACTGACAGTACCATTTACAGTACATTCTGCACATTAATAATGTAAGAATTCTATAGGGCAGGGGTGCTTAAAATCAGCATATTTGGATAATTCGCTGATGGGGATGTAAATATTTCAAATATGAAGTAAAAAACATTATTATTGTAACTCTGCGGTGGGTTGGCACCCTGCCTGGGATTGGTTCCCTGCCTTGTGCCCTGTGTTGGCTGGGATTGGCTCCAGCAGACCCCCGTGACCCTGTGTTCGGATTCAGCGGGTTGGAAAATGGATGGATGGATTATTGTAACTGAATGCAAAATATGCATCGTGTCCCCATTGCGAAAAAAAGTTAAAGAGGGCTACCCCATGGAATTCAACAGAGAGCATGCGCACAACGTTTGTTTCTTCCCAAGCTTGTCGTACTCGTAAGCCGTGCCGTACGGCATAGCCTGTCATTTTATGCATGTGCTGAGCTAGAGATGTCTTTTAGCTTTCTTAATGGGCGTGCTTCTTATTGACTGCCTTTAAAAGGACAGGCATTCTGACAGCTTATTTAATTACGTTTTCCTTTGTCTGCTGCATTTAACGAAAGGCTTACTAAAAAAGCATGTTTAAAAATAGTAACGTCTGACTTGATAAACATTGAAACTTTTAAGTGTAAAACCGAGTGCGTTTTCTTTCTTACTTTGTAAGGATGTGGTGATTCAGAGTGCAAAATGTTGTCCGAAGGCTGCCATTGTAAAACGTACTCTTTTTCCAGCCAGGTAAAATATTACAAGACATTTTCCGTTAAGTGTTAAAAGTTTACCATCACACATATTGGTGTTCCTGCTACCTTGAATGAAAGATAATTGTTTGGTCAAGTGTGATCTATACAGTTTCGTGTTCAAGATGAACCTCATAATGGTATGAGTACAAACACTGCACATAATTGTCATAAAAGTCAGATTTCGTGACTGAGTAGTATTCTTTTCAGGAGTGTTCCCCCGCATTTAGGAAATGGCTATTTTTCTCACTTGGGTATATGCTGTAAAAAAGTCACTCACCTTTTTTCCTGGGAATAGTAACCTTTAGCATTTATTTTAAAAATAACAAGAGGGTGTCCTATGTGTCCATCACTGTAATGAATGTATGAAAGAATAATAAGTAATATGGAACTCAACTTTTGCTGTATGTTATAGGAAAAATTAAAATGGACAAATTAAACACTTTGCTATTGACTATAGAAACATTTTTAGGGGTCTTGTAGTGTCATTTTTCTTGCATGGACTTTCCTTTTTTCAGTGGAGGGTACCTATTTCCATATCTATAGTCATGCTTATAGACATCAGTTCCTCTGTTGTGTACATGCAACAAATGAACGTAGACAACTACAACTTTAAAATTAATTTCAAAGGCTTTCGGGGTTGTTCACAATTACTTTTTTCTTACACATCATTTGGAGATGGAAAAGATTTCCAAAATTGAGGCTATGTAATGGAAACCAGTTTTCCTGGTGAAGTATATGGGGAAAAATGAATGATTGGAGCTTTAATATCTGTCTATTATAAAGAAGAAAAAAAAAACTTGCGACAAGACAGAGAGTCAGACAGACACTTTCACATCCCGAGACACCATCAAGTCACGTCATACTGATATCCTTTGGAAGCAATTCACGCCCTACTTACAACCATTTTCAGACAAGAACACGGTCATCTAACCACTTAGTTACATTATTAATGTGTATCTAAAAGTCAAAGCTAATTGTCTCTTCTTTATTAAGTTTTTTTTAAGCAAAACTTAGAACGGAACATATGCAGGGTCTCGTTGATCATGTTCAAAATTTAAATATCAATAGTTCAGACAAATTCAAAATAGGTAAAGCAGTAATATTACCATCATCATATCAAGGTAGTCCAAGAGCATTGCAACAGTTATATCTTGATGCAATGGCAATATCCAGAACTATCAGTCGGCCAGATGTATTTATTACACTGCAAAAAGTATAACATTGATGTTGCTCATTCAACGTAAATTTTTTCTTTCAAGTAACTTAAGATTAGTCATTTAGTGTTGTAGCATGCTGCGGTGGGTTGGCGCCCTGCCCAGTATTGGTTCCTGCCTTACGCCTTGTGTTGGCTGGGATTGGCTCCAGCAGACCCCCGTAACCCTGTGTTTGGATTCAGCGGGTTGGAAAATGGATGGATGGATGGATGTTGTAGCTTGAAATATTTGGTTTCAGATCTCAATCAAAGTAAAAAAAAATGTTTGTACCAAAGTAAGTTATGGTAGAGGGAATAAACATAAAAATACTATTTCAGTTAACCTAATATTTTAGGTTGTTCGTGTGCTGTGTGTGAGGGGCCGTTTGTATATTCTTCCAGTCAAACTTTCCAGCGTGCTAGCTTTTCAACTGCTAAAAAAGAACACTTTCCTAAGTGGAGTGGATGTGGCTATACAGGTCTGGTCATTTTCAGCAGCAGACTTTTATAATGGAGGATTTCTGGTAAGTAACCCTGTTTCTCAACTGTTAATTTTAAGTATAAGAACTTGCAATACAACTTACTTTCAAGAAAGCTGTAGAAACGTTTAATAATTTTTTGTTGTATATTTAAGATTTATACTGCAAAATGCTTGTGTATTTGCACTAGATTTTTAAATAAATGTAAAAAGTACAGCATTGGAATGTGTTATGTTCATAATATTTCTAATAGCATAAAAACAGGTAACGACCAATAAACCATTTTAAATTGTAACAACTTAAAAAATAGATTTACTTCAGTATAAAACAAGTGAATTACACCCAATCACTCTAAATGACTTGCCTCAACTTAAAAATTGTGGGTTCAATATGATAAAAAGAATTATATTGATCTGCGGTGGGCTGGCGCCCTGCCTGGGGTTTGTTTCCTGCCTTGCGCCCTGTGTTGGCTGGGATTGGCTCCAGCAGACCCCCGTGACCTTGTAGTTAGGATATAGTGGGTTGGATAATGGGTGGGGTGGGGGTGGGAATTATGTTGGTTCATATTGAAAATATTAAGTGTGAATCATTACCTTAATTATTTTAAGTTGAATGGAGGTTATACTTTTTCAGTGTACAATGACGTGCAATCCACAATGGCCAGAAATCCACAGCTTTTTGTGAACAGTGCCACCAGCTCCATCGGCTCTGGATATTCCCACTTTCATAAGTAGGTTGTTTTATCAGAAAGTCTTATTTTTATAGAATGAACTCAAAATGATGTTCGGTCAAATCAGAGCATATATTTACATGATTGAATTTCAAAAACGGGGTTTACCTCACATGCATTTATTGGTTACTTTGCAAAATTAATTATTAACTGCTGATGATGTAGATCGGTTTGTCTGTGATGAAATTCCAAACAGAGAAACCTATCCTGAATTATGGTACAAAGTCATTAAGCACATGTCTCACTGACCTCATTTAAAAGATTCAGTATGTTGGGACTCAAAAGAAAAAAAGAAATCTGCAAAAGTGTTAGTTCAAACAACAGATATGACTAAGGCTGGCTTTCCTGATTATCGCCGAAGAGATAATCGTCACGAACAACACACTTATCACGGAAAGAAAGATTGTAAAATTGTGATGATCGATAATTCAATGATTGTACCATATAACCCGTAGGCCTATTTGCTCAAACATTTCGACTGTCATATTAATGTCGAGTATTGTGCATCGGTTATGAGTATTAAGTGCATCTACAAGTACATTCATAAAGGGCACGACAGAGTACGCGTAACTTTTTCCAAAGAACAGTCTCAGGATGAAGTTCAAGTATATTTAGATACTCGGTACGTCAGTGCAATGGAAAGCGTTTGGCATTTAATGGAATTGCCAATGCACAGTCGAAGTCATTCTGTTGAATTATTACCATTTCATTTGCCAGGTCAGAATATGATTCAGTTTAAAGAGGGTGAAGAAGCAGAAGCTTTAAAGGTAGCAAAAAACAGAAATACAAAATTAATGGCTTATTTTGAACTTAATTAAACAGAAATAAATGCAAAAGCATATACGTATGCGCAAATCCGTCAACAATGCACATGGCATAAACAAAAAGGAGTGTAGCATCCAAGAAAACTTAATTGCAAAAGTGTTGCTCAATTTAATATTGTATCACCAAAAGATATCAAACGATTTCATTTCAAATTGTTGTTACATGAATCGAAAGGAGCAACGTCATATAGATAGATAGATAGATAGATAGATAGATAGATAGATAGATAGATAGATAGATAGATAGATAGATAGATAGATAGATAGATAGATAGATAGATAGATAGATACTTTATTAATCCCAATGGGAAATTCACATTCTTCAGCAGCAGCATACTGATACAATAAATAATATTAAATTAAAGAATGATAATAATACAGGTGAAAAAAACAGATAAACATATAAAGATGTTCTAACTATGGAACTACGTACGGTACTTTTTAAGAAGCGGCATGTGCTGCTGGGTTATGTAAATCAGACGACTATGAGTTTGAAATGATGTCTGATCCCTCTTCTATAATGATGCCTGACAAATTAAGACACTTTTTCGTGTACTTAATTATGATGGGTGAAGCTGATGCTTTACAGTTATGGGAAGTGTTCAAAGGACCATTATCCGAAAAGTCGAATGAACAAATGGCTCTTTCGATCATCAAAGAAATGTTAGAAGCAGACGATTTAACGATGTAGCAATTTGGACTTCCAGAAGAAATAGACGAATCAGAGGTAAAGAAAGAGATAACAGCAGATGAAAATTTAACAGTGGAAGACCATAACAAATTATATCAGAAAAGTTAATTCCAAAGATTGCTTTTACTGAAGTTTTACAGTAAAAGTGAACATAATGCATGTGTAACAATTTCCATGAAAAAAATATCTCTTTAAATTGTATTTCCGGAAAAGCTAACCTGGGGTTGGCGAGCGTAGCCAGCAGGGGGCGAAGTCCCCTAGTTTATTTAAAAAAAACTTTCAAAGGGTTTTCTGTATCACTTTGTTTCTACCCATGTTATATACAGAAGAAGAAGTCTGTTTCCACAGGTGAAGGTTTGCTTATGGGAATCTGTTACCCTATTACAATATTTACAAAATTAGGAATGGATGAATAAAACTATTCAAGCTCATTTTTATGCATACAGTACACAGTACAATGAAATTCAATGTTTATTTAAAAATATGTCATGTAATTGTCTTGCCTGTCTTTCCTCATTAATATTGGTAAGAGAGAATAATTTGAATAACTTGGGCTTTGCTGTGGAAATACACTCCTGTTCTGGGAAGCATACACAACCTTTTATATAAATTACATTTCTTTACATTTTAATTTGTAAAATATGTAAGATCAAAATGCTTTCTGTTTATTTTCCTCAGTGCTAGGTGGGCAGTATTTTTGTGTTTAGGTTTATCTCTGTAGATAATCCAGTGATCAATTTTCTTATCACGGACACTGTGGATTTCATTAACACGAGAAAAGAGAAATGTATTTTACTGTCATAAAAGTATTGACATCTGCGTTAATAAAAAATACACACTCACTAATCAAATTGTTAGAAGCACTTGTAACACCTGCTTATCTATGCAAACGTCTAATCAGTCAACCATACAGCAGCAGCACAATGCATAAAATTATGTGTATACAAGTCAGGAGCTTCAGTTAACGTTCACAAAAAAAAAACATAAGAATACGGGGAAAATATGACCTCAGTGATTTCGACCATGAAATAACTGTTAGTGCCAGACAGGCTGGTTTCAGCATTTCAGAACTGCTGATCTCCTAGGACTTTTACTGAGAACGGTGTGACAAAAAAAAACATTCAGCAAGCAGCAGTTCTGCAGACAGAAATGTCTTGATGATGACTGAAGTCAGAAGAGAATGGCCAGACTGGTTCAAACTGACAGAAAGGCGATAGTAGCTCAGATAAACACTCTGTACAACTGTGGTGAGCAGAAAAGCATCTTGGAATGCACAACATATTGAATCTTGAGTCAGATGGGCTACAACAGCAGAGGACCATGTTGGGTTACTCTTCTTCCAGCCAAGAACAGAAGATGGTTTCCACAGAAAACAGTGGGCACAGGGTTAAGAAAAATAAATAGTTGAAGACTGGGAAAATGTAGCCTGGTTTGATAAATCTCAGTATCTGCTGAGGTACACAGATGGTAGAGTTGGTATTTGGTGCCATCAGCAAGAATTCATATACCCAACCTGCTTTGTGTTAACAGTCCAGGCTGCTGCTGGTGGTGTAATGGTGTAGGGAATGTTTTCTTGGCAGACATTAGACCTGTAAATACCAATCAGTCATCACTTGAATGCCATGGCCTATTTGAGCATTGTTGTTGATCATGTGCATCCCTTCATGGCCACAATTCATTCATCTTAAGCAAAAGTCATCTTAAACTTGTTTCATGCATATGACAATGGATTCAATGTTCTCCAGTGACTTCCCAGTCACCTGATCTGAATCCTACAACTGAACACCTTTGGGATGTGGTAGAATGGGAGATTTGCAGCATAAATGTGCAGTTTACAAACCTGAAGAAACTGCATGATGCAATATTTGTCAACATGTACTAGCATCTCATAGGAATGTTTCCAACACATTGTAGAATCTGTGTCATGAAGATCTTATGCTCTTTTGAGTGCATGATGAGGCCCTACCCAGTATTAGCATAGTGTTCCTCCTAATTTGCTCAGTGAGTGTACAACAAACACTCTTATGACACCACAATGCAGTGGTCAGCTTTACTGCACATTCTGCATGGAGCTTTTCTTCTTCTTCATCCCTAAGATGTCCAGATAGGTTCATTGTGAATCTAAGTTGTTCCTAGTGTGAGTCTATGTCTGAATGTGCCCTATGATAGACTGGCACCTCATTCAGTGTAAGTTCCTTTGCTGCCAAGACAGGCTTTGGCCTTCTGTGTCCATATAATTAGATTATAGGGATTGAAAATGGATGGATGGATACTGTTTTGTCTTGGTAGAGTAATATATTACTCTACTTTCCCCTTTTGTATTATTAATATGTAGCCTTTGTCAGAATGCCTCAAATCTCACAGACCTACCACTGTTTATAAGGTATTGTACCATATAACTTCTCCCTACCTTCCCTTCTACATTTATAACATCAGGCAATTAAGTGTAGTAAAAGACAAGCAGGAATTAAATTACAATTTAAATAATGTATTATTGATAATATTCATAAATAATAACAATATCCAAAGTTCATTTGAATATTGGCAACCATACAACCTGATAAATGCTGATGTCTTGTTAGTAACTTAAAATGTCTCTAGTTAAGTCCTCATTTTTGGTCAGCTTTCTTCAGAACAGGCCGCATGCCTGTCTCAATATGGCTGCTGAGCTGTGTTCTTCATTGTGTTGTCCTTTTCAGTTCATGGTGTGAGATGCTCCTTTATCAGTTTGCTAAGAGAGAGAGAAAGGGTGAGGTAAAGCAAGCAAATTTATAGATTTTCTGTCCAACTCCTAGAACCACTAGGGCATCATGGTACTTAAAGGCTTCTGATACAAGACAATTCCAAACAGCCATACTTCAGACACCTGCCCCCAAAACCATTTGTTAAGGTGAAGTTTGCCACCTAGATAGTTGGCCTCCATGAAGGGGTTGACAGAGAGGGTCCTGCAGAGAAACATTTGCCAAACTTGTTTGAGGCACTTCACCCAACCCTGTCGTAAAATTCACTATCCTGACTTAGTCCTAGGGGGTAAACATGAATGCTTCTCACTAATAAAATACTAATATTACATTGCTTTGCCTAAGTTACAAATAAAGACATGCAAAATATTTATCAACTTGTATGCAAAATTTCACACCACAACAGATACTCAGTGTCCATGTCGCGTTGTGACATACTTAAATCAAAACAAGATTCTAATGCACAAGTAGGCAGAATTGAGATCAGGTCAGAAATAATTCTGTATTCTGTGCATGAGCTGAAACAATAGGGGTCTGAATTCCTCAGGGAACTTGTGTCCTATTTGAATGCACTGGAGAGTAAACCAAAATGTTGCATCCTCACAGTGCTTTAGCAGTGCTTACAACAAGAAATGAAAAAGAGTGCTGCACATTAAAGCACACAATTTTAAAAGTGGTTGAGAACACATCTATAGGATCCCAGGGTGATGCATTCTACGTAAATGGATTGTTTATATTAAATTTCTAATATGTGTTAGTTGCATCCTCACAGAGGACAGAATTACAATTGTAGTACCATTCACAATTGGCATCTGCTTGTATTATATATTATAATTATATTATTATATATATTATATTATATTATATTATATTTTATATATATATATATATATATATATATATATATATATATATATATATATATATATATATATATATATATATATATATATATATATATGTATATTGTATATTGTGGTTGTGTTCGTGTTGAGAGTCTCCTAGACCATAAGTGTATAATACCTAAACTTCCATTTATAGTAATTGAATCAGCAGCATGTTGTCAAAATAAAAGCAATAGTGACCCTGGATCTCTACACAGTATCTCAGGCTATGCAATTATATGCCATGACTAGTTCCTTAAAAATACACTTAGAAAGAATCTGTAAGCGCAAATATCCATGCAAGAACAAAGAGCTTGGTGATAGGATGTAATCCAATGAAAATGACCTTCGGCTGGAGTCTTGATTACAGCACCACAGGACACACCTAACTGGGGAGCATAAAACCACAGTAATGGGAACACAACCAATAAAGTATAAGCCAACAGCCAACCAGTGGCTTTCAGGGGCATCTGAGGCTTTCGCCCCTAATCTATTGTGCTCCACTCCTAACCATATTTTTTCTGGATTGTATAAGAATAATATAAGATTAGCCCTTGACGTTTTTATCTATCTAATTTGATTTAGCATCTGATCATTGTGTGAAAGCCCAAGATGCCCTCAAAAACTGGAAAACTTCAAGAGGAAGGCTCTTCGATTTTTTAATTTGAATATTCTGAAAAAGAATAAACAAAAAAATCACAATATCTGCAAATCCTAAAAACACTTCTGCTTCCAACACACCATTTACTGTATTCCTCATTTTGGGTCTCCTAGTTCTATTCAAATGACATCCTGTTTACTTGATACAAGAGGTAATCAGCAGGCAGCATCTCTTTTTCCTGGAGTGCCCAAATAAAAAGAATATTAAGTCAATAATTAACCTTTGGTTTAAGATTTTCTGTAATGAGGTACAATTCTAAACAACATTTTCTTTAAATACAATGCTTGTTTTGGACAATCTGTGACTTTCACAGTAATCAGAAAATAGTAAACCACTTCTGATCAGTTAGGCAATTTCTTCCAATCACTTTCCACTTTAGACATCTCTTGTCGTTTGTTATGGGAGCACGAAGTTCACTAAGTGTTTCTCTTTTAGGTCAGTGTACCCAGTTTCTGTAGGGAGACCAAATACTCTTAACGAGTTGATAGTGTGGAAAGTGGCCCGGATACAGACAGGCAAATATCGTTAGTACACCCAACACACGTTTATTTACAATATTTACAACAATAAAGTGCCACACACAACCCCCAAAACTCCCCCAAAGTTCAGGCCTCACTCTTTCTTTAGGCTGCCTCCACTCCTCTCCTCCCGAGCTCTGTCTATTTTCCTCCCGACTCAAGCCATCGAATGGAGGGAGGCAGCCCCTTTTATATCCACCCGGATGTGCTCCAGGTGCCTCCCAATGAGTGACTGCCGACACTCCCCGGTGTAGCGGAAGTGCCGGCTGTGCACCCGGAAGCACTCCGGGTGTCCCTGGTCATCTTCCCCCCAGCACTTCCGGGTGTGGCGGAAGTGCTGAGGACCAGGGCTCTCCATGGCGGTGACCAAGGGCCCCTATAGGTTTGAGCTTCTAAGCTCTGTTCCCGTGGTCCCCAAAGCCACCAGGGCAGTCACCCCCTTGTGGTCTGGAGGAGGTGTAAGCCCTCCTCCGGTCCTTCTGGGCATCCTGGCTGGGTGCCACCCCCAGCCTCTTGCCACATTAGCTGCATACACAAATATAGCAAGGTTTTTCTTCTTGTAACACAAAGTTATGTGGCAGTGGCCGGCTTGTCTACCTCACTCAGCTTTTGACTACCCAGTGCCTGTACCTTTTAGTAACTCCAGGTGAATTAAATTCTTGTCGAGTTCACTTTTGATATCATGAGCTCTAGCTACATCCTCAAAAATGCAATGATGGGTCCTAATAGCCAGTTTCTATGGTCAAGACCTAGCTTGTATGGATCTGTTTTGCACAGTTGTATTTGAACTGGACTCCTCTACTTTAAACATCAGTTCCAGGCCTGGTTCCTGAATTTCTGCTCTTGGCAACATATCACTCTTTACCCGGACTTTTGCATTAGATCAGTTTGCCAAGCACAACACTCCTGTTAATATTGCCCCACTAAGGTCACAATCCAAGAAGATGATATCTAAAATCAGTCCTGTAATTATGAAAATACAGTTATAATAATCTGGCATAGCAGATTAAATTAACCACATCCGAATGTCATTTCTATGCATGTTTCATTCCAAACCCTGACCCCACATATTGTAGGGCACACAATGATCATTTTTAATTTTTTTTTTCATTTCACATTGTTTAATTAACTGGAAACATTGAAGGCCACATTTAAGCCAGCAGATGCTGATTTTAAAATGTAAATGTAAATAATTTAATTTAGGTACTTAGTGTGCCGTCAGTAAACCCATGGGCTATCTAGGTTTTCAACTCCATGGAGGCCCACAGTGGGTGCAGGTTTGACAAAACGGTTGAAACCAATTTGTGATGTCAATTGGACTCCTATCACAATTAAATAAGCTATTATTTACCAGTTTAAACATTTATTGTGTCAATGCAGAAATGCATAATGGCTGAATTAGATTTTTTTTTAAATGTAACAGGTATGACTTACAGTGGGGCAAAAAAGTATTTAGTCAGCCACCAATTGTGCAAGTTCTCCCACTTAAAAAGATGAGAGGCCTGTAATTTTCATCATAGGTATACCTCAACTCTGAGAGACAAAATGAGAAAAAAAAAATCCAGAAAATCACATTGTCTGATTTTAAAGAATTTATTTCCAAATTATGATGGAAAATAAGTATTTGGTCACCTACAAACAAGCAAGATTTCTGGCTCTCACAGACCTGTAACTTCTTCTGTAAGAGGCTCCTCTGTCCTCCACTCGTTACCTGTATTAATGGCACCTGTTTGAACTCGTTACAAATACAAAAGACACCTGTCCACAACCTCAAACAGTCACACTCCAAACTCCACTATGGCCAAGACCAAAGAGCTGTCAAAGGACACCAGAAACAAAATTGTAACCTGCACCAGGCTGGGAAGACTGAATCTGCAATAGGTAAGCAGCTTGGTGTGAAGAAATCAACTGTGGGAGCAATTATTAGAAAATGGAAGACATACAAGACCACTGATAATCTCCCTCGATCTGGGGCTCCACACAAGATCTCACCCCGTGGGGTCAAAATGATCACAAGAACGGTGAGTAAAAATCCCAGAACCACACGGGGGGACCTAGTGAATGACCTGCAGAGAGCTGGGACCAAAGTAACAAAGGCTACCATCAGTAATACACTGCGCCGCCAGGGACTTGTTGTGTATTGGCTGCAGTTATTGTGGCTTTAATTCACCTTCCAATTAACATACTGTATATCATATACTTTATTAGGTCTATGGGATTATGTCTGTGCATTACTCATACTTCTTATTTCATTGTGGAAATTAATAGATTTTAATCAAGACTAGAGCAGGAAAGCTTCACCAGGATGAACCTTGTCACTTGTGAAGCGCAGTTCGAACCATCCTGGTGGGCCTCCTGGATTTAAGATTAAACTGTTTTAAAAATGAGCAATATCTATATTTATTATCCTTACTATCTATTATCTGTTAATATCTATTACTTTTAACATACCATAGAAAATGTTAAAACAAAATTATATATATATAGTTATAGCTTTTAAAACGATTCACTTCTTCAGACTCTTTCAAAATATTGTCAGATCGTTTCTTGCTCCTTCACATTCTGTGGATAATACTGCAAAGCTGGCACAATTTTGAACTTGGATAACATTTGTTCAGTTTTAATTTGGAAAAAGCTCCAATTAGCCCACAGCACTGTCACTAGTATTGTCCAAAATGTGTGTAGACCAATTAAAAAAAAAATGGAACTACAGTAATTCTCTCTCATTTACAGCAAAATAAATCCAGGATTATCAAAAGCTTTCCAAAGTGTGAAGTCAGAACTGGCTTCAAAGTTTCCATCCCCTCAACCAGCATATGACCATCAAAATTTGCTACCTTGTACAAGCTTGACAAGTTTTATTTTCCTGAATAGGCCTCATATTTGTTAGTATGTTGACTGATATGTCATTTCAAAGGGCAGACATAGTCAGTCAGAATGCCTTGACAACCCAAACAGGGAAGGACAGATATCCATCAAACCAGTTCTGCTACACACAGACACAAAAAACACTACAGGGGAGCACATCAGATTATATATGCTAAATAATGTCCTTCCTAGAACATTCCAGTTCAGCAAACAAAATGTTTCTTATTAAATATATATATATATATATATATATATATATATATATATATATATATATATATATATATATATATATATATATATATATATATATATATATATAGTGCATCCTGATTGTGTAAGTTGCCTTGGATAAGGGTGCCATTCCAAAAAAAAATAAAAATAATAATAATAATGATTCAAAACCAAAAGCCACCTCATTTCCAAAAGTCCAGGAATGGAGGGCATTGGAATATTTAGCTCTATGCATAGCAGAAGACTTCCCACAATGTCCACAAGATGGAGGTGATGCACTACTGCCAGCTCCACTAGCTTGCCTGTTGCAGCAGATCTCTATGACTAAGTATACAGGGAGATTGAGGTTCAAAAATGTTCTCCATTCATTATATCAAAATAAACATACTTAAGTTAGGTGTATGAATTCACCTCCTTTTGACAGAGGGCTACAAAGGAGTCACAAGGCAGACATTAACACTGGACAGAGTGGAAGCATTGCCTGAAACACTGACTGATATACGAGGTGGGACCCAAAAATAACCGGAAATAAATAAATAACCTAACAACAACTAAATTCCGGTTATTTTTGGGTCCCCCCTCGTATGGCCAGATTTTGTCACAAATTTAATGACCAAGCTGGAACGAAGTGCAGAAAATCCATTGAGACACAGGCAGTATGCAAAATCCACAGGGACTGTGACTGCCCCAGGGTTTGATCTCCAGAGTCACTAAACAGCTACTTACCCATTCATCCATTTTGTTATTTGCTTATGCTCTTCAGTATCATGAGGTTGTGGGTGTTGATGTTATAAGTAATAGAAGTAAAAGGAAGGGAAGCCACTCTGTATGTGGTGCCAGTTCATTCATGGGTACACTCACTGTATCAAATAAGAGTTGCCAGTTAAACTAAACCACATACCTTTTCACAGAGGCAGCACTTAACACCAAGTCTCTATAACTTGGTGACAGAATTAGGGCTATCCACCATGCCACTGTGCTGCGTATCATTATATTTGGCCTGTTTTGCTAACATCAAGCTACCACACTGAGAAATCATCCCAGCACTGTACCCATTATTGGCCAAAAAAAAATTAAGTGGGCACAGACTCCTTGGTTTGTGACATGATTTGATGAGGCACATGATCAAAAAACAGGTAGCAGGGGATATGCTTTCTCCAAAGAAAAAAGAACCTGCTCTGACCTTTCTTATATAGTTCCTCTGTGTTCTGAGACCAGTTTGATCTGACATTAATGTGAACCCCTAACTATTTGTAGCAGTACATCTACTCCCTAAATAGTGACCAGACACAGAGGCTTTTTGGGGCGGCAAAAGTCAATAACCAGTTCTTTGGTTTTGCTGATGTTAAGATGCAGATTAATCTCTGCATTAGAAACAGGGTTCTCCACCTGACTCCTAAACTCTATCTCAGCTCCTTTATCAATACACCACATAAGTGCAGAATCATCTGAGAATTCCTGCAAGTGACATGATCTGGTGTTACATTTGTAGTCTGAGGTGTGTGAAGAGAGTGAAGAGAAAAGGAGACAGGACAGTTCCTTGTGGTGCTCCAGTGTTGCTCACATCCATACCAGAAGCACAGTCCATGAGTCTCGCACACTGCAATCTGCCTCACAGATAGTCCATTATCCAGGACACCATCGACTCATCCACCTGCATATCTCTGAGTGTGCCCCTTAACAGGAATGGCTGGATGGTATTAAAGGCACTGGAGAAATCAAAAAACAAAATCCTTACAGTACTGTCAGCTTTGTTTATGTGAGAATAAGCCTTGTGGAGCAGACAGATAATTGCCTCCTCTATTCCAATCTTTGTCCAAGAGGCAAACTGCAGTGGGTCCAGGTGGTCTACTACAAGAGGACTCATATAGTCCAGGCCCAATCTCTCAAAGATCTTCATGATGCGAGAAATAAGTGCTACTGGTCTGTAGCCATTGTGAAGACTGGTGAAGAGGTGATATCTTACTTGGTCTTCAGTTATGGACAGTCCATACTGATGGTCAAAGGTGGACTTGTCACTGGCTATTCCAGTTGGTGTGATAGGAGCTGTTGATGTAGTAGGGATGTTGTGGGAAGACTGGTCATTGAAAGAAAGTGGCAGTGGGAGGGAAAATCTATTTAAAAAATTAGTTCAGGGAGTTAGCTTTGTCCACACCCCCTTCTAGCACCTGAGCCCCACATTGCTTGAGTCCTATAATTATCCAGACATTTCAGACATCCTTCATGTTATTCTGAGTGAGTTTGTTTTCTGTTTTAGCTTTGTAAGTTTCCTTTACTTCACGCTATACATCCTTCAGTGCCTCTTTGTCATGGGATTTGAATGCTCTTATTTTCTCATTAAGGAGTCCTTTGAACTTCTTAGTAATTGGGGGCTTGTTGTTTGGAAAGCAACATACTGTCTTTGTTGGTACCAATGTGTCGACACAGAAGTTAATATAGTCTGTGATATGGTGACAGTCCCTAAATACTGTCTCCACATTACTCGCACATCATTTCCCAGTCTGTCATTTGGCAACAGTCATTCAGAGGCATTTCAGCATTCAGGCTCCACTTCTTCACTATTCTGGTGGTAGATTACACATAAGGGCATCTTTAACATTTGAATACAGAATGTCCAACATGTTATTTACTTGAGTGGAATAAGTCACAAACTGTGTCACACACGTGCGCATGGGAGGCAGCTAAAGTGCTTAAAAGTATATATAGTATATATATACAATATAGTTCTGGCGCCGCCGAGAGTGGCAGCCTTATCAGCAGCTCCGTGTATGACTGTATGTGTATGTGTACTTTTCTACTTTTATTTTTCTATTTTTATTTATTGATCATGTGAATTTCCCCTTGGGATTAATAAAGTATCTATCTATCTAAAAGAGGGTAATTCCATGCCGGACCAGGAGGTGGCAGAGTACACTGATCCTTTCTCTCTTTGCTCTGCAGACCAACTATGGGAAATGCAGCCTGGGCCTGATGACAACACTTTCCCCCGGTGACACCACTTCCAGTTCCGATCCCGATGGTGCCACTTCCAGTTCCAGTTCCCAATAATTCACTTCCTCTAACCGGCTTTGCAAACACCATTTTTGTATTTTTAAATCAGTTCCATTGTGGACTCAGCTCCATAAACAGATATTGTTTTTTTTTTCTCTTTAATCTACCAGGTTTTCAAGTATACGAAATGGTTAACCCAAATGTTTTTGTGGTGTCCTTTGCATCATTTGACAGTGGCGTAGTCGGCAGTACAATTGGTTCAAAGATGACCCGGGAACAGGACCTGAGAGACACCCTAAAGTTCTACCTATCGGAACTCCACCACTTAAGGGTCCAGGGGGGAGATTACCATACCTGAGTGGCAAAGTATGAGACATGTATTACAGTTAGGGAGGACCAGGCGCGAACTCCGTCCCAAGTGCAACCCATTGGGATTGTGTGGGATGGGCTAACAGAATAGGGTCTGTGATTGAATAAGGAAACACAAGGTGCTTATTATGGTCTCTTGGAGGAGAAGACCATCTACCAGAACCCCACAAAGGCAGAGACCTTTTGCCAAAGGTGGAGGAGCTCCAGGCCAGCAGGCAAGACGATTACTAAAGTGGAAACTTGACCCAGAGCGGCCAACCCACTCACTGGCATTCAGTCTATGGGGCATGGCCAGGTGGTTGAACAAATTGCCTGTTTTTTCTATTAAATGCACTGTCCGAATATCTTGCCCAGCCAGTCTGGGAACAATCTTTTAAAAATATAATCAGTCTCATAGAGATCATTGAGAGACATCAGGCGGCTTCAAACTCCGGTAGAACAGAACAGTCTGTATGTCAAACTCGGATAGTATGTGTCCCTACTCCTAATCCTAGCAAATGCTGAAGCTCCGGATACCTAACAGCATCCTCTGCTTGGCAACAAGGGAGGCTACAGGGGGGCAGGACAGGAGAGGTGTTGTGCACTAGCTAATCCCCTATCGTTCCCTTGTACAGGAATGGTTATTATAAATTATAAAACATCTCCATTGTTTCTTGTTGATTTGTGTTGCCACAACAGCGGCTAAAAGTTAAGACCAGTCTGACCTGCGTTCACTGAGACACCCGCCGGTAGAGGTCTGCCTCATGCTTCATCAGTTACTAGGGATCGCTAATAAAATTAACAGTAGTGGTCCTCCAATACCCTCCATTTCTGGTGATACAGGGATGAGATTGGTCTGATAGTAAAAGTGATTTAACTCCACCTGCTCCTAAACAAATTTTGGGCATAGTGATGGATGGAGAAAGCAAGTCCCAAGCTGCCTCTGTGCTGTGTATTCAGCTGGCTGAGAGAGGAGATGTGGCGGTTCTTGGGACACTGCAAGATGATGCTAAGCTGCGGCAGCCCAGGATGAAGCCAAGCCCTTTAAGGTCAGTGCAGACCCTCTCTCACAACTGCATTTCCAATTTAAACAGACACCGACTTCTTTTAAAAGGGAACAATAGAATAACAAATCCCTTAAATTTGCAAAAAATGCAGTACCTCTGGTTGATGGCCATCACATTCAATATCCTATGCCACAGGGCCTTAACTTTGTCTTAAATAATGACCTTCTTTATCAGGTAGCAGAACACGAGGGGGAGGTATGGCCGCTGTTGTTAGTCCCACTGTCATTCCGGTGGCAGTTCTGTGAACTAGCACACACCCACCTTCTGGTTTAAGCATCAAAACAACCCTTGACCGTATTAAGCTTCTATTTTATAGGCCGGGAATTAATGAGGACTGTTACGCGATAGATACGAAAAAATTTGGTCCATCCTAAAAAGTCACATTGAAAAGGCTCAAACAGAAAAGGTCTCCTATTATAACCAAGGAACTTCTCTGCAGGAGTTCTGCCCGGTAAATTGTGTCATGGTCCTTGTTCCTACCTCCCACTCCAAATTACTGGTCCATTGGCAAGGCTCTTATGAAGTTAAGGAGAGGACAGGGCTTGTTGATTATGTGTTGAAACAACCCAATCATCAACTGCTCAAATGGGTGTTTCATGCCAACCTGCTGAAACCGTGGAAAGATGGTCAGCCCCCGTTCACTCTTTGCTTACAAAACAGAATTTCACTTTGGTCCCAATTTGACCACCAAACAGCGACGGGAGCGGGAATGCTTGTACCGACTTCCTGATGCAAAAAAAGCTGAAGTGAAATTAGAGATCAAGCACATGCTGGAACAAAGTGTTATAGAGGAAAGTCATAGTCCCTGGTCCAGCCCTATTGTCTTGGTCCCTACGCCTGATGGGAGTTGGAGGTTTGGTGATGACTTCTGTCGGCTTAATCAAGACTCACAATTCGAAGCCTATCTGATGCCATGAGTGGACAACCTCTTTGAACGGTTAGGACAGGCCTTAATAAGAGTCCTGGCAGGTTCCTTTAATGGACTCCGTTAAGGCTAAGACTGCGTTTAGCAGCCCTAGAGGTCACTGGCAGTATCATGTCCTTCCATTTTGGTTACACGGGGCACCTGCAACCTTCCAACATCTGGTGGATAAAATGCTCTGTCCTCATAACTCCTATAGTGCTGTCTATCTGGATGACGTGATCATCTATTCCATCACATGGAAGGAACATCTACAGCAGGTCCAAATGGTATTATGGGCATTAGGTGAAGCTGGTCTTTGTGTTAAACAAATCCAAATATTTGAGCTACCTGGTGGGCCAGGGTACTGTGAGGCCACAGTGTTCCAAAGTAGATGCCATATTGAAGTGGCCCTGTCAAAAACCAAGAGGCAAATCCAAGCCTTTCTCGACTTAGTGGGCTACTGCCGCCAGTTTGTAGCCTGATTTTTTGTGAGAGCGGTGCCCTTGACTGACTTAACAAAGAAAAGGGCCCCAAACAATGTGATGTGGAATGTTAACACAGAAACTGCATTTACTGACTTGAAGCAGGCTCTTACATCAGCACCAGTCTAGAAAGTTCCTAACTTCTCTTTGCCTCTTATCCTCCAGATGGACGTTTTGGACACAAGTCTTGGTGCCATGCTGAGCCAAAGCGTCGATGGTGTTGAACACCATGTTCATGAGCCGGAAGCTGTTGGACCAGGAAACCAAGTATGCAGTGGTGGAACAGAAAGCCTTGGTGATCAAATGGGAGATTACAGATCACAACTGAGGTACTATCTCTTGGGCCAGTGAGTTCACCTTGGTTACGGATCATGCACCTTTATAGTGGATGGCCTTACACAAGAAGCCGAACCTATGTGTCACAAGGTAGTTTCTTGACCTGCAGACATACAATATTTTTAACTTGTTCATCAATGGGGCTCTCTCCACACCAATGCCGATGCTCTTTCTCGGGCGCATGACCTCTCAGTTGGGAACGCCCTACCCGAAGGGTCTGGGCTGAGGAGGGGGCTGTGTCAATGGCCCATGGCAACACTTCTGGTCCTGATGATGTCAATTCCATTTCCAATCCCTAAAAACATAACTTCCAGTTCTGGGCCCCAATGATGTCACTTTCTCTAACCTTTAAAAACTTAATTTTTGTATTTTCAAATCAGTTCAGTTGTGGACTCAACTATGTAAAGAGATATTATTGGGGTTTTTTTCATTAATCTACCAAGTCTTCAAGTATATGGGGCGGTTACCCCAAACCTTTTTGTGGTGTCCTTTGCATCATTTGACAACTGATAGAAATTTGTCATAGTTCCTTCAAAAGTCACATGGTTGAAGTCACCACATATTATAACTGCATATAAACATGCTTTTTAGTAGCTTCTAGCAAAATACAACATTTAGGCTGGGACGGTATTAACAAAGAGATTAATGAGCCTGTCTCACAGCTCCAGGGTTCAAATCCTGGTTTGACATTTCAGGATGCAAAGTTTGTAAAATGAATGGATAAATAAATAAAGAACAAATCCAACAGAACTGTATACAGCACACTGTCCAAAATTGTTCTAAGCTGCCTGGTTCTCAAGAGGACTGCATGCTGGGGCAAAACAAGGCATGAGACTTGATTTTTTATCCACAAGGTAAACTGGGAGCATAAAATGGGTAAGGAATACATCAGGTAAGCAAATATTTGTTTTCTAATAAATAAAATGGACTTTGTTATTTTAATCCATTCTTATTTATCATGGTGGTGGAGGGTGGTAATATATTGCATATTTGTCAAACTAATAAGTTAACAATTTCACTGTGCTCTACATGTGTACCAATACTACTATGACTACTTCTACAAGGGCAGAGCTCAGCAAGACCTAAAAATTAAGTGAGAAACTGAAGCTGGTAGTGACAACTTATGTTATCATGTGAATGCAGAGCAATGTGCATTGGCAGTGAGCGGTATGCCGTGTGTGTGTGTTAGGTGTTCTAGATGGGAAGTAGATGGGTGTAACTACAATGTCAATTACAAAAAAGTTGGAACAGTATGTAAAATGGTAATAAAAACATAAAGAAGGAAATTTACTTTGACTTGTATTCAAACAATACCAGTACAGAGACATGGTGTTTTATGTTTTACATAATCATCTGCATTGCTTTTCAATGATACATGCTTAATCTGAAAGTGGTGACTCTGAAACATATTCCAAAAAAGTTGGGACAGGGTATCTTAGGACTACAATGTGACAAGTTGAAATAACAAAGTGATGGCAAACAGGTGAGGCAATCGTGTTATAGTATATAATGAGTCTCCAAAAAAGGCCTAGTCCTTCTAGAACAAGGATCGGTCAAGGCTTGGCAATTTGACAACAGATTCATCAATCAATAACCCAGCACATTGAGAATAACATTCCCCAGACACACATTGGTAGGATTTTGGGCATTTCACACTTTACAGTGCAAATATAATTAAAAGATTTAAGGAATCCAGTCAAATCTTGTTGTGTAAGAAGCAAGACTGAAACTCAGATCCAATAACTCAGATGTCGATGTCTTAAAAACTGTCATTCATCTGTAATGGATATCATGACTTAGGTTTGGGGATACCTCAGTAAACCTTTGCCAGTCAAAACCATTCGCTGCTGCATTCACAGATGCAAGGCAAGTCTTTACTACAGAATGCAAAACAGACACCAAACATAAACATTGCCAAGAAGTGCTGCCGACTTCTTTAGGCTTGGGCTCATCTGAAAAGTACACCATGGATTCATGCTTTGTGGTCCGACAAGTCAACACTTTAAATACTGTAGTTTTTGGAACAAAAACAGCCATCATGTTCTCTTGGCCAAAGAGAACATGGACCATCCAAGCTGTTTATTAGTTTCCAGTCCACAGGCTGTCATGGTATGGGGTTGTGCCAGAATGCATGGCATGGGTAACGTGCACATATGTGAGGACACCATTAAGCACAAACATTGGAGCAACATGTGCTGCCATCCAGATTCTGTCTTTGTCAGGGACATCCCTGCATTTTCCAGCAAGACAAAACCAAAAAACATTGTTCTCAGATAATAAGTGCATGGCTGCACAAATAGAGAGTGCAGGTACTTGACTGACTTGCCTGCAGTCTTGAATGTCTCTGACTGAGAGTGTGTGGCACATTATAAAGACAGCATACAGCAACACAGGATTCATACAATTGTGCAGCTGAGGACTTGCATAATGGACGAATAGGGGAAAATTCTACTTGCTAAACTGAACCAACTTGTGTCTTAATAAGCGTTACTAAAAGAAATGGTGATGTTGAGCATTACTAAACACTCACCTGTCACAGCTTTTTTGAAGTGTGTTGCAGTCATCACATTTGAGTTTCTATTTTCAAAAATCAATTTGAGATGAAACATCCAGTAATGTGTTGTTGTATTGTTTTCAATATAATATTAGGTGAATAGAATCTACACATTATTTCTTTTTCTTTTTATTAGCATTTTCCATAGTGTCCAAACATTTTTTGGAATCGAGGTTTTACACAAAGATAGTGGAAGCCTTAGCAAAAGTATGCAGTACTTTTTCAAGACACTGGTGTCAGTTAAGTGTTAGGTGAGTGTTTTGCACTTTTTTCATTTATTTTATTTGTTTTTCATCTTTACATTGTTTGGTTGGTGAACTAGCTTTGCTCCAGGAACCTAATATAGCATTTTTCATTGAATACATTTAAATTTTCTTTTTTTTTCTTTTTTAGTTATATTGCTGTAATCTAAAGATACTGATTAAATGAAGGTCAAATCTTGATATGTCACTCTTAAAAATAATTGGTTCTTTAAAGGCACTATATGATTTTTTATTATGTTTTGTGATTAGCTGTAGCTTCATTACTTGACCAAGCACCATTTCATTCTGGAATGGCCTCTTTGCATATAAAGTTGGTTCTTTGTGCTTTGAAAAATGGAATGCTGCAACAGGAAACAAAAAATGGTCCCCTATGGCATCACTCTGAAGAACCACACTGTCACCTTTATTTTTAAGAGTGGTCCAAATTTGTTTAAAAAAAAAGAAAAAATACTGCATGGGGTCCACTTACTTTTTCACATGAATGTACTGTATTTACACTTTATGTATCAATCCAGTATTCCTGTATGCCTGCATGAATCTTCAGTGCTTCACTATTAAAGAAGATCATTTTCATTAATTGGATCTGGTTCATGCATTTTACCAACACACCACAGAGATCCCTGCACACCCAGAGTCGGTATACTCCAAGATCCTAATCCTAATATTCAGATTGTGCAAATTAGGAGTTGACAGCACACACCTCCAATCACAAATAGCTTTTACTGACAATTAGCTTTCATTCATTCTATGTTAACTCAGGAAATGTATGAATTGAGGACAAAACTCAAGAAAGGTGGGATTAATAAATACACGCAAGTGAAGGTGAATATTGTATTTGTGAATAAAGATTTTGTAGTGGTAGCACGGTACAACACCCTAGTAGTGGTAGCTTTAAAGAGAATGCAGTAATGTTTCCTGCTGTAAACCCTAAAGATGTCATGTCTGTCTTCTAACTGTAATAACAGAGTGCTGTTGGCTTATGTCTGAACATACTGAGAATAGTTTGATAAGAAGAATTTAGCCCTGCATAAGTCCATGTAATTGAAAGATTTGGCCAAAGCCACACTAAAATATAGCAACATTCTCAAATCCTGTTACTCCAATTCAGGGTCTCAAAGCCATAGGCCATTCCAGCAGCATTGGGCACAATGCAGGAAGTGGTGCTGCGAGGCATAGCTACAGTTAGGTCCATAAATATTTGGACAGAGACAACTTTTTTCTAATTTTGGTTCTGTACATTACCACAATGAATTTTAAATGAAACAACTCAGATGCAGTTGAAGTGCAGACTTTCAGCTTTAATTCAGTGGGGTGAACAAAATGATTGCATAAAAATGTGAGGCAACTAAAGCATTTTTTTAACACAATCCCTTCATTTCAGGGGCTCAAAAGTAATTGGACAAATTAAATAACTGGAAATAAAATGTTCATTTCTAATACTTGGTTGAAAACCCTTTGCTGGCAATGACAGCCTGAAGTCTTGAACTCATGGACATCACCAGATGCTGGGTTTCCTCCTTTTTAATGCTCTGCCAGGCCTTTACTGCAGAGGCTTTCAGTTGCTGTTTGTTTGTGGGCCTTTCTGTCTGAACTTTAGTCTTCAACAAGTGAAATGCATGCTCAATTGGGTTAAGATCAGGTGACTGACTTGGCCATTCAAGAATTTTCCACTTCTTTGCTTTAATAAACTCCTGGGTTGCTTTGGCTGTATGTTTTGGGTCATTGTCCATCTGTATCATGAAATGCCGCCCAATCAATTTGACTGCATTTAGCTGGATTTAAGCAGACAGTATGTCTCTGAACACCTCAGAATTCATTCGGCTGCTTCTGTCCTGTGTCACATCATCAATAAACACTAGTGTCCCAGTGCCACTGGCAGCCATGCACGCCCAAGCCATCACACTGCCTCCACCGTGTTTTACAGATGATGTGGTATGCTTTGGTAAATGAGCTGTTCCACGCCTTCTCCATACTTTTTTCTTGCCATCATTCTGGTAGAGGTTGATCTTGGTTTCATCTGTCCAAAGAATGTTTTTCCAGAACTGTGCTGGCTTTTTTAGATGTTCTTTAGCAAAGTCCAATCTAGCCTTTCTATTCTTGAGGCTTATGAGTGGCTTGTACCTTGCAGTGCACCCTCTGTATTTACTTTCATGCAGTCTTCTCTTTATGGTAGACTTGGATATCGATACGCCTACTGCCTGGCGAGTATTGTTCACTTGGTTGGCTGTTGTGAAGGGGTTTCTCTTCACCATGGAAATGATTCTGCGATCATCCACCACTGTTGTCTTCCGTGGACGTCCAGGTCTTTTTGCGTTGCTGAGTTCACCAGTGCTTGCTTTCTTTCTCAGGATGTACCAAACTGTAGATTTTGCCACTCGTAATATTGTAACAGAGGCGGCACGGTGGCGCAGTGGGTAGCGCTGCTGCCTCGCAGTTGGGAGACCTGGGGACCTGGGTTTGCTTCCCGGGTCCTCCCTGCGTGGAGTTTGCATGTTCTCCCCGTGTCTGTGTGGGTTTCCTCCGGGCGCTCCGGTTTCCTCCCACAGTCCAAAGACATGCAGGTTAGGTGGATTGGCGATTCTAAATTGGCCCTAGTGTGGGTGTGTTTGTATGTGTCCTACGGTGGGTTGGCACCCTGCCCGGGATTGGTTCCTGCCCTGTGTTGGCTGGGATTGGCTCCAGTGGACCCCTGTGACCCTGTGTTCGGATTCAGCGGGTTGGAAAATGGATGGATGGAATATTGTAACAATTTCTCGGATGGGTTTTTTCTGTTTTCGCAGCTTAAGGATGGCTTCTTTCACCTGCATGGAGAGCTCCTTTGACCGCATGTTGTCTGTTCACAGCAAAATCTTCCAGATGCAAGCACCACACCTCAAATCAACTCCAGGCCTTTTATCTGCTTAATTGATAATGACATAACGACGGACTTGCCCACACCTGCCCATGAAATAGCCTTTGAGTCAATTGTCCAATTACTTTTGAACCCCTGTAATGAAGGGATTGTGTTCAAAAAAATGCTTTAGTTGCCTCACATTTTTATGCAATCGTTTTGTTCATCCCACTGAATTAAAGCTGAAAGTCTGCACTTCAACTGCATCTGAGTTGTTTCATTTAAAATTCATTGTGGTAATGTACAGAACCAAAATTAGAAAAAAGTTGTCTCTGTCCAAATATTTATGGACCTAACTGTATATATAATTGGAGCAGTTCGTATACCAGGGAATATTAGAGTGTCATTGACAAAATATGATGTTTCTATGCTGTGAATAGGACAAAAGGCAGACTGAATAACATTTCTTAGCATTTAAGATAAGATTGAATTTGTGAAGCGGCTGTTTGCTGGAAATTAGTCTATAATAAATAAGTACATTCCTTTCTAGCACTGACCAGTCTTAAGAATGATTGCTTAACAATATAGATATATTAATAAAATTAAAAATGGATGCCTTAAGTATGAAAATTGAGCTTTACATGAGTTTGCTTGAATATGGTCCTTAAAGGCAGATGGCTGTTTCCATTTCAGATAACAGGGTTATAATTACTTTTTTTGCTATTAACTGAAATGAATTGCACATTCATTTCAAGAATCATTGTAAATGTGTGATACAAGTCATGAAATGGAATACAGCACGATAGAAAAAACAATGTTTTCATTGTAAACTGTATAAAATGCACAATTTGTGCTTGTTATGTTCCATATCTGACTTCTATCAGCTCATTAAATTCTTACATTTTTAAAAATATTGTCATCAGGAAAAGAGTTACAAATGAACAAATAAGATCTATATATCTATCATATCATGAAGATGCTAAGTGCTGTCAACTGGGAGATGATAGATAGATAGATAGATAGATAGATAGATAGATAGATAGATAGATAGATAGATAGATAGATAGATAGATAGATAGATAGATAGATAGATAGATAGATAGATAGATAGATAGATAGATAGATAGATAGATAGATAGATAGATAGATAGATAGATAGATAGATAGATAGAAACTTTAAAAATCCCAAAGGAAACTGCAGGATTCTAGAAGCAGACAATAAGGGCGCAAATATCCATATCACAAGAATTATAATGGTCTTAGGTATGCTAATAAGGTACTGGGAACAATACCTCTGCAGCCATGGGGTGACTGAGTCTGATGGTTGAGGGTAGAAACGACCTTACATAGCATTCCTTGGAGCAATGTAGTTGTTTCAGTCTGTTACTCAATGCTCTCCAAGGTTTATCCAAAAACCTCACACAAGAGGTGAGTGTCATTGTATGTTAAATTAACATACAGCATCCATGTGTGTTACCCATCTTTGACTGCTGAATCAGTAACAGCTTTCCATGTGCAGAAAATGCTATATATGTATAAGAATGCTAGGCAGCAATGGTGTAAGTCTAAATATTTCTCTTAAACACTGAATAGCATTTAGTGCCAGATAGGAACCCAACTTGGAAATCCCACCCATAGCCGAGTGTCATGTGTATGAAGTAAGCATCTAGCAAATGGCAGTCCTTTGTGTCCGAAAACAGATTAATGAATGGGGTCATTGAAAACTGACACAACTTGGGCAGAGTAACAGTGAAATTTGCCAGTTAGCAAACAGCTGAGTCTTAAAACAGCTTAGTCAGGATACACCACCCATTGTACAGTGTCAAAGATGATGTAAGACAGCTGACATCCCCACTAACAAAATTCACCTGTTGGCTAAAAACAAGAACATATGGTTGCATTAGTCTATATAAAACATACACTGGACATCACTTAGTCAGATGATTGCCAATTCCTATTGATTTACTCTAGGACAAGGATATTTCAAATCTCCCATAAGCTTCATGGATCCATCATGCCTTATGTGCACAAAGCTAGGTGGAGGTTGTGGTGGCAGAATAATAAAGTAGCACGTGTTTTGTAGTAAATGTTTGTCTGCAGATGCAAGAAAAACAGCATTTGAATGGTGACAATGTACACAGTTGTAAATGGGATCTTTAGTCAGATAAGCCACAATAAAAGAAAAAGTGAGGAATGGTTCTACCAGGGTAATGGTGAATTTATTTTAATACTGTGGAATCATCAGAGTGAAGTCCAATCAATCATCTTGGAATGAAATGAAATAAGCTAATTTACAACTTCCTTGGGAAACACTACTATCAATATGGGGCAGTATTCCTGTGACACACATTCAACAGCTAGCTTATTTAGGTCCTCTGGTAATTAAGAAGCCACTATGTGGCTGAACTGGCTTGTAGTATGGTGGTGTAGAAATACCATATGGAAAAACTGGGTTGCTGAAATGAATGACAAAATTCCAATTGAATTCCAAAGTTTCCAAATTTAGTTTCAACAGTGAGCTGGACACTGTCACAGATGTACATAACAAATTTCATGCCAAAGGCAGTGTTGTGACTGCGATTGAAATTTCTTACACATACTAAAGCAAATACTTGATTAATTTCCACCATAGCTGGTTGACAACTAGAAGAATGACTTGTGGGTTCTATTGGGCTTGTGACCTTCTTCATCCAGTTAGTGCACAAGCGAATAAGAAAATTAATACAAACTTGGGTTATACAGCACATTGACTAGAAACATTATGCTTTAGGTGTATAAGAGTTTTGAGGCCACAAGTGAATACTAGACTGACTTCAGAGCTGAAGCTTGTGCTGCCATCTGTTGGTCTGGAAGTATTATAACCTCTTCCAAACCTTTGTCACTTTCCCTTTTATGTTAATAAGTGTTGAACATCCCTTAGAACTTAATGATTTACTCCAATACAAGGCCAAAACACCTTGTCCATTCAATATTTTAAATGACTTACTTAATTAAAGATTTCAAATCAAGTATACATTTCAAAATATCAAAATCAAAAAGTTAAAGGCAATTTGTAAAAACAAATAGAAATAGAAAACGTAAACAATAAGTGAAGTTTACAAAAAAAACAAACAAAACAGGACTGCTTAAATAAAGTAATTCCAAAAAGGAAAGAATAAAAGAAAAGCATGAAAGAAGAAAATTACAATCTGGCTAGAATCCAAAATTATTTAAACCAAAGACTAAACCTTGGTTTGTAACTTCAAAGAACCAAAAGGATTTAGCCAAACAAAAAATCAAAATTCACATTCAAAATTTCAGAAGAACAGAAAGGTGCCAAAGAACACTTACACAAGGAGCTAATGCTACAGCAAAGAAGCTATAGCCGTAGGTACCTTACATAGAGAACTCTGGTAATTTCTGCCTACAAATCCTAGAGGACTGCTTTAAAAATGTTCTGACTGACTGAACAGTTATTTCCTAACTGGCTATTAGTTCAGTCCTGTAGCATGTTGGGTGTATAGAAGTACAACTAGGCATAGGTCAACTCAGGAGATGAAATGTTCTTGCACCCTATCAATTTTTGCCAGATCGGGATGGATTATATAGTATCTGATCATGCATTTTAAATAGAAATTTCAAAGTTTTGAGACTTTTACAGACACACACAACCTAGTCAAATAATAAGATGGAAAAATGTTTGTGAAAGATTAACACGAACATAAAACACCAGGCCATCATGTTATCCCACAGTTATTATGGCCACCTGCATGTGGAGTAACATGCTGTACTGTGAATATCACAACACAAGGTGAGCAGCCAATTGTTTATGGTTCACTGTGCTTGGTATCTGCTTCTCCTAATGGACCATGGACCTACTGCAGTGTTCTTCGTTTTTTTTTCCCAGGAATGCTGTTAATATTCATTTTGTTTTGATCTCCCCTGACATCACTTGGCTAGATGTTTTGTAAACACAACTGTGAATTCTATTACATTTAGCATTATTATTTAATTCCTCTACTTGGAAGACTTGGCCCAATATATTTAAATTTCTGTGTTAGTGTTCATTCAACTTGATGTTTATGGTTATCAATGTAAACTGTCTCTTTTTTCTATACACTAACGCATACTTTAAATTTGCAAAAGGTCTTGGAAAATGTCACTGACAAATGACTGGAAAACTGTGGGGCTATTGGAAAGTCCGATTAACTTGTTTTACAAATTTTCATTTATACAGTCATCCACAGTCATAGCCTAGCTAGTGTATTAACTTTCCTTCAGAGATAACAACTCTGTAGTGCAATCATAAGATCTGTTTCAGAGTGATTCTAACAATTTCTGTATACTGAAGATAATGGAAAATGATAGTGTCGGTGGTCATATTCTTTTAATATGTAATGGTCCAATTAATCCAGAGTGAACACTGGTGTAACCACACAAACCCCAGAATTCATTTTGGTTGTGAACTGCTAAAACATAATAAGATTAGTTCTTCTGAATTAAGACATTTGATCTGAAGTTGTAATATTAGTATATTCTATAAACCCACTCCCTATGGGATCTCCCTCTACAAACTAAAATACAAAGTTTCACCTTCAGAAGGTGTTTTGCAATCAGTTGAGACAAATATGATGATATGATTGTTGTAGTCAGACTGGGGCTATAATACTGTTCTTATAATATACCTGACCATTCATTTTCTAATCACCCATTTCCCAAGGTAAATAGACAGACTGACTGAACATTTCGTTTAGGTGAAATGCCAAAAAAATGTCCCAAATGTCTCAGTTCCCTACAATAACAACAAGATCACTCAGAAATGCATTTTTTTATTCACTTACTAAGCTGACTCCCTTTTTTCATCTGACAGTGTCTGAAAAGACAGGTTCATCTGACATAAGAAGCTTACAATGCTCTTTAAATCTGTTTTTTCTGTCATATTCCATTGCCAAATAACTTGGTATATTAATATTTTCTTGAAAAAGATGCTAAAGAACACCAGAGTGAACATCTAATTGTGCCTGAAAGGCCTGACACTTAAATTTAAGCTGATCAATCACTTGATCATTGTGGGGTTTTTCTCGTTTTTGTTGTGAAACACATGTTGTGAAGAGGTTGTATTCGCAAATTAAAAATAATGTTTAAAGGGCCAGGGGAAATTCCTAAACCAAAAGCAGCAAACAAACTTGTAGTCTAAGAAACAGGGAGGGCCAATATAGAAATATTTATAAGAATTACATTTCAATTTGGGTCTTTTTCCTGGCTTCTGAATGTTATTTGTTTATTTAATCTTTACAATATTGTTCACATGAAAGAAAATGAAGCCAAAGTATTAACTCTCATATTGGCGTAGCATATGAGACACAGACATGTCAAAGTGAAAATTCAACAATTTAAACAACTGTTGGCTTTGAATGCACTGCTGAAGACTGATTTAATTGAAATAACATGAATCTCTTAAATGGGTATACAGCACATTAAAACTTGTGTTAAACTCTGCAAATACTATACTCAATTATTTATCACCATCAACAACTTGACAATTATGCTGTACACAAGTGTTTTTCAACTGGCACGCTGCAGAAATAACAGTGCAGTGCCCCTGGGTCCAGACCTAAGAGAGACACGCTCCTCAGGTGGTCGAGAAGAGGATGGGACTACCTGGAGAAGCCAACATAAGAGCAGTTTTGTGATCATCGTTTTGCACACACAGCACTTAGAGAGCACTTGGAGATTTTATTTCATAAAAATTTTAAAGGTAGTATATACATATAGTACTGGATGTGTATGCAATTCTTTAGATACACACTTAACTTTTTTGTATTATTGTTTCGTAATGTTAAAAAAAATTACATGAAAATGCCACCCTGACCAAAACACTGCCTGAAGTGTTTCTCTTGTGGCCAGCCCTGATTGTGACAATATTTTGTAAGGTGTTAAACAGGACACATTAAATGCAAAAATGCATTAACTTTCCCAAGCATAATTAAAACATTAGCTCTGTTTTCCTGATTAGTCTTTTTGTAATCTATTTTTGAATTCTTTAATAAATTCTAAAACAAATTTGCTTTGTTTATATTGTGAACAGGCATTCTACGGTTTTCCTCCCCTCCTTATTATAGATGTTTTATACTTTTTGATATCTAAAAGCCTTTGCTCCTATTTTTGGGCCTGTGCAGGTAGAAAGACAGCTATCTGAATTTGGGGTTAGGCTGTCTGGGGTAAGACCTGCTCAGTAGGCCCAAACCTGTGAAGGGGGTAAGTCTGGTTTTAAGTTATTTTCTGAGGCCTGCAGCCCTTTTTTCTACTTGTGAGTGACACTAATTATAATAAAAAGACAAAAGACATATAAAATTCAGAGATAAAAAAAAGTTGCACAAAAGTGAAAACCAAACTACAGCACAAACTCTAACTACTCTAAGTAAGGTTTTCAAACAGCAAAATAATCGTGAGCATGTTGACTACCATCTTTTATAGGTAGAATGTCATGGTGTAACATGAACACATGACTTGCATGTCATTTGTCCGTCAAAAAGCATAGCTGCGACCCTGAAGAACAAACATAAAATGGTGTGCATCCATAACAAAAATGAAACAGAAATGTCATAAACCTTATATTAAGAATTGATAATAAGCTAAATAAATGCATAAATCTGCACAAAAATGTGCAAACATGAAACACATTATTAAAGAAACCTGACATTATGCCATAAACAGTAAACACTTACATGTAACTACAGTATTAAAGCCTTGAGTGTACATAAGTTGAAGACAGATTAGTACAGTGGAGTAGGTGAACAGACTGAAAATTAGTATGGTAGAAAACATCAGCCCCATACAGAAATGAGAAAGATGAAGAAGAGGAACAATCATTTGGTATAAGAATATAGCTACATAGCTACACTCACATAAATTTATATTGAAAAAACAAGAGATGAAGCTTTAAGAGAGTTCCGGAAAAAGGTCCACCAACAGATATAGGGAGAGAGTTCCAGAAAGAAGGAGCACTTACCAACAGTAGGCAAACGGGTCTTTGGAATTTTGAGGTATCAGGAAGATCATTTGCCTGGCAGGTTAGTAAAATACAAGTGAGAATGACCAATAAGACCAACTAAGAACATTATAAATCAGAGGCATAGTTTTGGACAAAATCCATTAGCATACTGGCAACCAATGCAGATAAGCTAGATAAAGGCAGGTTGTGCTTACTGAATATGGTCAATGTCAGGACAATGTTACCAATGGTTGATGTTTTAAGCAAAAGCACCATTGAAAAGAGAACTGCAATAACAGAGTTGAGAAGTGATGAATGCGTGACAGAATATTGCTGCATCACAGCAGAAAAAAGGTCTGACTCAGGCAATGTTCCATAAGTGGTAAAAAAAGAAATGATAATGATTGCAAAACTCAGAATGCTGTCAAGAATAACTGCAGGAATGGTGACTGTTCGAACATGAAGGTAAATGTGTGTCAGGAGTTCAGGTCCAGTGGCAGATCATGAAGATTTCTGAGTTGAGCTGGAGATACTACAAGAATCTGTTCTGTTTTTATTTTTTTTATTCAGGAGTAGTAAATTACTGGACAATCATACACATGTATCCCTTTGGTTGGCTATGAAGCTGTCTAAATCTGCTTTACAACCGTAAGAGCTCTTCATGTCAAGCTGGGCATTGTTGACACAGAAGTACACAGGATGTATAAAACATAAAAGAAGTTACATTCAGAATGTTTATGCTCTCTCCTTTGATTCACAGAACTGCAGTCATTTTTAATATTACATTTTTTTATTTTTAAGTAGATTTTTAAAAGTGGTACTTTCCTTCAGGATCAAATATGAATGAAAATGTATTTTATTATTTTGTATGTGTACCTGTTGTCAGCAGCAGGATTATAAAAAGTGTTATATTTCTTCTTGTAACAAATAAGCCTGATAACTAGACAAGCCAAAATTTAACAAAATTAAATAACTATTTTGGTTATAAGTACCAGAAAATGTTAAAACAATGACAAAATCAGAGTGATTTTTTTTTTTACCGTAATCATATTATTCAATAACCACAAATGTCACTGCATCACATTTGGTCCAAGGTTCTTGAAATTCTACTTGGATGTGAATTTAAGCCATCCATTTTCAAAACTCCTGCGGTTGGTTGGCACCCTGCCCAGGATTGGTTCCTGCCTTGTGCCCTGCGTTGACTGGGATTGGCTCCAGAAGACCCCCGTGACCCTGTGTTCGGATTCAGCGGGTTGGAAAATGGATGGATGGATGATTTTCAAAACTCTGCAAGGAAAGGGGAAGCATTTAGTGCAATGCAGAAACAGGCTATAAATGCAATTTTATTTATATATTTGGTTAATTAGAAGAATCTATGTTGGATTATAAAAAACTTTTTATAATAAAATAATGTAGCCATTGCTGCACTCTCACTTAACAAGTGTAAGGAGAGCCTATTCCCCATTATAATGTAAAGATAACTGGTTACTGGTCTATGATTACATTTTGTATAATATTAGCCTACTTCTTTGCCCATCCAGTTACACAGCTACAGGCGAGAAAATATAAATTGTTTAACATCAATTCTAAACTATGATGTCCACACATATTTTTTCACTGTGAAAACTTTAATACAATATCTCAACCAGCCTGAGAAGCTTATAATACTTGTGCCCCTATAACTGACACCTGACAAAGCATGTCCAGATGATGGATTAACAGACAGATATTAATAGGTTTTTATTTTCTGAAAAACAAAATCTATAAATGAAGGTCATTCTGAATCACTGCGGTGGGTTGGCACCCTGCCCAGGATTGGTTCCTGCCTTGTGCCCTGTGTTGGCTGGGATTGGCTCCAGCAGACCCCCGTGACCCTGTGTTCGGATTCAGCGGGTTGGAAAATGGATGGATGGATTCTGAATCAACAGATTGTCTACACACACAGAATACCTTAAAAGAAAACTAAACAAGGAGAACAATTATGCCAAAAAAGTTATATGAATGAGAAATGAACTGGTTGGAAAATCAGAGGGGACAGAAGATCCCAGACAGCAGCCTTTAAGTGGAAATCTTCATTTCAGTCCCCCTCACATGAGATTATCTCAGTGACTGTTGTTAAAGTATAAATGTCACACTGAACGTTCACATAACCCTGAAAACAAGTCAGGAGCTCAATTTGATGGAACATAAGCTCTTCCTGCATTCTTCCCTACAGACTCCACCAGCTGTCTTTCTCTTACCTTAGGTTCTTAACCCTTAAACTGCCACATACTTGGGGATTAATGCACCCCTGAATGCCAAATACTTTTTTGCTGCACTTTTTAAGTAAACATCACAATTCACAAAGAAAATGTGAAATTTTAATGGAACACATATTTTTTCATGCAAACTGTAAAAACTGTTAAAAAAAACTACTGCAACAATATATTATGACATGTACAAGGTGCACCTGACACCATTGATGAAATTCAGTAAATCACCGAGCCAACTGCACTTGAACTGGCTGCACGCAAGCACACAGAGGCCAACGCTGATGCTCTCAGGCTAATCTAGTGCAGCGGCTGAATCCCAGAGACAGTGATGCTGCAGTTCTGCTGGGGTCGGCAGTGGTCATGAGCTGACTGCTCAACGAATATACAGCACTGACTGATCAGCTCCGGTGTGCTGGCAAATTGCTCTGTGAAGTGTCTATAGCCGGTTGTGTTGTTCAATGAATGTACGTTGCTGAATATACTCGGCCCCTGCATGCTGGCAAATTGCACTGAGCCACGACTATTGCCAGTTGCAGCATTCAATGAATATACGTCGCCGAATATACTTAGCTCTGGCATGCTGGCAAAATGCACTGGGAAACAAGTTTAGCCGGTTGCAGAGTTCAATGAATGTACGTCGCTGAATGTATGTCGCCAAATATACTTGGCTCTGGTGTGCTGACAAATTGCTCTGGAAACCGACTTTTTAGCCGGTTGCAGCATTCAATGAATATATGTCGCCGAATATACTCGGCTCTGGCGTGCTGGCAAATTGCACTGGGAACCGACTATAGCCAGTTCCGGCGGTTTAAGGGTTAAAAATGCTTGATTATGAAGTAAAGGGAAGAATTGGGGTCAAATGGTTTTTGACAACATCAGGCAATAACAAAAAATAAGATCCTTAGCTTTTGATCTGGTGATGGTAAGAGGATTAAGAAAGGAACAGGTAAAGGATTTCATTGTTTATCCTTGAATTTATCTGATTTCATCTGTTCTGATATTTATCCTGCACTGCATCTCACAAACAAAATTTAGGGCAGAGTAAAATTAACTCGGAAGTGCCCAACACCTCAAAGCTGGGTGTATTGTCATATGCATAAATGATGTGAAAGCAAAAACAGAGGTTTAGCTACATTTCTGTTCTTTCTTTTTTTTTGATCACCAAGGCCTTCTGCTTTAATGCCACATACCTGGTTACCCGGTCCAAAACTTTCCAGCTTAGGAACATGATGGGGTGTTTAATACCACCAACCCTTTGGCTCATGTGTCTGATGCGTCAGCCTGGAGGATAAAAGGCAAAGAGAAATTAGGAGCCACTAAGACAAGTGCTGATGAAAGAACCTGTTTCTCTGTTTTATTATCCCATACCACCATATTAGGACCTTGCTTCTTTGTTAGATCTGTCAATGGTGCAGCTCTCACGGAAAAGCAGACCACTGGCAGTAGTTTTTCGCTATCCCTAAAAAAGCCTGGGGTCACTTTACAGTGGCATCAACTTTGGTGCACTGTGATTGTAATGTACCCCTGGCCAATAAGTAGCCCAAATATTTGGCCTCCATTAGTCTGAAAAAAACATTTCTTTGGATTTATCAAGAGTACAGAATTACTCAATGTCAGGAGCATGGCATGAAAATGCTGTACATGTTCTTTCTACATGACCTGGAATAGATGTCAATATTATCCAAGTAGGCAGCAGTATAGGAATTGTGGGGAAATAGCACTTTGTCCACCAGAGATTGGAAATTCACAGGCATCCCATGCAATTCAAATGGGAGCACATGATACTGGCACTGTCAACTAGGAGTACTAAACAAAGTCTGTTAAAGGAATCTGCCAGTACCCTTTTATCATGGCAACAGTGGTCAAGTACTGAACCTTACCGAGTCACTCAAGGAGTTTGTCCATTCATGGCATCACATAGGCATCAAAACAGGAGACTTGATTAAGTTGATGGAAGTTTTTGGAAAAGCGTCACCTTCCATCCAGCTTTGGGAGAAAGACTATAGGATTAGGTCAAAGGCTAAAACTCTCTTTAATTACACCAAGATCTAGCTTTTTTTTATCTCAAGCTCCACTTGTGTACATTTTGCACTTGGGAGTCTGTACAAGCATTGTCTGACAACTATTTCCGATTCTGTTATGTGCAATCAGAGAGGTCCTTCTGGGTTGTTCATTCACCACCTCCGGGACAGGAAATATGGATGCTTTGCGTATTTGTCATAGTTAGGCTATCAGATCTGTACTGAAATTAAGGGTTGTTTTCCGAGCGAAAAGGAATGAGGTTGTGCAAAGTAAAGATTGGGATCCCTGTTCTTCCATGATTTCAACAAATTATGTGGTACATTCATTTTGCGAGCTGACGATTTGGATGTTTCATCAAATAATCGACCAGTTCCTTCCTCTTCTTAATTTTGCATGGGCCTAGCCAATGTGCCAATAGTTTAAAGTGGGAGGTGGGCATGAGGGCCATGACACAATCGCTGGGATGAAATTTGCAGAGACTCATCCCACAATTGTAACAATGGGCTTGTGATTGCGCCTGCTCCACATTCTCTTTAGAATTTTAGCAACTATATCACGTAACTGTACAATATATTCTTATGTATTTGAGAAAGGGAGTGCCTCTTCCTCCTAGTCATCCTTTAATATATCTAATAGCCTTCACAGGTTGTTGTTCATACAATAATTCAAAGGTTGAGAAACCCATGGAGGCTTATGGAAGTTTCCGGTAGGCAAATAACCCAAGGGGTAGTAACTGATCCCAGTTTACCCCTGTCCTTGCTGACCACCTTATGCAGCATCTGTTTAAGTGTGTGGATAAACTGCTCTACTAAACCGTCAGTCTGAGAATGGTATACTTAGATTCTGAAGTGCTTAATTCTGAATAACTTTTCAACCTCCCTGAATGTTTCTGAGGTGAAAGGTGTCCCTTGCTCTGTTAAGACTTCTTTAGGGATGCCGATATGCACAAAGACCCCAACAAGTTCTTGTGCAATGTTTTTGTAAGTGGTTTGCATCAAGTGGATAGCCTCAGGTTATCGTTTAGCGCAACTGACCATTACTAAAATATATTTGTCATCTGCCTGAAGGTTCAATGTGGATGGGAAAAACAGGAACAAGAAGAGCACAGTCCTTTCGAGGAATCTGTCGCAATTTACATTACAGACAGAATACACAAAACCAGTGGACTACTTCATTAATCCCAGGCCAAAATATCTGCTCATGGGTATTCTTGGTACCCAAATGGACACCTAGGATGTGGGCATGTACTAGTTTGCAGACCTACTAATGGTAGGTTTTTAGGACAAGCAAGAACAACCTTACCTCACCCTCATGGTCTGCTACACGATATAATAAATCATTATTAAGGAAAAAGTGTAGCCATGATGGCATAGGATGAGAGGTATATTGTCCATCTATTAAAACAACAGCAGTCTTCGCAAACTTGAGGATATCATCTTTCCAATGTTCTTTTTTGAAAGAAGCTGGAGTCTGCCAAAATTGAAAATGTAATTCTGAGATTGGATCTGACCTCCAGGGGCGTGACGACAGACCATGATGGCTCGAACTCCATCTTCATGGAGATTTTGGTGCGAGGTCCCTCATGCAAACTAGGCAGCCATGTGATACAACTCTTCAGCCAGCTAATGGAATGGCATGGAGTAGTTTGAGGCATTGTTTCACCCATCTACTGTGAGGCTCAAAGTTTCAACAGGAGTGCTTTGTGGTTCTCCATTGTTATTTTTCAACCAGTTCCGCCTCAATATCACTGGGTAAGGTGGGTTACGCATAACAGCCACCTTAACTGTGCATGTTTTTCTAGAAAAATATTACACACAAGATGGACCTGTACCCGTCAGTTTCCCAGTGGATACAGGTTAGACTGGTCAATCCTGAAACTCATTGTTGTGGAAACACGGAACAGCGAGCAACAATAGAAATGTCACTGCTGGAGTCAATAAGTGCTGTTATTTTATGCCTGTTCACCACATCCACACCTGTGTAAGTAAGGAATAGGGGTTGATGAATGCACAATACCTTTCCCATGGTGCTCAGCTGCAGTCCATTGGCTCATCAAGATGGGGACCGGTTGGGAATGATGTGCCCAGTTTCTCTGCACTTGTAATAGTGGGAGGGATGTGCTGGCTTCTCCTTCGGTCTGACCGCTGGGTTTGTGTCACAGCAGACAGGAATAGTTTTGGTGACTTGCTCTGTCTGGGCTTTGTAAAGGCCACCCCGTGCTGCTCAAAGGTTGCAATGCGGGATTCATGTTTTTCCATTCTTGCCATCAGGTCGGCTGCTCAAAGAAACTGGTTAGGGCATCTATGTCACAGGCCACCTGTTCTACAACTTTTTAGAGTTGTTTAGTTTTGGCTTTGACCTCTGCCTGACTTTGCCCCATATATCAAAAGCCTGGGAGCGTGCTGGCAACTCTGGCCAAAACACCACTCCCAATATTGCCTCACCTCGGGTTTCAGGCAACTGTAATCAGAAGTAAACTGGTTGCTGAGATTGTAGTAGGTCCATTGGGCCACTCCATCACGAATGGTGCCTGTATGTACACCCATTCTATTCAATCCTGGTGGTGCTGGGTGGCTGTTCTTTTGAAAATTAGAAACTCTCAGTATGATTGTTATCCTGCAGTACTGTAAATGTATAAAATGTTTTTTATGATCTAGGTGTGTCAAGATAGCATGAACTGCAATAATATTTCATCCTTTGTGGACTAGTTGTAGCGATAAGCAAACTGTAGGAGGCTTGAGGTATGTAATATTTTGTTTAATGTATCTAAACCAGAAGTTCTTAATCTTTTTAATCTGAAGACCCAAATTATAAAATCAGTACCATACTATAATGACAGCAGAGTCACAACATGAGAAATACTAATAGAGAAACAAGAGAAACAAAATGTCATTTGTTGCTGTTAAAACAATGCTCCATTCATCCAATTTTCAAACCTGCTTATTTATAGCAGGGTTATAGGGCAGCTAGAGCCTTTCCCAGCAAACAATGGGCACAAGGATAGAACAACACTTGAGCAGGGTGCCAGTACATCACGCAGCAAACACACACATACAATTGGTCTACTTTAGCAATGCCATTTTGCCTAACCTGCATGTCTTTGGAGTGTGGGAAACCCACACAAACATGGGGAGAACACGCAAACTTCATGCAGGGAGCACCTCAGGCTTGATCTTAAAATTATTATTATCTTTCAAGACAGGAAATGTTCCCACGATTCATTGCCAGTGGACAGCTGAGTGTCAGCTTTAGTAAAGCTGGGAGAAAGAAATTTTTTAGGGTGTAGTGCGAGGATATGAGAAATTTTTAAAGGATAGCATGAAAGGTCACTTAACTTAGTTACCTGTCTCATGGTGCAAGGTAAGTAATGATGCAGTTTATTTACCTTGTCTTAAGAAAAATCCATCCATCCATCCATTTTCCAACCCGCTGAATCCAAACACAGGGTCACGGGGGTCTGCTGGAGCCAATCCCAGCCAACACAGGGCACGAATCAATCCCAGGCAGGGTGCCAATCCACCGCAGGACACACACAAACACACCCACCCACACACCAAGCATACACTAGGGCCAATTTAGAATCGCCAATCCACCTAACCTGCATGTCTTTGGACTGTGGAAGGAAACCCACACAGACACAGGGAGAACATGCAAACTCCACGCAGGGAGGACCCGGGAAGCGAACCTGGGTCTCCTAACTGTGAGGCAGCAGCACTACCACTGCGCCACCGTGCCGCCCTTCTTAAGAAAAATGTTTAAATAATGTTTTTCAATGCATTTTTCTAAATGAATTTGTAAATACTTTAACATACTCCAGTTTCTGTTTAACAATTCAGTTAACCAAGTGAAAAAAAACTAAATTATTCCTAAAAAAATGTAAGAACTATTTGTATTTTGAACAGGTGATAGGGAATGTTTAACTCTACCGACGGACATTGTTTTGAATGTCTACAGCTTATCTTAACCTTTTGATATTTTCTGGTGTTCTTACAGTTCTCAGTGGTCTAACAAATACGTCCTTCACAATACCAGTAGATGGACATTAATCAAACCAATTTAAATAGTGTGATGAGAAGGAATTCTTCCTTACCGAGGCACATTAAACATAATACAACATCTTCTGTGCTCATCTGTTACAGATTTGGATTCAATGTATGCTGTAACAGCAAACACGCGATGAGGTACAGAACAGTTGTTCAAAGTCAGTGAGCAGCATTTAGCGTACAACATTGCCATGGCATTATTTAGAGTACCAACCAACTCATTCGCTCTTCAATTACACCCTGAAAATCATAACATCCTTGTTCCACTCCTGTTATTTTTATTTTGACATCTGAATCGAGTGCCCTGGTCCCTTCACCTCACAAGGTTGCCTGTGTCATTCCCTCCATGCTCCCCCTTTCTTATACATATCTTTGCTGTCAGTCTCCTCAGTTTGATTGTTTAATAGGATGTGACAAGGGAGGTGGGGAGTGCTTATTATATTTTTGTGCCACAGAAGAAAGCTGTACGTGATGCCTCAATGTCATTTTTTCACATACTGCAGCAGTAAATAATACGCTAAATAACAGGTGGTATATCACTTGACACTGAATTCGTGCTTGGATGAACTTGGCTAATTTTACTACACAATCATATGACAACCCATAGTTAAAGAAACATTAATCTAAGCATTAGTCTGTCGAGGTATTTCATCACAGTGGGGGCGAGTGCCATTGGTCTAAAGTCACTAAGACAGTCCACTTTTGTTTTTTTTTTTTATTAGTACATTTTGAAGAAAGTGGGGACCACTGGTTCCATCAATGAAGAATTAAAGACTTAATTTAACATTGGATGCTTTTAACAAGGGACTGTTCCACATAGTCTTAAATAACAGGAACATATAGGTTAATCATAATGAATGTGTGTGGTCAGAAGGAGTGCTATGGGGCTTCTTAGTGACAGAAGTATGTCACTTTAAGTGCAGGTAACGTTTTTCTTGGTCTGTAAGTGCATTGTGATGCCAACAAACACATTTTTGAAGGAAGGCAGATGTTTCAAGGTAAATGTCACAGTTAATTTCAATCATTAGATACAGTATGAGGGTATGGCAACTTTGTCAATCAATTTCACCCTGGTACGCATATTGGGCTGGGCAAACCTCAACTGCAATTTAACAAAGTGATCTGTCTTTTCTCAAAACTGTCAAAATGGTCCAATGTCTCTTTAACCCATTGCAATGATCTTTAAAAATCCCAGTTAATCCCATTCTTGACTATGAGGATGTGCCAACTTTGTCAGTCAGTTTCACCAAGGTACCTGCATTGGGTGAGCAAAACTCAACTGTAGTTTAACAATGGAATTTGTCTTGTCCCAAAACTGTAAAAAAATAAAGGTGGCCTACCTTGATGTAACTTATTTGAACCCGTGTAGGCCCACAATATGGGCTATTTATTTTTTTTAATATAATGGATAATGCATATACGTTGCAGAATTTTTTGCCTTGCTGTTAACGCTGAGTAAATTACTAGTTTCCACGAGCTGTGTTAATAAGCAGTTACGAATAATTGGGCAACTTCAACCTCGTTGCCCAACATAGTTTTGTATATTAATGAAGACACAGCAGGAGGCGACGGCAGTGTGCCACAACGAAGGACACAGGTGAAGACTTACTAGCACGCCTCAGGCATGTTGCTAAAATACCGCTAAACGGGTCCAAGTGTTATTAGTAACTGCGATACATACACATACACACGTTGTACTAACCTATTTTAGGACAAATCTTTTGGCTCTGTTTTTAGGGCAAATATATGTTTACATTCAAAATCTGTTACATGGTCCGTTTTCCACAACGGTTCAGCTCCCCGCTCTTTGGAGTAGCATCTTGTCCAGTGGCTTCTTCCAAGTAATAAGCAAGGCGGGCAGAGAAAGTGAATGGATATGTATTTCTGTGTTACTTACAAACGAAGTAGACATTTTACTTTCATTCATTCTTAAAAGAATACACGTATTTGAAAGAGTACAGAAGTTACTTGCACGGAGCCATCTTGGCATAACACAAGTTCGAACTGGCGCTATTTCGTGCGGCCCGATACTACTATGAGTGATGATCAGCGCATTAATACGTACCCGTAACCGCACTTGTTCATGCGCAGTAAAGTCACTTTGAACTTTAACTTTTGGTTCGAGCCTTTCGTAACTATACTGCTGGTCATTTCGGATTAACTCTACTGTGTAGCGTGCCGATAATGGATGAATGTACACTGCTCTATATACACAACCTGTATAACTCGGGAAATGAGAAATTCATTTTTACGTGCAAAACTACTGCAGAGATAGTTCAGTTTACGTTCGCTCAACTTTTTAATTGCTGAAGCGATACCTTCGTGTATTTGACACTTCCCGGCTGAGCCCTCCCATCTACATGTGCTCATCCACGGTTCTGTCTAAACATTTTAACCGGTCCACTCCTGAGTAGTACCACTCTTGAAAAGTTTTTAACGTGTCTGTTAAAGATACTCTGTTAAAATGCAATGCTAGTCGAGCTGATCTGATATCATAAAAAATTAATTATCATATCCTACAGGGATCCGCTGCCGAGATCTTTCGTTAGGCATTCCCGTTGCGGACTGTGAATGTGCACGGGATACTGATTGTCTTTTGACGTGCATCTTGCCCCTGTCTTTCTCATTTCTCTCGCACAAAAAAAATCGCAGAGCCGCAGTTGTGGAGATGGATGGGTTGGAGGGGCCGGACGCCCGCCCGCAGCAGAGGTTTCCAGCTCTGCTTGCCTGAGGTGCTGAATGCTAATGCGTTCAATTTGCGCAGGGAAGTTCTCGGATTGTGAAACGCAAGTGCTGTTAGAGATCAGATTTGGCCTTTTAGGCTAACCAAGTACTGAAGAGGATTGGCAGTCTGACACACTGGAAAGCCGCCTTCTTCCGTTTGAACAACTGAAATAAAACCAGTCGAAGGAACCATATATGTCAAAACACACAGCCATTTTCTAGTCCCTTTCCTGTGGACCGGATGGAGGGGTCTTTCCGAAATAATAATCCACAAACCAGACTTTCAAAAAATAATAAAAAAAGATTTGTTTGGAATTATAATTTTATGTGATATAATTGGACGTAATTTAAAACATAGTAGGTGATAGCATTAGAATGGCAGATAGACCCAGCTGTCAGTCTTCCAGGTGTAAACGTCTACGGTATGAGTGCCCGTTGTACGGTCCACTGTTTTATAATTAATTACTTTTTTTTACCCGAAAAACATCTTGTGACCTTGTTTTCACGAAAAACTGCGACACCTAAAATAATCTTTCTTTCTTTCCTTGCTGCTGATCCATTTCAACTTTTGCTGCCGATCTCGTCAACTACTTCCCGAATCAAAATGGACACATAAAATGCCACACATAGGAAGCGTGTAGTTTGGACCAGCTTTCCACAGAGTGTCATTACCACTTCTCAACAGATTAAAGCTTCAGCTCTATAGGGGACCACCAGAGTGCAAATCCATTATAAACAATTGTGCCTTATGAGTGTTGCATCCGTCATAAAGCACCTACACCTTGCCAACACGTAGTGAGACAGGACATTAATGCAAACGCTTTTGATGTTCTGTGTCAAGTGCGTTTGTGTATGACACACCGCGAGGAAACGGCAAGTGCACTGTGCGGCTATTCTGTTGCAATATGGGATCTGAATCAGAATAATCAAACCATTTGACAGACACTCGTCCAATCAATCAGAATTTAAGAACAAATTTGGCTTTTTGAACGAAGAAATTATTAGCACGCACATACTAAATGACATGAAAGATGCTATATGAATACGGATAGATCTTTCTCTAAATACGAATACTGTACGAGTCTTTAGGTTTCAAAAAAGGCTGACATTAACTGTGGCGAACAGCAGACAAGGAAAATGAAAATATAGGACAATTAAGAGACAAATGCTTATGATGTTAATGGTATTGGTTAAATAACCGAGGAATGATTGTTGAAATGAGATATGAATGAAATATATAAGGGATTATGGACGTTACAATATATATATTGAGATAACTATTATTAATGAATTTCCCAACAACATGATTTAGAGGTTACCAAACATTTTAATCATCGATTACGGTAATACACATGTTGTCATTTGTACCATGCTTAATTATAGGTTACGTAAGGCAAATAAGAATCTTTTCAAAAAAAGGCGGATGCTTTTGCAATGACAAAGAAAGAGAGAGAGAGAAACCAAAACACTCCCGTCCGCTCCAATTTTCTTCGTGGATTTGGAGCTAGGATTGTTTCGCGTTGTTTTGCTGCAGTTCTCATTGTTATTCATCTCTCGCCTGCTGATGTCACCCTACTCTCTCTCTCTCTCTCTCTGTCTCTCTCTCTCTCTCTCTCTTCCACTGTATATCTCTCACCCATACCCCCTCCCACCAGCCCTGCCTTGAAACCCGGATGGATGACTTCACTCTACCGCCTGGGTTTCCTTTATGATGCCGGGATCTCCCACTTTTTTCGGAATACTTTTCCGGGAAGGCAAAGGAAGTGCATATTGTCTCTCTTCTTCGCTCACCGCTGATCTGCGTACTTGAGGGCACAAGGCAAGACAATTCGAATCACTACTGTCAAGTGGGAGGAAAAGGAATCGCGCGCGGGCACGCGAGAAAGAAAGGGGGCTGGGCGACAGGGGGGCGACGATCGAGCAAGAAACACATACACACACAGAGGGGGTGAGAGAGAGAGAGAGGGAGAGAGAGAGAGAGAAGAAAAAGGCTGCGTGTGCACTTGAAGACAGTGCAGAAGACTGTGAGGGCGCACAGCAACCGACACGAGAGGAGTGCAGCTTACACACGGGGGATACCTGCGAGTACCACTGTTACCTCTGATTGCATCGAACTCGATCTGTCAAACATTTCCGATTCATCTCTCTCTTTGCTTTGCGCTTAGCCACATTGTCATTATGTCCGAGATACTGCCATACAGCGAGGGAAAAATGGCGAGCTATGGAGCGGACAGTGATGTCAGTCAGATTTCCTTCAGCTGCCGGCTGCAGGACACCAACACCTTCTTCGGGGGACCCCAAGGAAAACGACCCCCTAAGCTTGGGCAGATCGGCAGAGCCAAGAGAGGTAAGCGAGAGTAATAAGAAGGTGAAATACTAGACAACTTGTAAATACCTGACAGTATAACTTTCCCTGGTGGATTGATGACAATGGCATGCGAACGGTAAGGATTAATCAGCATCATTTTTGCGTGTCTGTAATGGTCAACCAGTTGTTCAATCACAGATGTCAATGCTAAACGATAATATCATATAATATAATATAATGCCTTATTTTAATAATCTGTACGCGGACATCTGTTAAGATGTTAAGAAAGAACATCTGTTTTGTTAAGAAAGAAAGAAAGAAAGAAAGAAAGAAAGAAAGAAAGAAAGAAAGAAAAAGAATGTCGATTAGTCACTAAGTTCAATTTAGTGCAGACGTCACTAAGGTCTACGCAAAAAAAAAAAAAGGTTTAATGATCTAATAGTCATAAATGATGTCGGTTTAACATAACAAAACTGTATGAACTTGGATGTTTGTACTGTGAATTATACACACTACCTCCCATGTACAGGCTAATGCAGGCGAACATTAACAACACACGAACGCGCATGCATGATTACATACATACATACATACTAACAAGAAGCACTCCACTCTATCAATAGTTACCAGCGATATGTAAATGATTCAGTTACTGGCAAATGAACGCAGTTAAAAGAGACGAGGGTCGTTAAGTTAAATACAGTGGAAGGTAAACCTTTGAAAATTAAACAAAGCAGTGACAGGATGCCTAGGGCGGGGTTTTCAGAGCGAATACTCGCAATAATAAATAAAAAACAACTTAGTTAATGCAGCATATATATATATATATATATATATATATATAATATATATATATATATATATATATATATATATATATATATATATATATATATATATATATATATATATATTTGCAATGATTAAAAGTAATGTTCCTGCAATTTCGTTATTTTACCAGGAGTGGACTGAAATTTAGAACCATTGATGGTGTAATTACAGTGATACATTTTTTATAAATATATTGGATTGTATAGAATTTAATACATTTATACAGTAATTTGCGTGTTGCTGCAATACATTTTAATGTTAAATAGATCATTTGACGATTTATAATATGGTTCACACATTTCCATTGTTTTATCCAGTATTATCTGTGCTTTAAATGCTATTTAAAGCAACCCTCTATTCATATGAACGTACTTAAAGGTTTGGAATATTCGGCCGAAGCATTAAAAATGTGTCAAACCCGAAAACCGCTTTGTTCGTAAATGCGGACATTTTTTTCGGATTCGTGTCAGTCTGGCGGATTATAATTGCCTTTACATCTGTAGAGAAATTAAATTCCATACAAAAGCTGCACTGCAATTGTAATTACCCTAATTTAGATTTTAAAAGTGTCCTAAAAACCTTGCTTTCTTTTCCATGTTATTTCCTTAATATTTTTATATAGAAAAATAGAAATTGTATTTTAAATTTGGGTTCCAGCTTCCTTTTAATCTGTGACGCGACATTCGGGATAGCTACATAAAGGTTTATAAATTATTATCATTATCATTATTTTGTATTTTGTGTTGCAGTTGTGATCGAGGACGACAGGATAGATGAAGTGCTGAAGGGGATGACAGACAAAACCTCCCCGGGAGTCTAAGCTGAATCTCACCTCTGCGGACTTTTTTTCAAGTGATTTTAAGCGCTTTGGGCAGCTGTGCATGTGATTGTGGATTGTAAAGAGACAGAGGGATAAAAAACTCTTTGAGAAAAGAAAAACAATGAAAGAAAAGAAACGAGAATCATAAAAAGGAAGGGGAAGAGAATGATAAATAGGGAGAGTGAGAGAGGAAGAAAGAGAGCGAGAGAGGTTGAAAAGGGGAAATGAAATTATTGGGGTTGCTGGCAAATCTCCAAACCAAAACCGATTTTAACCCGCCGTTATGCAGTCTACTTGCTGCGCAGCTTTTCTTTTACTATCTCGAGTTGTGAATAGCGAAGAATGGACATCTCATTTCAGGGCCATCTTCCACCAACATGCGCTGTAAAACTAAAGAACCCTGCAAGCGGGAAACATTTCGAGCTCCATTTCTGTAGCTGTACAGTCGATTCGCTTCAAGGTTCATCATTGTGTAGTGTTAACGCATTTCGTTTACCAACTCGCACATTCCGTAAGACACGCACACAGTATGGCCTGCGCTGCGCGGCTTTCCCCGGGGAACTGTCCATTTCAGCACCACTTCAGTGGAGAGCGCCACTTAGCAGCACCGCCTCTTAGGCCAGAGGAGTCTGCATTTTGCAGAGCACCATTCACGGTGAACACTATCACAAAGCACTTCCAGAAGAGCTGGATAATTGCAATCTGGTTCGGAGTTTATCTTTTTTTCAAGACATGTATGTATCTTAAAAAAGCCAAATCAATGCATTATTTTGGAGCTCTTGAGCACTCTATTCATTCAAGCAGTGTGCACGGAAAGAGTCTTAGCTGCTTCTTACATCTTCCATTTACTGCGATATAAGGACCACTTTCATTATTAGTGACGTTATGGTGATAATGTAGTTAAATAAACTCACCTTTGGATAATTAGGAACTCCCTTCTCTACTCCCTGAAGCCATTCCCAACATGGTCTTTAAGAAGGTCTGATTGAGCTAATGGCGGCAGGGATGGCAAAACAAAGAGTAATGAGGAGAGTGTGAATGTGAATGTGTGTGTGTGTGTGTAATATATATTATATATATACATATATAATGTAATTCTAAAGGACTGGAAGAAAAAATTTTATTTAAAGTTGATAATAAATTTCATCACTTTGCATGACCTTTGAAATCCTGGTGCCAATGTTAGGTACTGTTAGTCATGAACACCCTGGCACGCTTCTTTTTAACAAAATTCATATTTGTATTTTTATATCTGAATATTTGTTATTTAAAAATATGCTAGTCTAACGTCTTATGATTCATCAACAGAACGTTTGTATTTTTGGTGAGGATCTCCACAGTGAATTCAATGGAGATACTGATGGATTTCTTATTGTTTGTCTCATGCTATATCAGTATTGGAAATTAGAAAAAAAGACTTATTGAATGTGTTTCGGTTTTTGCACACATCAATGTGAAAATATTTATTGAGAATTCTTATACTGTGACTTTGAGCATTGTTGATGGATTTGTTAGAAAAGACAACTTTAGAAAATATTGCACTGTTTACGAGAACTCTCAAATAACTAATGGTTATTTGGCAGTATTCTTTTTTTTAAACATTGGAAGTTGTGTTTTTTAATTTCTTTTGTACCATTCTTTTGACTAATATTAAAAATAATATGGTTTGTTGTGCATGGAACCTTCATATTTTCAATAATTAAAAACAAAAACATCATTTTATGAATACAAGCAAAAAATGTCATGACATTCTAAGAATGATTCATTGTAAATTACAGAGCCATTTTCACTGTATTTGGTGAATTAATAAATGGTGAACGATACAAGAATACTTGTATGTTTTTTTTCTCTTGCTCACGCTCAGAATGGCATCAGTGCCAGCGGACTTGCCAACTACTTCAAGGCAAAGGAGTCAATCTACCTGTTTTGAAAAATGGAGGACCGGCTAATCAGGTGCCCGCCAGACCACATTTACACCAGGAAAGCCACTTAACTTGTTTACTGACAGATGGGATTGTGCTAAAAAGACTCAATACTTGAGCAATCCAAGGTTCTTAGGCAAGTGCACATGTGCACAAGTGATGGAGACAGGGAGATGTTATGAAGTAGAAGCAATGCTACAAATAGTGGAAAAAGGCAAGAGTGCAAGCAGCCAACACTTCTCTTTCAATTACTAAGTGCAATTGAGGAAACACCAACATATTCCATTTCTGTGGAGGTCAGTAAGAAATAGTTATTAAAACCTTCATTGAATCCTGATTAATTAACAGTGACAGATTATCTTTTAGCAAAGATGGCACTGTGGCTGCACAAAACAGTTGATCTTGGAAAAAAGAAAAGTGGGAGCAAGTTAATGGACACATTTAAGAAGCTCTCATCATCTTTTACATTTTTGTTAGCTGCTTTGTGATATTTTGAGTGAGAGGAGGTCTGGGATGGCATCTTAGAAGACAAGCACAAAAAAAGGAAACATCTTTTGCTTTTGACTCCACTGGCAATCTGGTATTTTTTCAGGTAAACTTCTTTTACAGTTTTTTGGATTAAGTTTTGCTTTCTCTTGCTTTCCTCAGACCACTACATTGTAGAGAAACCCATTTTGTAGCTTGTTCAAGTGCTTGCTTACTAATTTCTTCTTAAGTCAAAAGTATAATGTACCACCAACTGGCAAGTTGAAATAAATCCTTTGATAGCTGCCAGTATTGGTAACCAGGCTTTAGAGAAGGTCAGCTGAGATGGATATGCAAGCCACGTCCATCCATCAAGATTGGTAATAATAAAAAGCCATATGAAAAAAAAATAATATTAAGACCATAGGAATAATTTTGACTTGAACAGACCACTTAGCACAATAAAGTCCATCACCTTTGACTGAACTTTTGTAAAACATCATGTTGAGCTTTGTAGGTCTGTAGGCTGCTTAGTAATTTCATGTATTTATCACTGTGTGTAAAGTTTAATGTTAGAAGAAAAAAAAGGTATAAACACTTCTGCAAAATCCACCCTTAACTGACTTTCATCTATGCTTCTATGTTCTTGTTGAAGAATACATTTTAAGTACCATTTGACATCATCTATTTAATGTCCTTGATTATTTGAAATGCCTGCTGTATGCTATGTCAACTTTCAATCTGCTTGCTTAGACTGAAAAGATTTAACCATTTCAAGCTGTCTTTCCTCATATCTTATGTCCCCCAGTCTTGGAATCAGTCTAGTTACTTTTCTGTGGACTATCTAAAGTTCTATAATATCCTTTTTTTCAATAATTTGGATATTACACTCAGTTTTGCAGATGTCACTTCAGAAGTGTGGCACACCTCAATTCATACTGGACATCTTCTTTGCCTATTTAGCCTTTTCTGCCCACTGCACGGAGGTGGACAGTGATGAGTCCAGAATGACTCCTAAATACATCTCACAGGGTATACTTTCAGGTGTCAGATGCCACCTCACATAATCATACTTTGAATTTATATATAAGATGTTAAATTTACTTACATTAAAAATCAGCTTATATTTATCCACTCAAGTCTGCGTTCTTACCAGGCCCACCTGTTTCACTTGATCAGCTTGTTGGTTAACTTTTATCCAGATCCTTTATATAAATATTAAAAGAGCGGCGGCCCCACTACTGAGTAATGATTTAACCTGCTTTTAAAATCATGTAATTTGGAAAACAAATCTTCACACCATGACCTTGCTTTCTGTGTGTCAACTCATTTGCACCCAGCAACAAACTGTGCTTTGAATTTCCTTTAAAGAGGTTAGAAAGAGGTAATGAAATTATATAGGGCACATATATTAATGCTTTATAGCACACTTTGTTAAATTTGATTTGAAAGAACATGCAGAATGGGTCCTCCCACAGGCAGCAGCGCGGACATGTCTGGAGGACTTCATGCCCAGCACTGTAAGACACAATTGCTGTGGGTTACAAAGAATGAGCTGTGATCCTATTAGAAATGAAACTGACATCATCTCGGTGTAATGCTGCTTTATTTCTAATGAGTCTCATTCTGTTATATAGCAACATCCAGTAGTTTAATTTACTCAATATCTAGTGAATTTGGTCAGTTCTTAGAGATATGTTGCTTTAATATTTGAAAGTCTGATCAAGTATGATTTTAATAGCACCCAACTCTAAAATCCCTACTCTAAATTACAGATCTTGCCTATTTTTAGTCTCTTGTTAACACAGATAGCATTAAATATTGTTATCCTGTATCTTTAAATATATATTGGGGTCAGATCCTGTAATATCTTAGACATTCCACACCATTGTCTCCTACCAGTCATTCTGTAGCTTTATTGCATTGGCAACATACCTCACTCAGAGGAAACTGTAATAGAATTTGCAAAACCCTAGCAGACAGGGAGAGAACAAGAAAAAGTCTAGAGACAGAGGACCTGATGGCGGAGAGGAAATGGGGAGAAAAGTGGGGAGCCTCGAGTAACTGAGGAAATATGCCAGCTGCTCATAGGTCATAGAGGTCAAGACTCAACTACCAGACATCATGTAACTGGTCAGATGCCTCAGTCTGGGCAGATTGTCCATGTTGACCTCACGGTCCAGAGATACTAATGCTGTATTTTAGGTGTTAACTTATTACAACTAAAGCCTACTGTACAAGAGAAAAAAACAAAAAACAGAATTGATGGCAGACACATGTAAGAGTCCCCATGCTAAAACCAGGTTTGTAAGCAGTCTGGGATCTTGTGAATCTACACAGAAGCTGCTGTTGCTGAAGGGATGAAGGGCAGCAGGTCCTCATTAGTCAAAAACACTTGGTTCATTGTTCCTCGAGTGTCTTGAATGCTGGATGCATTTCAAAAGATTAATGGAGAAAATTACTATGATTCGGGAATTTCTTTACAAAATCATTACTCTGCAATCAACAAGGAGACTCTCATTTCACCTTCCTGAATGTCTGTGGGGATGTTCTCAGGGAGTGCCTGGCAGAGCTCCAGCTCCGGCGCTGCAGTTATCAATAATGAATGTGCGGCCAGCAGGGGTTACATAAGCTGTTCAGGAACTGATGGAGGTGCCAGCTTAAATAGTGCTGAAATGCAACCTGAAGTCCTACAGTCCTCTCAGTTGTGTATGCCAGTCCTCAGCATGCGGGTGAACATCAGCTACTTGGGGAAACAAAAAATGAACATAGTCCAGTATGATAATAACCAGCCCGATACCCTACGTTCATGCAATTACTAGACCAGCTTGAGGTGCTGCAATGTGCCAGTGAAATGTGACACCATAAGTGTGTATAGTAGAGTTCCACGCAATGTATGTAAACAGGCAAAGAGTAGCATTCCTGGAATGTTAAGGATGTGCACCATGTGTCATAATAAAGAGAATTATATATGACACAATGTGGTTTGTATGTAATAAGGAACATAGCATTCTGTGGGTAAATCAAGATGGTTTCCAGCACATGTCTGTGTATGCAGTGCATTATAGCGCAGCACATTTGTAATCTTGTGTAGTGCATGCTTGTTACTGGAAATTAGGCTGTATATCTTAATAAAACTTGGTGTAGCATGCATGTATGGCAACCATTTCAGTGGTGTGTGAAACACACAGCAAGAGTTTAACCTTTGGTTGCAGCAGTTACTGTAAGTTCTGTGTGAATGCTTATGCCCTTAGAAATAAAGACAATGTATACACCATAGTGCTTTGCTTAGTTTAGTTCATAAGGAACACAAGTCACAGAAATGCAGTGGAGTGCTCCCACAAACAGGACTCACCATCTGAAAAAATATTTTAGAGTTCATAAAAAAATAACTCTCTAAAATACTTTGCTTTAAAAAGCCTGGCAACCTGAGTGGTGTTGGTGCACAATACGGTCCCTTGGCAGTACAGATGAAAACAAGTCATAATTCAATGTTGTTGAGGTAGTCCTCTGAATCAGATCCCTCGAGGCAGGGTGTCAGTGAAGGGCAGGTGGCCTTCAACAGCTTGTCTTCTAGCTCTGAATCTTGAGGGGAAAGTGGCTCCCCTTTGGTCATAACATACATGAAGTAGTGAAAGCCACTGCCATAGCTGTAGTGCTGTATAGACCAGTCCAATTCTCTCCTGGCATAGTGGCGCTTACGGAAGTGAGGTTGGGAAAACGTGATTGAAACAAAGCGGCCACCTGGACAAAGCACCCTGCTAACCTACAAAAGAACAAAAAATAAAAGAAGTGGTAAATGTAGGGGACCAGAGAAAAGGGAGATGGGAGCACATACAGAATAAGTAAAATAAGCGCAAGCAAATAAATTTGTTAATTAGAACAGGTAATTTGATCAAACACTATTTATCAATTTGTAACCATCTAATATCTAAAAATGTAAGGATGATCACTGAAGGTCTCCAAGGTGGTACTTACATTAAAGCTATGAAGAGAGAATTATGGAGTACATTAATATAGCTTATACCTGTAAAAGAAAACAAGCCCCAGCTTCTCATCCATAAATCTATGCTTCAACTCTGTGCCTTGGTGGTATGTTTCAGATTCCTACAATCCTTTGTGAGAAGAACGGTTTCCTATCTTTTATCTTACAAGTGCTTTCCATTATTTTCTACACCTCTTCTTGACTGAATAACTGACTTATTATTATTGAATATATAAATTATTGAATTATTCTGGATCAACTTACAAAGTCTTTGACATCTTTGAAGACCTAGATTGGGTCCTCATATGGCTTTATTTGCTGAATATTAAAGAGGTTTAATTCTCAAAGACTGTTAATGTAGCCCTCACCTCTGTACATTGTTATGCATGTACGTCAGTGGATCTCTCTTCAACCTCATCTAAGGTATGTACTACAACCCCAAGTCGAGAGCGGGCGCTGGTGCTAACTTTGTCCTCTTCTATTCCCTCTGCAGTACTGAGAAGATGTCCAGTGATGGAGATTGACTACACCCTTACGCCCCCCCCCCCCCCCCCCCCCCCCCCCATAAATCCTAGGCCACTGGAAGGAGACGTACCATTGTAGATAGAATGCAGCGTAGGATGGAGCTCCTACAGGCTGACTGAATCTTTCGAATGAGAAAGCTTCAACAGTATAAATCTCAAAACATATTTTTCATAGCTTGTACTTTGACTTTGCACACCATGCATTTATAACTATTGTTCCTTACTGCTGCATGACACATACAGTTTAATATGGACAAGTGCAGTATTTTCCAGCGCTTGCCTAGTTTTGAAGACTTGCCAGTATTTTTAAACTTATTTCTTTTTCCTCTTCAGTAAATCTGGTGCCATCTGTAAATTTCACAGGTTTACTAACCATAAAAGCAGAAAGAAAAATAATAAACAGGGAATGAGATAAACTAGCATTTTAAAATGACTGCATTAATTTCTGTAATTCCAAAATCATGAATAGTTTATAGTGTATGGCAGGGGAACACGTTCAATGAAAATAATGCTGTTTTACCATGCATCCTCCTGTATTAACATAATCCTTCCACAAAACAAAACCTCCTCAAAACTGACAATAGAAGGACAAGATGCTTGAATACTACAGAAACATAAATTGATTCTTAATATTGATAAACAAAAATATGTTCAGACACAGGAAAGCAGAACAAAAGTCTATTGAGCTTTAGGGGAAACATATCACAAGTGAGTTTCTTGTCTACTGCCTAGTTCTCTGCTTCTCATTGTGTTTTAGGTACCCTGAATCAGAGATCAAGCTCAAAGACTCGATGGCTAATGAATTCCAGCACTTTTTTGTTGACAACTTATGGCCACTGGTGAGAAAATCTATGAAGATTAACTGATGATACAAAAGCATTACCACCCTAGTTAGGTACAATATTAACTAAGCTGGTACTGCAGCACAAATTCACTAGTCCATCTTACAAGTGCCACTGCCCTTAATTTCTAAACAAGACCTTTGAGGTAGTGGAATTCCACATAAGGCAGCTCCTCTCCCCTTTCTGTAGGTAAAAAGCTACATTTTTCCAGGATAGGACCATGATCTCAGGTTTGGAAGTGCTTATTGTCATCCCAACAGCATTACCCTCAAATGTGTGCAGGAATCTGCACAATCTGATCAAACAGAGAGGAGAACACCATCAGAAAAGAGCAGAAGTGCAAACATTATGCTCTCCAACTATATGTTGCTTAGGAGCTGGCTCCAGTCTGAAAATCTTGTCCATGTGTTTATTAATATTGTGCCATTATATAATTCAATGTCAAATAAAGATTTGTAAACTTTATGTCAATCACTTTATGCACACATTAATTTTCTCTTCACTTCTTTAACCAGCATTTGGCTTTCCTATCTCAACGTTCAGGAGTTTTTTTTTTTCCCATGTAGCGGAGTTTGATGGAAGTCATTAGAAGTTTGAATTTTCTACAAAGCCATAAAAAAGTTAGTTGTTATACCTCAGTAAGACTAGACTAAACTGGTGCAACTGCAGTAACTTAAAAATCCATCCATCCATCATCCAGCCCACTATATCCTAACTACAAGGTCAGATCTGCTGGAGCCAATCCCAACCAACACAGGGCACAAGGCAGGAAACAAACCCTGGGCAGGGCGCCAGCCCGCCGCAGGCACCCAAGCACACACTAGGGACAATTTAGAATTGCCAATGCACCTAACCTGCATGTCTTTGGACTGTGGGAGGAAACCCACGCAGACACGGGGAGAACATGCAAACTCCACGCAGGGAGGACCCGGGAAGCGAACCCGGGTCTCCTAACTGCAAGGCAGCAGTGCTACCATTGTGCCACCGTGCCGTTAACTTAAAAATAAAACAGTTAAAAAGGAGTAGAAGCAGAAACTCTGCGAAAACAAACCACTCAGATTTGAGAACACCATATTACCTCACAGATTTACTCACCATATAATTAATATAAACTAGAAAAAGCACAACAGTCTAAGTGCAGATCCCTAGTGATATGACCTCATGTGGAGTATTGCGTCTTATCAGTACTGTCTGATTCCTTTCCATTAAGAGACTCGCATCCCAGTTTCTAAGGTGTGATGCCACTGGATTCTACAGAATTAATTTTCAGTGCAGAACATTATTTAGTATGTTATTTTCTTTCAAACAGTCTTGTAATTTATTTATGATTTTTGATTCCGTAACCTTACATGAGATACATGTAAGAAATTACTGGTCTCAATTACTGAGATCCATTTTGTCCCCTTTCTTTAGAATTGCAACTTTCAGAAACATCTCCAATCTGGAGTGATGGGCAGAATATTCATATGAAACATTTACAAATGTGTATTATTTCTATCACCGCTGCTCCTAAAATTCCATCAAGTCTAGGGGTTTTATTAGACTTCAGCAAACCTGTTGCACATCTAAATGTTTCCATTTTAAACATTTTTACAGACAGTTTTATTTCCCTTCTACCTGAGACAATATTTTTATTTCTTTTTTATAGATGCTTAAATAAAACTTCCATGTAATTAATTTACTTCTGATGTTCATTTTCAATGACTTTTATTTGTTCATCTCTAATCCTTCTAAGTTTTGGCTTGTCCTAGAATAGTCATGGAAAAATTATGTGCTGCTTTTCCATTAGCTTCCATGGCAACCATTTATTTGGTTGTCTTTGAAGAATTCCAGTGCTTTAATTGATCTTTTATTGTACTTTTCAGTATTTTCCTGTAGAAACCTCATTCATGTATGTACAATCTTTATTGTAAAGAAATATTTTATAATATTCACAAAACATGCTTTTTAACAATGATGTTCACCTTTGTTGACAAGCTTTTTTAATATAAAAGGTGTAATTACCATCACAGATTCTCTTTAAATATTTTAAAATGCTAATGTACTATTTATCAATTTTCTCCAAATAATCTTTTCCTTTTGAGGATGTGGGGAGCTGGCACAAACTCACTTACATCATCAAATTTAGAGTTGCTAATCAACATAAAGACACACAACACTTTGGGATGTTTTGGAGTAAAAGAAACGTCAAACCCAGACAAGGGAAGACTGTGCAAACTCCATCTAGACTGTAAACAGAGCATTTAAAGCAAGGTCCCTAAGCCAGTAAACAGCAGCACTAAACACCAAGCCACTGTGCCTTACTAAATGCAAGTGTTTTCTTCTCCCTTCTGTAATGCACATTTCTTTAGAAGTACCATTTTCAGCAAGCAGATTCATTAAGTAGTAAAAAAAAAAAAAAAAAAAAAAAAAGAAGTCTGATGGAAGCTGTTTTAGGCTTAAAGTGGAATGTGTTGCAAGGATTTCAGTTCTAGCAAAGAGAAATGAAGATGTCTGATACACAGCTGGATGACATTACAGCTGCTTTAAGGAGCAGCACAGATCTGCTTTCATCAGATTTCAGACAATCATGAGTGCTGTTAAGTACTTGGCATTTATTGCATAACCTAAAATTTCCAAACATGCATAATCGAATTCTGGGTTATTGTGGGATCAGAGTCTGTACTGGTAGAACTGGATACCAGGTAGAAACCATCCTTCAATGGGGTGCCAATCAATCACATAACCTCTCCTTTGCATTTCCTCACATTTACTTTGGGCCAGTTTTTAATTAAGTCAACTGTCTTGGGATGTGGGTCAAAAATTGGAGTACACAGTGAAAAACCCAAAAAGACATCAGGGAGAATATGCAAACTTCACACATACAGGGATACTGCAAAGTATTTAAATCCAATATGACGGATTTTCAGGCATGTTTTTTTATTTATTTGTATATTTTTTTGCTATACACCATGGAAAAATAGGATTTCTTCCTTGATATCAAGAGTAGAATGGGAAAGACATGAAATTAAAAGTAACAATAATAACAATGAGCTCTAGCAGGATTTTAAGGTCATGAAATACCCCCAAGATACCAAGGTGACACATTGGATACCTTTGTGTGTGTTTTAAGCACTTTGGGCTACATTATTTGCATGAAAATGTGCTATATAAATAAATGTTGTTGTTGTTTTAGAAGTTAAAGGGCTACAATATTCCACTTAGAGGGAGGCTGCTTCACCACCATCCAAACACCCCACACACCCACCCCAACTAACCAGAGTCTCTCCAGACCAGGAACACGAGGCTGGCCTGTCAGCTGGAGAAGCTGCTGCCAAGAAGGCAGGAGGGGCCTGAGTGAATATTAACTTATTACCCAGAACCCCCTACTTCACTAATCCTGCCTGCTGGGTTTGCTCCCGCGAGGGAGTAGGCTGTTGCTGTACTTCTAAGGATCGCTTTGAAGAACAAAGTAAACAAAAAGCTTTGAAAGGAAGGAAAAAAATGCCGATTACTGTATTTAGAAGTAAAAACAATAACATGATTGAAAATAGAAATTCCTGCAGAGAACTAGGCCACCTGCTGCTGCCTACACTTGTGTCAGGTCTGTGGCATACTTCCCACACTCATGATCCCAGTCTTTCCCTGATTTTATAGAACAAATGGCGGAGACAGAGAAAGATTCGGGAAAAAAGCTCAAAGTAACACCAAATGGAGAGTTAAATCTAAAATGAAATTGGGAGCAGCAAGAAAGTGTACAGACAATCCTTAATGTGAGCAGCTGTGAGGTGATGAGCACAGTGGATTTGCACACATAACTGTGACAAACTTAAATTTGTGTGTACAGTGGTTTTACTCAGGGATAGTCTCCAACTTTAAGATCACAGAAAGAAGTATGAGCAGAAGAGGGAATCTCTCTAGGCTGGTGTCAATACATGTACATACACAAAGTAATATCAGTTCCATGAAATCTACTGTGGATATGCAGGATTCTCGGAAAGAAGGTTTAAATTTTGATGCCATAATGTACAAACATGAAGATGAAACTCAATGGCACAATCCAAGCAGTTTTTCAAGGCATGGCTATGACGTATAGTCTTCAGAATATGCAGGCAGTCCTGAGCAGCTCCACTGAGGTTTAACAGAAATGAACGTCTGTTGCCTTTAATAATTAACTGGTACTTTAAATAATGCAGAGTTAGATTTATTTGGTCACAAAAAGATGAAAACAACAATGAAGTCCACTTTAACACAAGATCACATATTACCAAGGAAAATGCACTAACCCTTTACTTCCTGCATGCCCTCAAAGAAATACCTGGATACCCAGCACAGGAAAGGAAACAAGTCACCCTGAGGAGAGGCATCAATAATTGATAAGCGATTTTCCTTTAATTAGTAATGCAGTGGAATTTTCTCATGCCCTGCGCGGAGAACTGCTGCTTGCATTTCAAGAAAGGCTATGCAGAGACATGGAATCAGAAGTACTTTGAACTTTGTGTGATTTAGATCTTCATTTTTTTAGTATCATGTCGAACAATCTTTTGTGCTCATTTCTATCGGCATACTTATTGCTCTTATTAACACTGCAAGCAGGACATTATTTATCTCAGCATTCCATTTTGCATGTAATATCCAGAGTTACAGAATTGACTGTCACTATCATTTCTGGAGTTTACTAAAAGGTACAATTCACACCTTAAAGCAAATCTTGCTTTACATAAAACTTTTGGATATTTACTTTACATGTTAATTTTATGCTTGCTTAATTTAACTCTGGGTTTTGGTGGGCCAGGGCTTATCTCAGCAGCATTCAACCAAGTGTAGGAAACAACCCTGGATAGGGCACCATTCCATTGTATGGAGCTCTCACATACACACTTACATGGGCAGTTTGTAGCTGTCAATTAACCTACCATGCGCATTTATGAGGATTTAAGAGAAGCTCACGCAGAACAAGAAAGACTATACAAACTACACATGGACAATGTCCAAGGGGGAGTTTTGAATGCAGAATATTGGGTAAAGGAAACAGCAGAAGCTACTGTGCCATTGAGCTGCACAGCTAAATCCGTTTTAAGTGCCAAGCCGGATTAACTGGCCCCATAGCCGGGATGAGTGTGGAAACATTACCCAGACTGAAGGACAAGATAAAGGAGCAGAGGGGGGCAGCTCCTAATTTTATATTTTTTTATACCCCATTCACTAGATAGCAGCATCTCACGACCACAGTAACCATGTGGATCTCTGTGGAGCATGATGAGAGTTGTAGTGCCAAGTGTCAGTCAGGCTGGGTCCCATTGATGCCTTAGCGGGTGCTGTAGGGATTCGTGATCTCTATTTTTCTGGACTTCCAACTGACCTGGAAGTGCTTGTTTTGGGCTATTCCCTTGTACCGGAAATACTCCAATATTATAATATAATAACTTCGATATAAAAAGAAGCCGTCCAGCCTCACTTAGTTGGAGTCATAGCTGGGATGGTGGAAGGAAGGTAACACTCACTGGTGGGAGGTTGAAGGAAGGAAGAAAAGAAGGAAAAAAAGAAAGAAAAATGTTTGTGTTTGTGTAACAACGGAGAAACCTTTTGTGAGGTAATTTTATAATAAAAGCCTCTATTTTTCAACCTGTAACTTCCTTGTCTCTGTTGTATCCAGGGGTTGGGGTTCAGTGGTGCCCCATACATGTCACAACTGCCAAAGCTGGCGGGATTTAGTGGCCATCTGTTTTGGCAGGAACTTGTTTTATAAAAAAATTGTTGCCGCAAAAAGCTCCTGGAACAACTGCACCACCCATATCCCAAGTGATTTTATTTATTTATTTATTTTTTTATATAATAATGGGGAAAAATCCTGGGAAAAAAGTGGAAAACCTTTGAGTGATCGCTCACCTGGCTTCTTCACACATCTTCTAAACTATCTGGGGAATAGTGTAGATGGCAGGTCTGCAAGACAGCACACCAAACCACTTCCGCAATGGAGAGGAGAAAGCTGTGCAGAGGAGAACATGCAGGATAGCCATAGCACTATACTCAGTGACTGAAGCTAAAAGGAGGTACATGATGTCGTTGGATTTAACCTAGTTGGGAAAATGTTTAACTGTGCACTTTGTTCATACTTCCTGGATAGCAGAAATGCGGCTTGTGGCCTGTCATGTCCTTTTTGCCCCAGACAAGATGGTGATGATGAGTGGACAAACTAGTATAGCTATGAAAACCTCAAGTTGCTGTTCGCAGATGAAGGTCAAGTGGTTCAACCCGGTGAACCCTGGGAGGAAGGTGGTGACTGAAAGACAGACATCCCATTGTCCAAACCAGTCAGGGTAAAACCGCAAAGATCACAGTAAGCAATCTTTCTGTTTCTCAGAGGGAGTTCCAGAACAAGTGTTGGGATTCAGTTGATAAATTACTAGAGATGAGATCGATTGGTCATTCCGGAGGCCATCTGGACTCAAACTACCACAATCCTTGGGTGCAACCTATGGGGAATGCCCAGGAGATATGCATGATTTCTGGATTCCTGGGAGGGCAATGGAAAAGCCTAGTCTTCCTCAACTGAGGAGGAACCAACCCAAAAGAAGAATCGATTCCATGGATGTGGGATGTTACTTACGCTGCTTCAAACATTGTTAAGAGTAATGAACACAATTAAAACAGCAATGTGTGAATTGTAAAGTATTGGAAAAGCTCCAACAGAAGCCAGGGACAATATTTACAAAACCTATGAGTTGGGCTGGTTACAGCGGCAGATTCAGCCATACCTGTAAGAGAGAGCTCTACAGTACAGAATAAAGGAACTCAGAGTGAAGGGGTCCTGGAAATAAGTGAGGGGAATTGAGTAGCTGCTGTTCTGACAATTCTGAAAACTATAATGATTAATCTCCCTGTACAAGGGCCGCCAGTAAGTGAAATTGCCATTCAGATGGAGACTCGCAGGTAAAAGAGATGGGGATTTGAATAAAAAGGGCTGATTTATTCATACCAGTGTCCAAGTTATTTAATCTTCTATACAGGGTAAAAATGATAAGACAGATGTTAAGGAAGTACAGACATCAAGGTGCTCATCTTTGATTCAAGAAGCATCCCAGACAACCTACATATCCCAGAGCAGAAAGGTGAGTCCTCCTGGAAGGTTAGGATCACCTAACACTCATAACACAGAGCCCTAAATACGAAGTGCAGATCGAGGATTTCCCTCCTGCTTTCAGAGAAGCAGAACCTAACAATCAGTTCTGAATAGTCATTTTTATGAGTGTGATGATACTGGACATGGCTGCAGACACTGTCCTTACAGGCTGCAAAGAAAACCACAGAACTGTAAACGGGATGCTGCTGCTGCTAATTATGCACTATTCATTCCAGACTACCACATTAAATTCTGGGACCCTGATCTGACCCTCCAGAGGACTGCTACCCTCATGGGACTGGCAACTGCACCATGTGGGGCTCAGCTGAGGGAGGAGCCATGTAAGTGCCAAGCTGGCTGGGATAAGTATGGAAACCTTACCCAGACTAAAGGACAAGATAAGGGTGCAGTGGGGGAAGCTCCTATTTTTTTTATTTTTTTTATTTATTGAATTTATTAAAAGCATGTACTGTCTCATACAATCAAGTCAAACTTAAAACTACAATCAAATCAACCCCCACCCAGGAGAAAGAGAGGAAGGCCAACAACCAGGGCAAAACTGTTAAAAGTAGTAAAGAGAGAAAAGAGTCTTTTTCCTCAATATAAACACTTACTCTAAAATGTTATTGATTAGGTCCTGCCAGGTTTTAAAATTTTTTTGAACAGATCCTCTTACAGTAAGTGAGAATTTGATTTTTTTCCAATTTCAAATAGTATATAACATCAGTTACCTATTGACTTAAAAGAGGTGGGTTAGGATTCTTCCAGTTGAGCAAGACAAGTCTACGTCTAATAGTGAAGTGAAGGCAATTACAGTTTGTTTGTCCTTCTCTACTTTAAGCCCAACTGGGAGTACACCAAACACAGCTGTTAATGGGTAAGGAGGGATTGTGACACCAAGGCTGTCTGATAGACATTTAAAAATTTTCATACAGAATGATGTCAACACACCAAAAACGTGGCCTAGTGAAGCTGGGACTCGATTGCAACGTTCGCAGTTTGGATCTTGCTCTGGAAACATCTTGAACAACTTCAAGAGAGACAGATGTGCTTGATAAAAGATTTCAAGTTGAATAATTGAATGTTTTGTACATATGGAGCTACAGTGAATTCTGTGCAAGGCTGTCTTCCACTCTGTTTCTGACATGCTGAGTAAGAGATCCTTTTCCAACTGTTCTGTGGGATCTTTAAATGGAAGGGACTTTAAAATGGTTTTATATATTAAGAAATGCTGTCCAAGTCCCCAAGAGTGATTGATCAATATCTCTTCTGGAATAAAAATAGGTAGGAGGTGAGGAAAACTGGGCAAAGTTTCTAATTTGGAGATAGTAGAAAAATTGTGTTGATGGTAGATTAAATTTGGAGTATAACTGTTCATAGGATGCAAAGACATTACTTATATACAAATCTCTAAATGATTTAATCCCATACGTTATCCAGACATTAAAAACTCTGTATACGTTTGAGAGTGTGGAAAAAGGTGGTTATCATATAGAGGTGCCACAGATAAAATATTATCTAACTTAAAGTGCTTCCTATATTGGTTTCATATTCTGAATGAATGAAGGACAATTAGGTTGTTAGTATATTGGCGATACCTACTATTTACTGGTATACAAAGCAAAGAATATAAAGAAGTGTTGCAGGATTTCATTTCTAATGCAGTCCAGGCTATTGTGTGTTCATCTATTTGTGTCGCTGTCCAGGTTTTTATAGCTTGTATGCTTGCCACCCAGTAAAAAAAAATTTAAATTAGGTAGGGCCATGCCACCTCCTAATTTAGGTTGTTGTAAGGATGCCTTTTGAATGCATGGATTTTGTGAATTCCAAATAAATTAGGTTATGATTGAATCTAATTTCTTAAAAAAAGATTTGTTAATGTATATGGGGATGTTTCGAAATAGGAACAGACGCTTAAGGAGGATATTCATCTTCACAATATTCTTTCTGCCAAAGCAAGATGGAGGGTAGACCATCTATACACGTCTTGCTTAATTTTATCCATGCAAACCACAAAATTTTGTTGAAAAATAGCTTTATATTTACTTGTGATGTTGACCCCTAGGTATTTAAACTGATCTTCAATGATAAAAGGGAAGGTGTGAATATATTATATTAAATAGGCATCGAAGATCGGAAGCCACATGTCTACCTTCAATAAATCTGGTTTGGTCTTGTGATATTACTGAAGGGATCATTTTCTCAATCCTTCTAGCTAAGGCTTTGCAGAGTATCTTAACATCATTATTCAGAAGTGAGATTGGTTTTTGTAATTCACATTGTAATAAGTCCTTATTTTTCTTAGGAAAAAAGGTAATTAATGCTTGGCGAAAAGTTTGAGGTAGAATTTTTTGTCTCTGGCTTCTATAAATGCTGCTAATAAGAGGGGAAGTAACTTAACTGAAAATTTTTTATAGCAGGGTAGCAATCAGGACCTGCTGCTTTCCCACTCTGAAGTGAGTTAATAGTGTCTTAGAATTCTTATAATGTCAGAGGTTTATCCAATTCCTCTGCACTTAGAGTATCTAGTTGTGGTATATGTAATTTATCAAAAAGTGCATTAGGTTGTGTCTTGTATTCTTTAAACTGAGTAGAATATAAGGAGTTATAGGGGTATCTAAATGTGTTCATTATATTTTCATGGCCAAAGATTCTATCGCCGTCTGTGTTGGTGATTACTGATATTGCATTGCGAACTCTCTACTTATGGATTTTTTGCGCTAAGCTCTTGTTAGCCTTCTCTCCATGTTCTTAGTAATGATGTTGTGATTTGAAAATGAGTTGTTCTGTTTCTTTTGTTGTCAAGAAGTTCAGTTCTGATAGCAAAGCCAGTTTATTTCTAAAGAGTGCCTCATTTGGAGACCTGGCATGTTCTCAATCTATTCTGGTAATTTCAATGAGTAACTCTGCTGCCTTCTTGGTTTCCGATGTATTTTTGTAGGAAAGGTATGAGATAATCTGTCCTCTTGAAAAAACCTTCAGGGTTTCCCATAGTATTCCTGCAGAAACGTCAGAGGATTCATTTGTCTCAAAAGAAAATCTATTTGCTTGGATATGAATTCTGTACAGTTCTTGTCAGCTAATGACAGGCAGTTAAGACGTCAGCCGCGAGATAAGTATGTGGGGCATAGTGATGTGAACTCCATGATCAGAGGGGCATGGTCAGAGATAATAATTGCGTCGTATTTGCAAGATTTGATCGTGGACAAGAAATTGTTATCTATAAAGAAATGATCAGTTCTTGAGTAACAATGATGTACTGGTGAGAAGAAGAAATATGAAGAATATAAGTTTGGATTTAGAATATCCTTTCCATGGGTCTGATAAGTTATGATCAATTAAAAACTGCAATTATTTTTGCAGTATTAGATGTTGCCACCCCTGTAGCTGAAGACCTATCCAGATCTAGATTTAAAAAACAATTAAAGTCTCCGGCAATTATAATTTCTACGAGTGTTCAAGTTAGGAATGAATGCAAACACGTTTTGGATGAAATCTCTATCATTCACATTGGGTGCATAGATATTTATCAAAATCACATTACAATTAAATAAATTACCCATAACTATCACATATTGCCCCTTCAGGATCTCATACTACATCTGATTCTACAAATGAAATTGGTGTGTGAATTAAGATTCAAACACCTCTAGTTTTCTTTGTATAGCTGGTGTGGAATATTTGGCCAGTCCAGTCTCTTTGCAACCGAAACTGAAGCTTGCTTAATAAGTGGGTCTCCTGTAAAAACACCATTTTGGTGTTTAGACCTGTTAGGTGAGAGAATACTTTCTTCCTCTTTAGTTTATTATTGAGACCTCTGACATTCCAGCAAACAAAGTTTATTGTTTGGGCATAGAGACATTGCTTCTGAACTTTTGTTGTCATTATATAATCTTAAATTAAGGTTGTACGTTGTTACATATGAGAGCTTTAATCTTAATTTCCAATACTGCACGGAGTTATGACTATGAAGCCTACTGTTGTGTTGGCACTTACAATTTTGGGGAAATGTGAGGATAGACCACATTTTATGAAGTCCCAGTTCTCTGACATGCCTAGAGACAGAGCATGTCCAGAACAAAACAAGCTCCCAAGCAGCGGTCTATACAGTCCAAATACTATAAGCCTAGAATATGATCTTAAACAATCTTGAAAGAATAAACCCAGGGTATAATGTTAAACAGTACCCATGGAGATGCAGAAAACATAAAAGTACACTCCTAATTTTATTTATTTTTATACCCCATCCACTAGACAGCAGCATCCCACAACCTCGGTAACCATATGGAACCCTGTGGGACATGATGGGAGTTGTAGTGCTGAGAATAAGCCCTGCTTGGTCCCGTGGGTGAGGCAAGTTTGGGGGGGTTTATTGTTGTGGCTGCAGAGATACACAATCCCTACTTTTCAGACTTCCACCTGACCCTTTGGGTTATGCCCTGGCATAAGAACTACTCCTGGGTCTGACCTAAATGGAAGCCATCCAACTTTTCTTAAATGGAGTCAGAGTCGGAAGGAAGGCAACACTAGCTGGCGGGAAGAAAGAAAGAAAGATTTGTACTTATGTTTGTGAAACCTGGAAGAAACCTTTTGTCAGGTATTTTATAATAAAAATCTCTATTTTGAACCGATGATTCTCTGTGTGCCAGTTGTATCCAGGGTTTGGGGCTCAGTGGTGTCTCCTATCTGTCACAGAGTGCAATTTTAATACCTCTGCTGTCTTTACTGTCCTTAGAGGGTTGTTCTCTCTAATAACACAATGTAAACACTATTTGTAACTCTGAGTGGGACAGATCTTAAATCAAGCCAACACAGTACATGTTCCTCTGTATGGCAAGTTGGATCTCCCTATGCACAAAGTTTAAGCAGAAACCCCTACCCCAAAATCCAATCCTGTGTGAAGGACAGCCGGGTCCCATGCCCGGCAGGGACGCCCCTGCTGCCTCTATTCCGGGGGAGCCACCATGGGCAGCTCAGTACCTCCCCCGGGACGCTTGGTGGCAGCCTCCCTGGTGGACGATGATTCCCCAACCTGGCGCAAGGCTCCATGGGAGATGGAGTCCTCCACAGCCTTGTTGGGAGCTTGGATGGCCACCAGGGGGAGCTGCATGGACTTTCCAGCCCACCTGGTCGACTCGTCAGCCCCACCCGGAAGGTCAATTAGGATCAGGTAATCAAGCACCTGGAACGCTTCCAGGTGGGGTATAAAAAAGGCCAGCCACCACCACTCAAGAGAGCCAGAGTCGGGAGGAGGAGGACTAAGCCTGAGGAGGAGGAGTGGTGGTGGTGCTGCTGAGGTGGATAGAGAGAGACTAATTGTGAGTGTATTTGGGACTGTGTTTGGCCTGTGGGACACGGGGAAAACGTGCCCCACGGCTGAAGAAATAATAAAGAGCATTTTATTTAAGTACGTGCCTCTGCCTGAGTCTGTGCCGGGTCGGGCGCTATAGAGCGCCTTTTACACCTGATAATATGAACATCATGAAAGAGGCCAAGGACAGCATGGTGGCGCAGTATGGAGACCAGGGTTTACATCCATTGTCCTCCCTGCCTGGAGCTTGTATGTTCTCCCCATGTCTGCATGGATTTCTTTTTGGTGCTCCGGTTTCCACTTTTCAAGTAGGTTATAGAATTCTACTGCTGCATTAAGACTCTTTTCACCTGAAAATTTCTAGATTGTAATGCATCCTCAACTTATTCCGCAATATGAGAATTTATCAAAGATCCTGAGCCAGTCCCTCTTGGTTTAGTGAAAGAGGTTGGAAACAATTCTGAAACTTTATATATGCTATCAAGTAGTTAATGGGCAGAATAAGCATATAAAACTCCAATGTATATGGCTTGTCTGCCAAAGGTACTGTAGAAGACTGGGTTGTCAGAAGAAATAACTAAAGAGTACAGTTCATCAATGGTTAACTGCTTTTTGGTCATGGGAAAAGAGGTGCTTGGCAGCTCTGGAGTTATCAGCAAGTGACACAGTGGGGTAAGAAAGTTGAAGGGCAGTCACCAAAAGACATATAGGTTTGGGCATTTAGTAATACACAAACATATACTGTTACAGTAACAAGCAATAAAGGGAAGTCTGAAAAACCTAATTAAATGAATGTTGTTTTGCTCTTCATTACCTCCATATACTTTCTTGAACCTCAGCAATACAAATATAATATTATAATAAATATAAATCTGACATCAGTCCAAAAACCTTTCTGGATCACATTTTCAAAGAAATGAAAGAAATGTAGGTCAGGCAGAATCAATGTTAGCAGAAATACTTAAAGCAGTCTCTGCAACAAAGGAGACAGATGCTGCGATTTAGTAACCAATATATGTCTGTCCATATTCCAGGCTGCATTGACCCATTCTTAGCTATAATTGGCTTATTTCTCGTCTTTAGCAGGTATTACTATGGGTGGCAAGCCATTCCATTAAAACACTCATTCACTAGGAAGGTTTAGAAATATATATTTACTTAAATTGTGCAGCAACACCCCCCAAAAAAGAGAGATGGTATAACTGCACAAAGGGTGAATCCACTAGCCAGGTAAAAGAGATTTAGTGTAACATGTGAGAGTAACCACCACACCCTTAGCCATTATTTTAAAACTTAAAATGCTTGCAACATTTAATCATAAAACATTTGCACACAAGATCCAGATAGTTATTCATACCTGCAGCACAGGCTCTATTAAAGAATAACAGAGAGAGCTGACATGGTCTGTGCTAAGGATAGCGAGACATGTCATTATTAGAAAACAAGATAGTGAAACTCAGCATATGGCAGAATCACACTGTCAGGAGGCATAACAGAATGTGGTAATATGATTGGACAGTCTGCATTAGAGCAATACTTTAGAAATACAGCTGACAGGATCAGTCTCTAAGGGTATAAAGCTCCTAGAAACTGAGCTGTGAAGTGTTTGGGCACTTAAAAGGATTATGCAAAAACAGGAGTTAAGTAATCATCAAAGTGGGGTAAGTCACAGAATGTGGCAAAAGGTTCTAGCCACTTTCCAACAGATTAAAGCTAATGGACACCAAGAGTTGACTACATCAGTCACCACTGGGTTTTAGCTGCATGCCACAAATGATTAATGGTCAGATATTATGAGTCAAAACCTGCAAGGTATTAACATCTGACAGGATCAATCTATGACAAAGGGCAGATCATGCATACAATAAGTGGACAGAATGGTTCTCTAAGGATATAAACTACAAAGTGTTTAGATGTGATGTAATTAGACAGCAGGCAGTACAGGTCAAAAAGGCAACATTTTCCTAATGTAAAAATCTAAAAGGACTGTCTCCTAAAGTGTAAAATGATATTAAGATGATCCAGAGTTAATCACCAAGGGTGTAAAATCAAATAATATGAAGACTGGTCAATGCTGCACCCCTAAATTGTAAAACTGCAGATTTTGAATATAGGTCCTATGGGTCACTAACATATTTTGCCTCCTGTTTCACATTTGGCACAGAGCAGATATTGTGAATGCCTTGCATACTCACAGATGGAGTGCCCACTGGTCTCTGACCTTTTGGAGGGAGGATACTATCACTTGTTTGAAGCATAACACTCCCATTATGTACAAATAACATGCATCTAAACAGTTCAGCATGTCAGAGAATAGAGGTTACCAGTGTGGGTTATGTCAGCCCAAAGAAGCTTGCCATTCAGGGTTGTTTCTAAATATAAAAACTGTCTGTGGGACTGTAATCCCATTGAAGGTGCTATTTTAGGCTCCTTGTTAGCAGATAAGCACAGCTTTGTAACCAATGGTGCTATCCTTAGAACAGAGAAAGCATGTAGGAATTGTACCCATGTGAGCTAGGCTGACCTCCCTGGAATCACCCCAGGGTGTTTCTCATTTTACGTAACTCTGGCTACGCAGTACTAGTGTCACATACTCTTAAGAGTTGTGAGCAGAGAACTCCTCACACATTAATAGGCCATTTAGTAAAACATGAAGTAATGTTATTTAAGAAGCATCAGCTGAAGTCTTTGGTCATTTGTCCTCAAGATTTTTTTTTGTATTTGAAGGTTGTGGAACTGTTGTAGCTTGTGAAATTCTAATTAAGATGATCCTTGTTTTAGAAATCTTCATGAACGCATCTTTGTGTCTATGTTGTTGGAATAGCTGCATATAAACAAATTGTCTGGTGCCTCTCTTTCAGGAAATTTGAAATCCAGGTAAAAAAAACAACATTAAGGTGAAGGTGGGGTTCCCTCGAATTGCTTTGCTAAACAATATCACTCTTCTGCCTGAAAGAATTTAAAAAACACAGTGGACAGTTGTTGAAAAAGACTGTTGAAAAATGTACTGCGATATGGAAAATTATCCCCCCAAAGGCATTATACTCACGTAGGAAATTCGAATGCAGATAATGCCAGACTGGTGAAAGTTTAATTTGGGGATTAAGCCCTTCAGTACAATCCCAATATCAGAGGGTTGTTATTAGATACATTAGGAGAAATGGGAGGCGTTACAGAGATAAACCCTGCAATCTTTAAATGGGATATTTCTGTAATAAAAATCTGTCAGTAATATATACACATGTCATCACTGAGGCTTGGTTTACCAAACATCTTGATTTTCCTTCAGAAACCTGATCAGCATATAACTTGCCAGCCACATGTAAGTGGTAAAGCAAACAGTAGATTTCCAACAAACCCTTTTGTTGTTATACATCTGGCATATTATGCGTGCAAAAAGAGGTAGCAAATTTAGAGTAAATGCATCTTCCATATACTGTATACAGAAGGCATTTATATAGATGACAGAGGTAAATGAGAGACAGAAAATCTGATTAAGGATCTTCTATGTGACAAACTGACTTAAAATCTGGTAAAGCATTGTCACAAATGTGAAAAACAATCTGACCAAGTGCATCTCCAGTAGGACTAAGGATTAGATTGTAACTCAGTAGATTTCTACAGGATAACTTATTTGCTTTGTAATAAGAAATATATGTAGGATGTAAACTGTCTGAAAGCAAGGTTAAGTAAGTGTAAAGAGGATTGAGAAGTGGACAAATACAGGGTCTCCATAGCAGACGAAATGCTGAATGGTGCAGTCCTCTTGGTCCTGTTGGTAGGAGAAACTAGGTGTTTATATTTCTAAACGTTTGAAAATGCTAGCTATAGGTACCACAATGAATTCAGGGGTGGCTGGAGTGGAATCTATTAAATATTTACTGACAGATTACAGCTTAAAAATAATTAAATTATTATTATTATTAGTCAGTCAATCATTTTCTAGGCCGCATTGTCCTGAACATGGTTGTGGGGGGTACTCGAGCCTATCCCAGCTAGCTTAGGGCACAAGACAGGAACAAACCCTGGACAGGGCACCAGTGTGCAGGACAAACACACACGGGCCAGTTTAGTATTGCCAATCCACCTAACTCACATGTCTTTGGATTGTGGAAAGAAACTGGAACAACTAGAGGAAACTCACACAGACGTGGGGAGAACATGCAAACTCCACTTAGGGAGGACCCGGGATGCAAACCCTGGCCTCCTTATAGCAAGGCAGCAGCACTACCACTGCACCATCCTCAGTTATTTAACAACAAGACAAATTATGGACAGATAAGAGAATTAAGTCTTATGTTATGTGGTATTCTGACCCCTTTGACAGAAAATGGAGAAGGTTGATTTCAACTTTCTGGACACAACTAAGATACCTGGTTTTTCAAATTGTTCTTAAACATGGCCAACTGACTTCAAAATACAACTCAGTATCTCTAAAACATGAACTGTCAACCCAGTTGCCATGGAAATTGGTTTCCATGGAAACCTGCAGTGGCCTGCAACTGGAAGCACACTGTAGAGACCTGGGGTAGAGAATGAAGTGGAGGTTGGGGTGGTGTCTTCAAATGCACATCCCATTATTTTCAGTATTCATGTCAAAATTCACTTCTCTGCTCCTTCTAGAATGTTTTTTTTTTAATTTGACAGCTATGGTCTGCAATGAATAAATCACAGACTGAACAGTAGTGGTACATGAAGAGTAACTGCTGCTTGGTTCTGGAGAATAATCTGAGAGGAGGTCAGATGTCTTGGAATGATCAATGATCTCTGCATGGCAAATCCAGCAATATCAAAGTGGCCATAAGATTAAAAAAAAAGAACACACCAGCATTAAAAAGCAAATAGAAGTATCCCCTCAATACTGGAGACCATGTCCAAATTGATAGAGATTCGAAAGCAAGTCCAACAAACTTGATCGGTGAAAAGGATATAGACCGCAAAAGAAAGTTAGTGTTTATTAGCAAAATAAATAAAGCTTAAGAGAAGTGTCACTTAAATAGAAAAATTAGCAAATTCATCAAAACAGGAAACCAACACTTGCATAATTTATTTACTTGAACCATGGGAAAAATCCAAAACGAGTCAAGAGTTACTATGCCAAAGAAAAATAAAAGACAACACCTAATTAGAGAAACAAAATACACAACAAGGTCAGCATTATCTTATCCAAAAGTATCCAGAACAAAATAAGCTTTGCAATGTCATGGATGAGCACACACAGCAAGTGAACTATTACCTAATTAGACAAAAGGAAGACCCTCACAAGACAGCCATTACTTTGTCCAAGAATTGGAGAAAAAAAATCTGCATGTTGAGAGAAACCAATTTAAAAAGCAAAATCTGTACTGAGTAAAAAGGAAATTGCATTAAAAAAGAGATATCATATAAGAGAAATGAAAGAGGTTTTAAAAACATCCAATTCTTCTTTGCATATGAAGTAAAAGTAGAAAATCAAATGTGCCATTTGCTCAAAGTAAATGAAAAATCACATTAGAGATCACAACAAAGCAAATGCTATCTTATTAGGGTAAGTCCACAACAATTTCAGCAATGCCATTTATGGGGAAAAGGCAGATTTCACAACAAAACAAGTTCTACCTCAAGGTGAAAGACAGCATCCACTCTGTGACAGTGATCACTTTTCTATCAAGAATGAAGGCTGAGCCCTTAGTAAATGAGAGCAGGACATTGAATCACATTTGAATCTTTGTCAGGGACAGCCAAGTCAAGTGGCAAAAACTATTATATCAGGCAAGACATAGTCTTTACAAGATGAGTTCTATCAGGGGTAAGGTGCTGTAAACTCTGCTATACTCTGTGGGGAACAGATAAACTGTATAAGAAAAAAACAAGCATTACATTATCAATTTTATGCTGCAAATGAATGTCAGTTTGATGTTTAAGACCAAGGAATTCACATAATTATGTGTGTTGTAAATGAAGTGTGTTGTAACATGCTGAGCAAGTATCTCATCACAAAGGATTTGTACTCCTTTTATGTCACAAAAATTGTCATCCACAGCCAACAGAAAAATAAAAATTTTATTCTATCTTGCTGTGCATGACTTACTGTACATTACTGATAAATAACATTTCCTATGACAGCACAGGGCTTGGGTTATGTATTTATATACATACTGTATAGTATAATTTACATTTGAGGTAAAGCACAAGTGCATTAAAAAGAAACCATACAATTAGGTCCATAAGTATTTGGATAGTAACACTATTTCCTTAATTTTGACTCTGTACACCACCACAATTGATTTAAAATTAAGCAATTATTACATGATTGAAGGGCAGACTTCCAGCATAATTTAAGGGGTTTATTTAGGAATGACAACCATTTTTGTGTATGGCTCCCCAATTTCCAGGGGCTCAAAGGTATTTGGACAAAATATCAACCATAAATATATAATGATCATTTTCAATACAGTATTTGGTTAAAAATCCTTTACAGTCAATGAGTGCCTGAAATCTGGAACCCATGGCCTACTCCATGGGCTGGGTTTCCACTCTAGTGATACTTTGCCAGGCCTTTACTGCAGTTGCCTTCAGTTGCTACTTGTTCATTGGACTTTCTGCCATCGGTTTTGTCTTCAGTAAGTGAAAAGCATGTCCAATTGGTTTGAGGTCAGTTGACTGACTTGGTAATTGTAGAATATTCCACTACTTTGTGTTAAAGCACTTGGTTTGCTTTTACAGTATGTCTCGGCTCATTGTCCATTAGTAGTATGAAGCTTTGTCCCATCATTTTTGCAGCATTAGGTTGAATTTGAGCAGACAGTATAGCTCTATACATTTCAGAATTCATCCTGCTATTTCTGCCAGCAGTCATATCCTCAATAAACACTAGTGACCGACTTCCATTGGCAATAAAACTGCCTCATCCATGTTTCACAAAAGATGTGATATTCATTGGATCATGAGCAGTTTCTTTTCCTCTCCATAGTAATTTCTTCCCAACATTCTGGTATATATTGATCTTAGTTTCCTTTGTCCAAAGAAAACTGTTCCAGAACCGCACTGACTTTTATAAAAAATGTTTTCTGCAAAGTCTAATCTGTCCTTCCTATGATTGAGGTTTATCAATGGTTTGCACCTTGTGGTAGACCCTTTGTCTTTACTTTCATGAAGTCTTCTCTTGATTATAGATTTGGGAAATAATAGATCTACCTCCTGGAGTGTGCTCTTGGTTTGGCTACGTTCTGTGAAGGGGTTGTTCTTCACCAAGGACAGAATTTTGCAATCATCAAACACAGTTGTCTTCTTTGGTTTTTCAGACCAAATTTCTTCTTTTTATGAATGTGCCAAATGGTTGATTTGACCACTCCTCTTGTTTCTGCTATCTTTCTAAAGGGTTTGTGTTATTTTCTCAGCCTAATGTTGGACTGTTTTTACTTGCATGGACCATTCTTTGAGAGTTCATAGTGACAGCTTCCACGTACAAATTTCACACTTGAAATCAATTCCAGACCTTTTACCTGCTTAACAGTTAATGAAATAATGAGGAACCTGCTCCTACCTGGCTACGGAAGAGCTTGTCAGACAAATGTCAAAATACGTTTGAGCCCCTGGAAATGATTATTTCAAATCCATTGTGATGGCATACAGAGCCAAAATTATGAAAATTGTGCCACAGTCCATAAACTTATAGGCCCAACTGTAATTCAGGGGAAAACAAGATTTCTGGAAAAATAAAATCAATGTCTGTATTGATTATTTTATACTCATGCAGACAGTCGATAGTCCATGATCCATAAACTCCTTAACTGTAATTGGCCATGATAATGGTGCATGAAACAGCAGAAGAAAGGCTAGTGTCACTTTTAGAATTTACATCTAGCAGCTCCCGAGCCCTATGTGACCCTGTATAATTTGTTTTGACACCTGCTTGTCTTCTTTTATTAGTGCTTATACCTTACTGGGCTATAGTGACCTGAAATAACATGCACACAAAAATGAGAAGGCAACACCTAATTTAAGCTGAAGCAGCACAAGCCTTTTTATCTGCAAATGATAACTTCAAAAACAGCAATTGATTTTAAATAAAACACATATTTACTCAGAAGTAAAGGCTGTGGGGCACTGAGGAGCTATGACTGCCATGTATTGGTTCTCATTTATTATCGTGTAAGTCAGGGGAGGGCAAATTCATTCCTGGAGGGCCGCAGTAGCTGCAGGTTTTTGTTCCAACCCAATTGCTTAATAAGAAGCACTTATTGCTCTAGAAACACTTCTGCTTCATTTTAGTTATCTCCCTCGTTAAGATTATGAACCCTTATTGCTTATTTAAGTCTTAAACAGCTGCATTCTTGGTTTTTAATTGCTCCTTATTAGCAATAAGATGCAAATGACAAAAGAAACCAGCAGTTATCCATTTTGCTTGTTACCCTTTACACCTGTGTGTATTTATCGTGCACTATTTGGTTTAATTAAATACTTGGAAGGAAAGGGAAGAGAAAAAAGTGAAGGATTGAGAATTACCCATCCGTTTTACACTTCAAAGTATTTGGATGATATCCTTAGAATGGAAAAAAAAAATCTAGGATATGAGAATGACTTGACATAGCAGAGTTAAAGCACTAACAAGCCATGAAATGTAATTAATGGCAAGGATTGTTTTCTAATTAAGCAACTGGGTTGGAACAAAAACCCACAGCCACTGCGGCCCTCCAGGAATGAATTTGCCCACCCCTGGTGTAAGTGATTTGGTAAACACAATTACCTCATAGTTCCAGATTCCTGGTACTGATTACCAGTATTATCACTATCTGAGTGGAGTTTGCATGTTTTTTTCTGTTTGTGTTACTTTTTCTCTGGATATCTGTAGTGTCCTCCCACATCCAAAAATGTGCAGTTGATATGATGTTAATTAGTGGTTATTCATTGGTCAGTAGGAGTGAATGAGACCCGATGATGAACTGGCATTTCGTCCAGAGTTGGTTACTGCATTTTACCTAGTGCAGCAAAGTTAGGCTTTGACTTGCCTTTGTAAGTTAATTGGCAACTATACATTGGCCAATGAGTGAGTGCAAACTGATAATGAACTGGCACCCAGTGAAGCTGAATGATTCTCTGACTCCCTGAGAGCTGAATTTGGATTAAGATGACTCCAAAAATAGATAAATAATTTGAAACTGTTCATCCAAAGAACTTCACATGCAGCTTCATGACAATGCTTAAAACAAATCACAACTCACATGAGTACCATTCCCCTGTGCAGAGGTAATTTCATAGTATTCACAATACTTTCACTTGAAGAGATATTACTAATGTTTGGCAATGCTATACCAGATGAGTTTCAATCATCTGTATGCTATTTTATGTACTTTTATTATTCTGAAAAAAAAACAACAATGGAGGAGCCATTGCTACCATGTGTGTTACAAACAAAATTCCTTATTGGCTTTGACAAGTTCCCAGATGATCTGGCATCACCAGTTCAGCACGTCACAGTTATCCATCTGTAATCAGAGGCAGGGCTGTGGAGTCGGAGTCGGAGTTTGAGACAATTTTGAGTACCTGGAGTCAGGGTCGAAGTCGGTACATTTTTGCCGACTCCGACTCCTAATAAATTTAAATTGTAATGAAAAAAAAATACAGCAAGTTCAAATGTCCCATTTCACAAACAATAGTCATAATTAAGTAATTATCTGATGTAAGATTAAAGCCCAGTGCATAGTTGTGTTACTACTAGTGTGAAGTTCAGATGAGCTATTATACAACCTGACATTCACATATTGTAATCTGGATTATGGTACATTACAAAAAGTGTTTTCATTTTATTTAGATATAATGTGTTTAACAAGTTCATCTGTGTGTAAACAAGTGTAAAGATGTAGGTGCAGGTGTGTGCTATGGCCTGCTGTGTGTTCAGAGGTTCTTGTCTTTTGTTTAAACTGGCCAATATGGTAGAGAGTCAGCTTCCTAGCTAGTAGTTCTGTAGTTAAATGACATGTATGTTGCCTTCCTTTAATCAACTTGGAAAATACATTAGCATATTAAATACAGAGGAGTCGGAGTCATAAGTACCAGAAACTGAGGAGTCGGAGTTGAAGGATTTATATACCGACTCCACAGCCCTGATCAGAAGTCAGGTACAGTATATTAAACCTGTAACCTGAATATCTCATCCAATATTTTATAATTCAGTCTTTCAAAAAATTGCTTGAAGAAATCAATTCCATGATCAGCTTGAGAACATTGTATCATATAACTAGCAAATAATTCAGCCTAAACTCATGCAAACATCTGCAAATTGCATGTTAGGATAGTATTGAGCCATTCATGAAACAAATTCCATCAAGCAAGTTTTTAGTCAACTATGAATGCATGAAGGTGTTGTATTTTTAAGATGGCGTTTGTTTTCATTGACTCTTACAAGTCCTCCTGTCTATGAATTTATTAATGAACATGTCTTTATTGCTTTGTTTAAGGTAAGGTAAGATCAACAGTGCAAAATACCAACAGATATTAGCAGTACAGACTTTATGAACTTCTTCAATGACAAAATTAAAAATATAAGATCCCAGATCTCTGCATCACACTACAAACCAAATACTAGCTTAGCAGACCCTGTCTCACATTGCATTCAGCACTTTAGTAATTTTAATCCTGTAACTGAGCAGGAAGTCTTAACTTTAATTTCTAAAATGAAGTCCACTACTAGTTCCCTAGATCCAGTGCTAACAAAACTAGTAAAAAGTGCAATGAATGTTCTTGCAGCACCTATTCTAAACATTATCAGTAGTTCATTATTGTATGGCACAGTACCTGATACACTAAAAGTGTCAGTCATTAAACCATTACTTAAAAAGTCAGACCTAGACCCACACATACTAAATAATTATAGGCCTATTTCAAATCTACCGTTTCTCTCTAAAACACTAGAAAAAGTAGTCGCCAATCAGCTTCAGTCACACCTTACGCATTACAATTTATTTGAGAAATTCCAGTCTGGTTTTCGCACTGGTCATAGTACAGAAACGGCAAAACGTGGGTTGTAAACGACATTCTGATATCCTCTGATGAAGGAAACTCCACTGTAATTATGTTGTTGGACTTAAGTGCAGCATTTGACACCATTGACCATTCTATTTTACTACACAGGCTAGAAAATGATGTTGGGCTTACAGGCACTGTGCTCACTTGGTTTAGTTCTCATTTATCAAATCGATTCCAATATGTACAGAAATGTGCTGACAGTACTCCATCATTATACACAGAAGTTCAATATGGTGTCCTGCTGGGCTCAGTACTGGGACCTTTACTGTTTTCACTTTACATGCTTCCACTAGGATCTATCATTAGGAAACATAATGTTAATTTTCACTCGTATGCAGATGACACCCAGTTATACCTTTCATTTAAATCAGATGAAGTTTCTCCGATGTTGTTTTTAATTAGTTGTGTTAGCGAATTAAAGGAGTGGATGATTGAGAACTACTTGTCTTTAAATACAGATAAAACAGAGATGTTAATTGTTGGAGGGAATGACGCTGATCATAACAATATTTTGTCATCATTTAACTCAGTTGGAATCCCAATTAATTTTACTGAATGAGCCCCGCAATCTAGGAGTTATCTTTGACTCTAGCATGTCATTTAAAGTGCATATTACAAAGTTGTCCAAAACATGCTTCTCCCATCTTAAAAATGTTAGGAAATTAAGGCGCTTTCTAAATAAACAGGATTCTGAGAAGTTAATTCATGCATTTATCTCTAGTAGGATTGACTACTGCAATGCGGTGTTCACTGGATGTTCAAACTGTTCTTTATACAGCCTCCAGTTAATACAAAATGCGGCTGCAAGAATTATTACAAGAACAAGCAAATATGAACACATAACTCCAGTTCTTAAATCCTTACACTGGCTCCCGGTTAAGTTTAGGGCAGATTTCAAAATCCTTCTTTTAACATATAAAGCATTAAATCGCCAAGGTCAGGCTTACTTGTCTGAACTTATCATGACTTACAAACCAGAGCGCACATTAAGATCTCAAGATGCTGGTCTGCTTATGGTTCCAAGGATTAATAAAATAACAATGGGAGGTTGAGCTTTTACTTACAGGTCCCCTAAACTGTGAAATGGTCTGCCTGCTACTATAAGAGATGCCCCTTCGGTCTCAGCTTTTAAATCCCGGCTGAAGACTCACTACTTCAGTTTAGCATATCCTGACTAGAGCTGCTGATTAACTGTACATACTGCATCTCTGTTGTTAGTCATTAGCACTAAAACATAAGCAACATGATAGTTAGAATTGGATACTAATCCTCACCTATTCTGTTTCTCTTCTCGGTACTCAAATGTGGCACCAATGTGGCACTTGGTGCCACGGCCCACCTGCCAAGTTGTTTTGCCTGCCTAAGGTAAAGTCATCCCTGATGGAGGATCGCAGGAATCATGAGAAAGAGGGGTCCTTTCATCGGATTGGCTGGCCGAACACTGTTTCAGCCATGGAATGGCCAAATGGGGGAGGCAGCTTGATGGATGAGGTCTCCAGGAGTCTAAAATTATCCAAATCTGATTATGTGATATCATCTACTGTTAAATTCTGCTCCGTACTTCTAAAAAAATTTTATTGAGGATTTGTTCTGTTCTGTGAATTGTATTGTATTGTATTGACCCCCTTCTTTTGACACCCACTGCACGCCCAACCTACCTGGAAAGGGGTCTCTCTTTGAACTGCCTTTCCCAAGGTTTCTTCCATTTTTCCCTACTAGGTTTTTTTGGGAGTTTTTCCTTGTCTTCTTAGAGAGTCAAGGCTGGGGGGCTGTCAAGAGGCAGGGCCTGTTAAAGCCCATTGCGGCACTTCCTGTGTGATTTTGGGCTACACAAAAATAAACTGTATTGTATTGTACTTGATAACACATGTATTGCTATGTGTTTACTATGCTTGTGATTACAGGCAGATAATGAAGAAAGCTTGCTAAGACTTTTTTATTCTCTATACTGGTCTATGCAGTGTATTTCAGTGTCTTAACAAGTACCATGTGACGTTAATATTAATGAATGTCAACTCACCCACCTAATGTTTGATCTTAAATAATCACCAGAAAGTTGGTACAGAGTACCATCCATCTATCAATTTATGAACCCAATGTATTTAATTCAGGGTTGGGGAAGCCAAAATCTAGACATATAACAATCCTGGGTGGGACACCATTCCATCACAGGGAACATTTCCATGCATGCATCCACATTAGCTTATAAAGAGCCAATTTAGATACTGTCAAACTAGTCAGTGTCATACAGGCACTGGCTATAAAGGGTTCCTTGGTAACTGAATAGAGGGTTGCACAGTCCAGTCACAAAAGTATTCATTCCTGTATATACATCAATAAATATATTGAACTGTTCTTTTCTATATTCTATCCAATATTTCCTCTGGTGATCAATTTTATCTAATCAAGGAACTTGGCTGCAGCACAACTGTTCAGGAATATTTGAAATGAAAATTATGCCATTGAAGCCAAGTAAATGCACAACCTTTAATGTGTAGATAATGTCAATTGCCTGTTTTAGATGGAACAACCATAACCTCTTACATAGTTCTGTTGTATGGGTCTTGGACATAGTGTCAGGTTTTACTTGTCAGGTAAAAATTCTAAGAGAGACAAAGCCAAGAATCTATAACAAATTCATACTGTCAGTATAGTGGTGTAGTGACAAATATAAAATGAGATGAACTGCATTCACCAGGAATATGGCATTGTAGAAGAGAGAAAAATACATTCATGGAAGGAGAAAAATACTCAAGAGAAAATGGAGAGAGAGCAAATAAGAAAGAATCAAATGGTCGCTGTTTACAGAGGCAAATGTATAAAGGCGGAAATTGTGGTGATGAAGAAAATGCCAGAGTGTGGCGCAGATGTTTGTCAGATGTGTTGAAACTCAAAATGGTGATTGGGGGGGGAGGGGTGGTCTTAGCAGCAGAGAGAAGGAAGCAAGTTAATTAGAAGATTTGCAACGCATTTTGAGAAACTCTGAAAATTAGGTCAGCTTAGATTTCTCCAAGAATTGTGAAGGACAAGACAGCAAATGATTCCTATCTATTAGTTAACTCCATCTTTGCCACTTCAAATAGCTGAGTATGAGTATTATGAAGACAATATCTCCATTATGGCTGCCTCTCTGCCAGGTCAGCTTTGTCAGCCTTGGTATTTATATAAAGAAAAAACTAACAAAACACACAACTCCATTTCAAAAGGCACCCGTATTTTTTTTTAACTAAAAGAGAACAGTCAATACTACCCAGTATATAAATGAAAGCTTTAGTTTTTAGTGCCTACCCTTTCATCAGCTCCATTATTTAAAACACATTTGATGGCATCAAATCTATGAACTGTAATCTTTGCACTATTTAAAACATAAATTAACACTTCATCTTAGGCTCATAGCCCAGCATCTTCATCTGATCTCTAGACAAGTTAAGGAATGATCCTTCTTGTCGCCTACAAAATGAACAATAATTCATAGCAACCTCTCTTACCAGTTGTATACCTTAGAACAGAATGAACCCTTCTCATTACAGAGTTCAAAAGACAACAAATTATGACTACCTCGTTTTCTTGGTACAAAGAAAACTAGGCAGTACCCTCTGAGATATCCACAGGCAATCACATAAATGTTATATTCAACTTGCTAAAGCAGCAGGATTATGGAAGACTATGCAACAGTACACTTTAGCCACAATATGGGGCATAGCACTGCTGGCAGGACTACACTGGACTCCTCATGGTGCTATCCTCCTTCATGGCCATTTAAGAAGCACTTTGAACATCATCTGCTGCCATAAGCCATTTGTGAACCTTTCATGACCTATGCCAATTTCTGTGCCCTACTCTGACTCAGCATTGGCTAATTCTTACATAACTTTTTATGGAAAACTGGCAACATGACCACTTAAAATCTTCTGATGAAAGTAAAATTAACAGAAGTGTAACCAGTACATGTCTGGCTATGGTCTACAGCTAAAGAGGCTTTCATATGAGATAGACAGTGTTGAAACCAACTGATGAGAGCAATGCTTTTAATCTTGAGTAAGATGGCTGCAGCTGTCAAAGCTCATTTTATTTATAAATTACATTTGCACATTGTCACCATGGATGGGAAATCAGTTATTATCTTGAGAGAAAGAAGAGACAGATGAGTGAAAGCAAGTAAAGTGAGGGGACAAGGCACCAGAGAGAAGGCAGCACTTCATTCACAAATGTCTTCTCACCTTTCATACGGCTTAATATTAATAACAAAAGCCTTTAATAATGCAACTGGGTACTAACCTTAAACTCAAGAATATCAAGAAGAAAGAACATTATTTAGAAAAAAATGAATCTAATAATTCAAATAATCATACTGTATGTGCTGGTAAGTTCCATCAAACACCACATCAGTTAGTACTATCTCCCAGTGAAGCCCTCAAACAGATCTCTATTGAGTTTATACACAGAGTTTCCTAATATTTCAAACCTGGTAATGACTGGCCTAAAATCTGTGTTCAAAAACAGACTGCTCCTGTGTTTTAAATTACAGTCCACACATTCCTCAGATCTGATTCTGGTCAGCTCTATTTAAAGGGCATCTCCTATTTCATATATCATTGCCAACAATGACTCCCTGTGTTCCAGTTGCACAAAAATTCAGAAATACACCCCCCATGTGTATCTCTGCTTTAGTCCCTTAAATGTTAATTTCAGACACCAACTTCCAGTTTACCCATTAGCTGAAGTTTGCCACTGACCTTCTGTATACACACCTCCCAGTTCAGGAGCTCCCTTGCAGTCTACATTCATATGGCCAAATGTCTCCATTTCAAATCTCCTTCCAGCTCAGAAACAGACTACCAATTTATCCCTTTCACTTTTTTAATTTTAGTGCTGGCTCCCAGGGTGACAAGTTTCTTTGTTTCTCCAGTACAGCCATCAGTTCTCCAAGACTGACTTACATCTCTATTTAATTAAAACATGCCAATAAAGGGTTTTTACATTATCCACTCTGTGACTGACTCACTGCATATCTGAATGCCTTTCTAGCTCTAGCACTGGTTTCCAGTGTATCATTTATTAGTCATTTTATACTTTAGGAATTGGCTCCCAGTATGCTGGGCTCAAATCAACTCCTAGTTCAGATGCTGATTCACTGTGTACTTGAGCAATATTCCTTCTCATTAAAGTTCTGAAATTGAATTTGTTAATTCCCTAAGTTATGTTTCTCAAACTCTTGTTCAACCGGTGGCTCCTGGCATGTACAATGCACTCATTTTAAATCTGGTACCTCATTTTCCTCTGTCATTTGGACTTGTGTGACCTAATCAATTATTTTTTACCAGGAGACTGAGTGGTCAAGATCCTATGAACCGAGTTAAATTGTGTCTGGCCCTCTAGGAGACATACAGGATCATCAAAAGCATAAATATGAATCAGTAATAGGAAGGTGTCCCTGTAGACAGTAACCATCAACACTTGCTACCTCCTGCACATCTGCCTAATGCCAGATTATGCAGTTCAACAACATGTCTGTTTCTCTCGAATCATGTACAGACTGACAAAAAAGGGAAAGAAGGGAATTAAAGTGTATATGAGATAAATGGTGCAAAAAGCATCCAGTCAAGAGGGCATGAGAATTGGCCAGGAGAAGAGGTAGCCAGTAAACCACATAAGTGGACTGAACTTCAGAAAGCTAACATCATTTTTGTGATTATATTCAGCCCAAACACATATGCACATTGCTAGGCTGACCAATAATGAATCACAATCATGGATTGGTTGCAGTCAAAAATACATTAGGGCGGCACGGTGGCGCAGTGGTAGCGCTGCTGCCTCACAGTTAGGAGACTTGGGTTCGCTTCCCGGGTCCTCCCTGTGTGGAGTTTGCATGTTCTCCCCGTGACTGCGTGGGTTTCCTCCGGGCGCTCCGGTTTCCTCCCACAGTCCAAAGACATGCAGGTTAGGTTGATTGGCGACTCTAAATTGGCCCTAGTGTGTGCTTGGTGTGTTTGTGTGTGTCCTGTGGTGGGTTGGCACCCTGCTTGGGATTGGTTCCTGCCTTGTGCCCTGTGTTGGCTGGGATTGGCTCCAGCAGACCTCCTTGACCCTGTGTTCGGATTCAGCGGGTTGGAAAATGGATGGATGGATGGAAAAACACATTATTGAATCAATTGTAGAAAATACTGGAAATACCGATCACTGTGAAACAGACACTCAAGTGAAGTAAACAAACAAGCTGCATTGGCTCTAAAAGTAAAAATAATATTAAAAAAAAAGCAAAAACTTCAGACAAATTCCAAATTACTAAACTGGTTTATAATAAAACCATATAATCAGTAAAAAGAACAATTATTGCAGTAAATCTATAAAAAAAATCCTCTAGTGGTTTCATACAAAGAAAAAGTAACAGAGAAGAAGAAAAAAAAAAAAGATGAATCACAGATCTACATGCTGTTGTTTACTGAGCTCCCCTAAATCCACCATCGCCAGACAACCAGAACAGACCAGTTTGCAACCAAGTGAAAGAGCCTGAGCTATACAGCTTCCACTGTCCAATTACTGGCAGCCCCATAGGCATCTTGCGTTTCCACAGCAACGCTGCTTGGAAGTCAATACTGGATGCTGGTTTCCATGGCAATGGAGCCGATGAGCAGCCCGTCTGGAGTCCCTTTGCTGCTGCAGCCCTGGTACACTGTGCCGCCCACACAGCAAGACACCATCGATGATTAAGGAGCTGATAAACCCAGCAGAGCCTTAATTAAAGCACCTTTACTCCTCAATGAGACCCTGTTAGGGCATCTACATGTTTTAAGTGATGCAAAGCAGCAATAAAGCGGTTATGAGGCTTTGCTAATGAGTAAGTGCCCCATTTAAAAATATCACAGCATCTTAGACAAAAGCAATTCAAAAACAGCCTACGTGCCAGAATCTGCTTGGAAACCCAGAAACCCATATAAAAATTTGGTAGAGAAGCCTGCCTGTTACCAAAAAAAAAAAATCCCTACAGATGGCGATGGAAAAAACAAGAAGGAGCAGGAATTTCAACAAAAACTTCCCATGGTTTGAAAGAAAACAGTTAAGATGATGAAAATCTGGTAACAATGATAAAAGGAACAAAACATGAGAAGGGGGCAGGTACACAGATAAATATTAGTTGGCATGGAGTTGCCAATAAAGGAGCAATTTTAAGAACGTATTAATGATATCAAAGTAAAGATCCTATAGAAAAAAAAGAGATAAGTACACTTATGGTAGGTTATCTTACACAAATGTTATGGAGCAAAGACAGCATACAGAAGACCAAGGGTTACTTGGTGACCTGATTTGTAAACCTTGCCGTAATGCTCGCCATGTCTGGATAAACACAGCAAGGAATGACTAAAACTAGCACTTTGGGGTCAAAATATTTGGAGGTTTTAGCAACTGTTTCTTGACCGTTTAAGGAGCAATATAATGAGTACTGTTGGGCTGCTTTTATTTTGGCTTTTCTCAGCAATAGGACTTGCTAGTAAAATGAGAAATAGTGCTCAAAAACACTGATTAATATGGATCACTCTGAAGTATAAACATCTCCTGAAATCACAGGAGGACCACCAGATTAGTTGATCGGCAGGTTTTTGGTAAGGTGTATGTAATTGAATTGTTCACTCAGGTCAGAAGTAGCTTCAACTCCCACCTCCGGCAGAACTTCGACCACATCCCGAGGGAGGTGGGGGACATTGAGTCCGAATGGGCCATGTTCCGTGCCTCTATTGTTGAGGCAGCTGACCGGAGCTGTGGCCGTAAGGTGGTCGGTGCCTGTCGTGGCGGCAATCCCCGAACCCGTTGGTGGACACCGACGGTGAAGGATGCCGTCAAGCTGAAGAAGGAGTCCTACCGGTCCCTTTTGTCCTGTGGGACCCTGGAGACAGCTGATAGGTACCGGCAGGCCAAGCGGAATGCGGCTTTGGTGGTTGCTGAGGCAAAAACTCGGGCATGGGAGGAGTTTGGGGAGGCCATGGAGAACGACTTTCGGACGGCTTCGAGGAGATTCTGGTCCACCATCCGGCGTCTCAGGAAGGGGAAGCAGTGCAGTGTCAACACTGTATATGGTGGGGATGGTGCGCTGCTGACCTCGACTCGGGACGTTGTGGGTCGGTGGGGGGAGTACTTCGAAGACCTCCTCAATCCCATTAACATGCCTTCCAATGAGGAAGCAGAGCCTGGGGACTAAGAGGTGGGCTCCCCCATCTCTGGGACTGAGGTCACCGAGGTGGTCAAAAAACTCCTTGGTGGCAGGGCCCCAGGGGTGGATGAGATACGCCCCGAGTTCCTCAAGGCTCTGGATGTTGTAGGACTGTCTTGGTTGACACACCTCTGCAACATCGCATGGACATCAGGGACAGTGCCTCTGGATTGGCAGACTGGGGTGGTGGTCCCCCTCTTTAAGAAGGGGGATCGGAGGGTGTGTTCCAACTACAGAGGGATCACACTCCTCAGCCTCCCTGGAAAAGTCTATTCAGGGGTCCTGGAGAGGAGGGTCCGTCGGATAGTCGAGCCTCGGATTCAGGAGGAACAGTGTGGTTTTCGTCCTGGTCGCGGAACAGTGGACCAGCTCTATACCCTTAGCAGGGTCCTGGAGGGTGCATGGGAGTTTGCCCAACCAGTCTACATGTGTTTTGTGGAGTTGGAAAAGGCATTCGACCGTGTCCCTCGGGGAATCCTGTGGGGGGTACTCCGAGAGTATGGGGTACTGGCCCCCTTGATAAGGGCTGTTCGGTCCCTGTACGATCGTTGCCAGAGCCTGGTCCGCATTGCCGGCAGTAAGTCAAACCCGTTTCCAGTGAGAGTTGGACTCCGCCAGGGCTGCCCTTTGTCACCGATTCTGTTCATAACTTTTATGGACAGAATTTCTAGGCGCAGCCAGGGTGTTGAGGGGGTCCGGTTTGGTGGGCTCAGGATTGGGTCACTGCTTTTTGCAGATGATGTTGTCCTGTTTGCTTCATCAGGCCGTGATCTTCAGCTCTCTCTGGATCGGTTCGCAGCCGAGTGTGAAGCGGCTGGGATGAGAATCAGCACCTCCAAATCCGAGACCATGGTCCTCAGCCGGGAAAGGGTGGAGTGCCCTCTCAGGGTTGGTAGTGAGATCCTGCCCCAAGTGGAGGAGTTCAAGTATCTCGGGGTCTTGTTCATGAGTGAGGGAAGAATGGAGCGTGAGATCGACAGGCGGATCGGTGCGGCATCCGCAGTAATGCGGGCGTTGCATCGGTCTGTCGTGGTGAAAAAGGAGCTGAGCCGCAAGGCAAAGCTCTCAATTTACCAGTCGATCTATGTTCCTACCCTCACCTATGGTCATGAGCTATGGGTAGTGACCGAAAGAACGAGATCGCGAATACAAGCGGCTGAAATGAGTTTCCTCCGCAGGGTGTCTGGGCTTTCCCTTAAAGATAGGGTGAGAAGCTCAGTCATCCGGGAGGGGCTCAGAGTAGAGCCGCTGCTCCTCCGCATCGAGAGGAGTCAGATGAGGTGGCTCGGGCATCTGATCAGGATGCCTCCTGGACGCCTCCCTGGTGAGGTGTTCCGGGCACGTCTAACCGGGAGGAGGCCCCGGGGAAGACCCAGGACACGTTGGAGGGACTATGTCTCTCGACTGGCCTGGGAACGCCTTGGGATTCTCCCGGAAGAGCTAGAAGAAGTGGCCGGGGAGAGGGAAGTCTGGGCATCTCTGCTCAAGATGCTGCCCCCGTTGCCGACCTCGGATAAGCGGGAGACAATGGATGGATGGATGGACTCAGGTTTTAGATATGGACACTTGAAAAAATATGGTTAGGGTTGTTATTATTACCGGTATGTGATGCTAATAAAGAAATTACACAGTATGTGCTATATCCACCAAAAAGCTGCTTCTGTTTTGATAACTGTACCATTCTCAACAGCCTTCTCAGAAGTCACATAACACTGTTCAGAAAGTTATTAAGCCACTAAAAGAATGTATAAACATCAGTAGCTTTCTAAAAACATTGCTGAGGACAATGCATTTATCATTAAAACATACCTAAACATAACCATCCTCAGTGCTTAACAAGTAACCAATCTGTCTAGCAACCAACATCAAAATGATTCTACCAATCTCATCTCACTATTCCAAAGCTTTATTGTACAGATCTATTAGGCCAGTTGCACACTACATAACTTCTAGTCAGAGAGCATGGCAAACTTCAGTACATGAATTTTGCTGTCTTGAAAATATCAGATTACTTCACTAGAAATTGCACAGAATGACAGATTGCACTAGTCTCACTATTTTTCAGTACAGTTTCAATTTTTCAAAGTATTGCAAGCTTCTTGCATTCTCATAGACAATTCATTGCATAAAAGTTCTTGCAGCTGTACGAAAGTTTTCCACATATGGCAAGTTCAGCCTCAATCTTTGCCCTTTCTTTTTTCATTTTGTCATGCATAGTATGACAAACAGGAGACACAGGACAGACATGCTACTTTTATGTTTGCACTGTCCAAAACACCGGTTTTCTTTCTTTCTTTTGGCTTCATTATACTTAAGGGTGAGTGTACATTGACTGAGCAGTCACTCAAGCTTGCTCCTAAGACTTAGATCAAAATCAAACAAGTATATTTTGGAGAGTTGCAGACCAGTTTGACTGAGTCACTGGGGAGGTTAAAGTACAAAATGGCACCTGCTTGGGCTACCAAGCTGCTGCAGATCATTCAAAATGTAGTGGCATGTCTTGTATTCAACCACAGGAGACAGTCGCATATCAGTCCTCTTTTTTCAGGTAGCTAAACTTTCTCTCTGTTGCAGCACACATTAAATACAGATCCTTGATGCTTCCTAAAGACTAGTCAATGGGTCATAGAGGCACTCATTAGGTCCTATGAGTCTTCTAGCCCACTCAGATCCGCTAATTAATAGTGTCTGGTGATGCCAACTGTACATGGTATGAAATATCAATCAATATCAATTTCATGTGTAGCTCCTAGCTGGCAGGAAAAGCTGCCACCTTCATCTGAACTGTTGACTTTCCCACTGTGTTTAAGAAGCATTTAATGACCCTTTTGTTCTGTGAATATGTGTCTAACTGATAATAGCTTTGATAGGTTCTTGGAATTAAGGAAAAGAATAACTAGTTTATGATGTTATTTGATTTTTAGCTCTTCAATTGTGATGATCAATTTTGTAACTTGTCCTGTGGCACTTGTTTCAAAACAGTCCCCCAGACTTATGTTTACTCAAATACATTGACCTCTTCTGTAAGTAGCTTTGGACAAAAGCATCCGTTAAGTGAATACATATTAATGTTCTGTTAATACATGACTGGAAGTCACAGAAGCATGCCACAACTGCTGAGGCTTGTTAATATAATGTAAATGAAGTCTGCAACTGAACAACTCTGGAAAAGTCATGTAGTATGATAGAGGTATTTATTTCTATGGCTTCTTATCATTACAGCTCTCTCTCTTGGTCTGCCCTTGAGGATTAATCAATGCTAACTTTCAAACTGTTTTTGCTTCCTCTCCTTTGCATTTCAGATCACTTACACCTAAATTCATTATGATCTTTAAAATAATTTTTTAACTACAATGTGGTTTGTCATCTCTAATTTTTAAACAACTGTTTTGTATTATCAGATCTTTTTGCTTGCTCAAACTTTATTTTATTCTGCTTTATCAAGTATTTTAATGACTGTGCAATGTGAACTCCATTATTGTATAATTGATAATGTCATATTCTGTAAAAGGAATAATTTAAATGAAGGCTGAATGGTTTTCTTATCTCTCTTTGTCCGTGTGGGTTTCCTCTGTATGATCTGGTTTCCTCCCACTGTCCAAAGACACACACACGCTAGGAAGATTGGTGATGCTAAATTGGCCCTGGTGGGTGTGTATGGTTAGTGTTTGCATGTGTGTGCTTGTTCCCCCTGCAACGAACTGGCACCCTATCCAGGGATTGCACCTATTCTGAACCCATTGCTTACTGGGATAGACTCCAGCTTTCCCACAATCCTGGTCTGGATAAGCGGGTATTGAAAATGGATGGATGGATGATTTTCTCATTATGTATTAGGGATGATCAGAAAATTACAAGATTCTCCCTACATATCCAACTACCACTACGATATGAGTAAAAATATGGATTAGTGAGAGGGATGCAAACATTAGGAGAAACTTTCTGGGTCACCTAAGCAGAGGCTCCTGTCACAAGCAGTATTATCAGCCACATTAGTCAGGCCTCCTCCTACTCTAAGTCTTAATGAGAGACCATACCTTACTCACCAGCTTCACTTTGAATCAAGACAATTCATTATGTTACACTAGAAGAAGAACTGAAAAGGATAACCAACGGGGAGAGTAAAATCTGATTGGAGACAGATAAAGACTGATAATGCATTAAATTATACTTTATTTGAAAGAGTAGATTTGAGCTCTAATCATGGCATGATCTCTGCTGATGAGGATTATTTTTATTTTTTGCCTCTAAAAGCTCTCAGCCCCCCAAATGTGGCAGCAAGGGATTTGGACAGGAGAGAAAAAATGAATCAATAGTCAGCTGTAGCAGAGAGAATTAGGTTAGAAAACTGTTAAGGCACAAGCACTGCACCACTTTGCTAATTCAAGAACAAAACAACAACAAATAAAGAAGCTCAACCATAACACAAAATATCAGTTGTTATGCCAACCAGTGGGAGGTGGTGAAATCACAAACTGCCTGCCGCAGAGCAAAACAAGATACAAGTTAACACTCAACTTGGTGACTGGCTCAATCTCCTCAGAGAGAAAGAGAGACAGTATTAGAAGGGGAAGAAGTATTTTTTTTCCAGAGGGTTACTTTTACCTGAAAATGAGAAGTACAGTGAAACCTTGGATTGCGAGTAATTTGGTTTGTGAGTGTTTTGCAAGACGAGCTAAAATTTTAAATAAATTTTAACTTGATAAACAAGCATGGTCTTGCAATACGAGTAGTACGTATACGGTTTGTCCGCTGAGCGTCACATGGGGATTATGGGTAATCATCTCCCATGCTCGTTCTCAGTTGGCGTGCCTCACTCATATAGTCAACATCCACATGAGCATATACTGTTTACTATAGCATGGTGACCACGTGTGTGTATGCTGTAACGTGCGAGTCCCTGTCATGCACCCCAAAACCCGAGGCTGAGTCTCAGTCCTTTAGCAAAAGCAGCTTTATTCAGCGTGAAACAGGAATAGCACGGTTATTTATTGTAGTGGGATCTACCACTCTCCTATACAGTGACACAGCAAATCAGGCAGGGTCATGACCAGGGGCCTCATGTATAAATGGTGCGTATGCACAAAAATGTTGTGTAAGCCCGTTTCCACGCTCAAATCACGATGTATAAAACCTAAACTTGGCGCAAAGCCACGCACATTTTCACGGTAGCTAAATGCTTGGCATACGCAAGTTCTCTGCTCGGTTTTGCAAACTGGCGGCACCCAGTGCCAAAGCAGTGCTACTGTTCCAGTGTGGTTTCCCTTTCTTTTTTAGATCCATATCCCTGACGCGGCTTTATAAATACACTGAAATTAACTGCATATTGTTTATTAGTTTAATGCATCTGATTGTAATTAACCTGTAACAATATAAAGGTCCACAGAATGGTCAAGCTATTCTAAATACCATAGCTGCTTTAGCGTTGTTACTCTCACTGCACCTTCTTCTTCTTCTTTAAGGGGTTGCCACAGCGGATCGTCTTTATCCATATTACACTCACTACACCACTCGAAATATTTATATCACTGTATCTGAGTGGGGAATCACAGCTCTACAGCAGCTGATTGGAAAGAAACTATTGGTATACAGCATCAAGCACATGCTGCCTCAGCCATGCTGTCTACTGAACTGCTCTCATATGGCAAACGTTTCAGAGCCTTTCCTCACGGTTCACAAACAGTTTCATCCCATGAACTATAAACGCACTCAATCAGTCCATCAAGTGCTCCTTGTAGAAAGCTTTGTACTTATAAGTACAATTACCTCACTGTAAACTTGCGATATGTAATATTCTCACTGTAATATTGCTCAACCTGAGCCACTTTATTAAGCGCGTATTTACACATGATGACGATATCATTTTTAAGATGAAATGCAGAAAAATATGTTTATTATATTATACAGATAAAACTTTAACTTCATTTAAATAATCAATGTTGTTAATAATTAAACACATGAGGACACGGTGCTGCGGCTCTAGCGAGGAGCTGGCACTCCGTTCACAGATTGTTCCTGCCTCACGTTGTATTCTTGCTGGGGCTGGCGTGACACTGGAAGGATAGATATGGATAGAATAATTAAACACGTACTACGAAGATATGTTCCTTAAAAGTTTTGAAGAATCAGCATTCTAAGCGTACAAATGGCTTAACGTCTATTACAGAGCTGATTGTGTGTCAACTGGGTATTTGGAGAAAGAAAAGTAAGGACAGGAATTGGGGGTTAGTACTTTGAAAGAGACAGTACTGCTGCAATAAATTACTTCATCGAAGGTCGCGGACGGCGCAACAAGTATCTTGCGTGAGGCAGCAACAATCACTGCGCCACTGTGTTCCCATGTTTAATAACATGCTTTAACTCCTATCGTCATGAAAATGATATCAAGTATACATCTCAGTATTTTAATTATTCAGAGAGCTGTAATATCACGAATGTAATGGATTCTGTGTCCTGTCGGAGGAAGAGAAAGCCCATTTAAGAAGCACGTAGTGATTCACACACATAGAGCACATAGAAGATCAAATACAAAACAAAGCATTTAACATGCTACTTTAGTTACAATGGGATTTGAGATGAACGATTTTAAGATGAAGTTTATGATGTTCTACTTTAATGACAAAATAAACTATGTGATTAAAGTGGAAATTTCGAGATTAAAGTTGACATTTCGTGCTTTTTTCCCCACTGTGTGCCTATTTTTTTTTTCTCTGTACTCTAATAAGCTTTCACATGACACTCAGATGGTGGGCTACAACTCACCTTTTCACGACGACTTTGATATCTGACAACTTCTTTTTTATTTCGGGCACTGTGTGACTTTGTGAACTTGAGCTTTTGAGATTCTCCGACACTATGTCACTCGATCAACTTCCTTTTGTTGTTTATACCACTGTTTAAACCAATAAATAGTACTTTTTCTTTGCCTCCACTTGGTATTCGCTGAAATTCTTTTATTTCCCCCCATGCTTTTGCCATTGCCTTTACAAAGAATGCTGAGCTTAAGGGCTATCAATATTGATTTGCATATTCAAAGAGGCGTAATTCTGGGAGGAGTTTGGGGAGTGGCAGCAGGCGCGTGCACGTGCGTTACTTTTCATGCTGACCGGGATATATGGAGCAGAAGAATGTGGAAGTTGGCGAACGTACAGATTTATGCATCTGGATTTTTTTGTGCGTACGCACATTTCCGCTTTTGTCCTTACGCCATGTTTCAGTGTGAATTCTACGCATGGCGTTATGCATGAGGCCCCAGGTTAGTGGCTAAGTAATACTGTGCTCTTGCATTTATAATGTTCCTTGCATCACCCATCGGCGGCAGGCGCTTATAGCTTGACTGCAATCTTTTCTGATTCTCTTTTACGGCAAACTGCTACAGCGCTGGGAACCTGCGGTTGCTTGCTTTGGGACGCTCTTCCGCGTGTTGTCCCATTGGGGGGAATCCCAAAAGAGTTTAGAAACCTTAGAGTGCATAAAGCATTTTTTAAATTTTGTGTCCAAGTGTAGTGACTCTTCAGGCAAAAGCAACTGTCATTGGATAGGTTTCCTTGTTAAAGTCGCAAAAAAAGAAAAAGATTACAGTGAGCCAACAGATAGCAGTGATTCCATTAGAGTGAAGATTTTGTATTAATCATTTTTATATAAATATTTGTGGGTTGTGAAACGAATTATGAGTTTTCATTATTTCTTATGGGGAAATTCGCTTTGATATACGAGTGCTTTGGATTACAAGCACTTTCCGGAATGAATTATGCTCACAAACCAAGGTTCCACTGTACAGTAAGCAAGTGGCTGATTTAGAAAATGTGCTTATGTTGCTCAGGGACACAAGGAGACCAGCCATCTAAACTGGGGTTGAGGAAACTCAAAACAAATACAGATCTACTGTATAATGGAACCAGGAGAGGAAGGGACTGAGAACTCTTTGAGAGTCACAGGTGGAAATCAGAGACAACTTCACTTATGGCCTAACTGGGTACCATTCACTAAGATCAATAGATTGATATTCAATATATTAAGAGCAAAAGATTTATCTTAAGAAAACATGCAAATCGTAGCCTCTTACATCAATACTGGGAGTTGCTATATAAGGTAGAACATGAGGGGACATGGCAAAGGGTGGTGGGTGGCACAAAGGCTCAGTACTTCTATTGGGAACAAATGGATGGCAAATTGAAATTCAAAACATCTAAAATGGTGGATGAAGAAACTCTACGGCACATTAGATGTAAATGGCTGTAGGCTCAACTTGGATTTAAGTGGAATGTGACATTACTTCACTTTCAGCCACTTAACCTAAACTTGGAGATGCTCATTAGCAGTACTCTACCAAGATAAGAGATGAAGGGTTATGGATATATGCTGGAGTCAGTACTTGAGATACAATTAACCATAAGAGCTGCTGGACACAAATGCTTTATTTTTTTTGTCTTCAAATAGCCCCTCCCAAGGAAGCAGCACATTGGAAGCAGGGGAGAAAAATGATCAAAGGATTCTGAGGGTCTGAATATCAACCCTTGGTCGAAGAACTAACCATCCTCTTCAGTTTCATTTTTTCTTTGGTTAATATGTAGACAAAATACAAAAAAATGTAGGAGTTTCTGATTGAACGGAACAAAGCTAGAACAATGTTAATGACAAGCTGTGCTAATAGCTAGTCAGTGGGCAATTGGATTTTGTCTCTCATATGGCACTATGGGTTGTTCACAGGGGGAAAACCAACCAGGACTGAATGAATAATGTTCAGGATTTACTACAAAACAGAGTAACAGGTGGTCATGGGCCAGGATCCAGAATGAATCGGTGGCTATCTGCAAAACCTCTACACTTTAGGATAGAAAAGGTGTTCCAAGCTACCACAGCACCCACTCATGCCTTCATATTTTCTCAGGTTCCTTGGCAAATAACTTGAAAGAAAGTGTATTGGAGATTCAAACCAAGAATTCTATTTGTACAAGCTTGCTCCAAAGGAGGCAGGTTTGCTATTTTCAGTTTAATACAAAAGCACCCTAACAGTTACATCCACCAAAGGTCATGAGCAAGCCAATGTAAAATGCCGCAGGACAGATTCAGAGAGGAAGGCTTGGGGGATGGGAGACAGAGAAAGAGAGAGAAAGACAGCAGCATGCAGTAGGCAGAGGAGACAGCCTGATACCAACTGTGAACACACTGCACACCCCCGCAGACACACACCCACGTAGCTCATAAAACAAAATCCCTGCTGGTGACTCAGCCTGCCGTTTGCATTCCCCTCGTTTGCTGTCCTTGCGGTCCCTCTGAATTGGAACCAAATGATTAGCAAGCAATTGGCTGCTCTCTTGCAGTGCTGAGGCAGCAGATGAGGGACAAGAGCTCATCAGTAAATCCAGAGAGGCTATGGATTTTGGGTGGTGAGGTGTGGGCAGAAGAGCAGGTGAAGGAAAGCAGAGCCAGTAAACACTGAGCTTGTAAGGAGGAGGAAAGGCTTAAAAGGCTGAAATGCAGATATAGGGGAAGGCAACAAAAGCCTACAAAGAGAAGAAGAAGAATAGGAGGAGAAAGTAGGTAACAGCGAGGTAGGCGGATTTGCACCTTGCAAGACAGTGATGTAATCAGAGAGTTGTGAGAGTGGGGTCTGCTTCCTAACAGGGTAATAGAACAGCAGTGCGGACTTGAAATCTTTCATTCTTAATGGAAAAAGAAAATGCTTGGTGACAATAGAAAAAATATGTGACTCTTCTGTGCAAATGACATCCATATGTGAGGGTCTCTCTCTCTCTAACAGGCACTTGGGAGTCGAACCAAACAGCTGATGGCACAAGAGGGATCTGTCACTTCACAGAAATTCTGGAGTATTCAACAATCTGTTTACACCTGTAAACCAAACCAAGAAGCGTTCAGTATTAAACTGTAATTTCCAGTAAGAATGGGCTCAGCAAATCCTTCCAGTACTAATATTTCAATAATGAAGATTAGGAGTTCCCATGTCTCAGTAAGCTCTTCAATTTCAAGTCTTAGTGCTTAGTCATCCAAGACTGAAACAACTGAGCAGAGACTGGGAGCCTATATCCATCAGTACTAGACCATGATGATTTTTTCAAAATTTTATCCAAGAAAAATTTGAAAATGGCATGTGAAAGCTATGCTGACAAGATTGTGCATGAAAGGAGACAAATAATTGTGTACATGCATAAACACTAAAGCGATGGGAGTGTGTTTTATTTACTAAGATGGATAGGTATACAAACATACACACAGTGTGAAAAAGTTTGCACATGCAAACAACACTGGAGTTTCATGGTGGGGTGGTTATTCCTTCATGATGGAAACACACACATACTGTATATCCACTAGGAGATTCATCTGCCTGTAATGCATGTACCCACCACACTCACACACAAACATCATATGCATACAGCAGTGGAAAGCATACCTTTGCTAAGGTATGCTTGCACATAACAGGAGGAGGGACTCTGTTGAGCTGGATGTATGGGTGGACATGCACACAAAACAATGAAGGTGAGGACCTCTCTGCCAAGCTAGACTGATATTCACACACATACTATGAAGGAGTTATCTCCATGAAGCTGAGCAAGTACAATTATATGTCAATGCAACCGATAAAAGAATTCCTGTGGTAGAGAACCACATATGGCAAATGATGTCTTTTCTAGAATGAAATGCAGAAGCGGTTGTTACAGATAGACAATAGATAAGCTACGACAAATCAAATTGTTTCTGACAAAGGACATCTCCATTCCTAGCTCATGGTTACATATGCTTAAGTTTTTAAAATTTTCATTAGTGTGATGCATATGTGAGTGTATCAGCTTCAGAAGTATCAGCCTGGAGGGTATGGCCGAAAAATTATTCTATTTTAATGGTACAATTAACAGTTAATCTGGAATAAGAGAAAGGCAGACCTGTAAAAGAACACAGGGCTGTGCCTCTACCCAGCACTGAGAACAACTAAAGGTTAGTTATTAAAATGTTTGAGAAAGCTGATATACCAAAGTGTTGCTCTGGAAACGATAAGAATGACTCAGGCGAGTTGCAAGACTTGGAAATAAATTTCACACCTCATTGAATCAGTGAAGTTAACCATGTGAAGACAGAGCTGTGAATTCCTGGAGATGGCAACTGACTACTGCCCAGAAGACAGTCTCATTTCCTCTAGCATAACGCCCGCAGCACTTTCTCTTCGTTATCCTGCTATAGCCCTAAAGCTGCTTAACACCCTCCTCTCTCTCTCTCTACAGGAATGATTTCTACTAAGAGAAATTAGACAGTGATCTTTTCTGGCATACTTAATGTATTCATTATGACTCATAAGATACCCACTTTTTGTGTGCTACGTTACCATAATAAACTCCCTCCACCACCCTCATCAATTACCCAAGCAACCATATTTCCAAGCGAGACAACACTAGAGCAGGGCCAATTACTTCTTTCACTCATCCAGCCAAAACTAAGTTTCATGAATTTTGTCAATTTGCATTCTCATGCATGGAAAGGAAACAATCGTAACAGCAGTTGTTGAATTAATAACAAAAATACCAAGTGGCCTAAATAATGTAAATTAATCTCATTGTACATGTATATAGTGACAATAAAAGGCATTCTATTCTAAAAGCCCATTCTGCCAGTAAGATGAATAACACAAAGTTTTTTCATTGCATTAACACTGTTAACGATGTACAGACTGAACAAGAAACCAGTAAGGTTAACTCCTTACATTTAGAAAATCAGCACAAAATCTTTGGTCTTTTCAAGGTTCACTGACATGTGGTAACAAGAGAATGGGATGATATATACTGGGGAAAAAGATAGAAGTAATGTCACTGTTAGTCGCTGTCCATCTGGGATATAGAAGGTAAATACTTTAACTCCAAACGGCAAATATGGATAATCTTCCTAAAATGATACAGTAGAGACACATAAAATATGAACAAAAGCATATAGTGATAATCATTTAAGGCCTGTAGCCTTAGTTTTTAAGAATGGGGAAATAGTTGAAAATGATTGCCTGATGGGAAAAGTACAAGTGCATGGTGAAGCCAGCTGAAAAGAGGTTGCCTAATAAAATTGATCACTATGCGCTGCAGGGGACTCTTGCTACCAGAAAATGGATTAGCTAAAGAGTTTGAAAAGGTGGAAGACATGAAACTGGTGATGTGGAGAAGATAGGTGATGACATGAGACAACTGTAGTAAAGGCATGTTGGACAGATATGTGATAAGTCAAGAATGTCAGAAGTAAACAGCACAACAGGGCCTGGCAGGGATAGATTTGGTGCTGGAGAACGTAATGGAATGGGAAGAGAATGGAAGCTCATGCTAGAGGTTAAGTATGAAGGTGGTCAGTTAAAAATATCTGCCACCCAAATGCACCTAAAAAATGTCCCAGTTCCCCATTAGCATCATACATACTGTGGATTTCATGGCCAATAAAATGTGCCAGGGTCTAATGGCTGAGTAGCAAAGAAGCCTTTGATGCCTCTACAAAGACACTTTTCATTTGCGTCACACCAAAATTTTTCAAAAGCGCAGATTTTTTTTTGCCTCTCTTTTTATAATGAAAAATTCACAAAGTGAACTCCTGATGAAAGTCTTCCTTAGACTCACTGGCTCTGTCTCTCACTCACTTGCTCTTGCTTTTCCTTGTGTTTTTTATTTTTGTAAAAGACAGGCCGCTCATTAGCTCACTGCAAGCAGGAGCATACATGCAGAGGATAAGACTGATTTTCTACTCTGAATGGCTATCTCATTATAGAAAAACAATCAAAATTCATAGCTGACATTCACAAGCCACACAGCAGTAACAGAAAACAGAATGGCAGACAAAACATAGTGACTGTGAGGAAAGAAAATGAGTTTGACCATGAGATATTACAAAAAAAAACCACAAATGTAACTGTTTCATACAATAAAGTATGAAGTCACTATGGCACAAAGGTTAGCACTGTTAACTACAGAGCACCATAAAACTGGGTTCAAATAATGGTCTTGTGGAATTTGCATGTCTGAATGGATTTTTTTTTAATGGGAACTCTCTTTTATATCCCATCTCTCAAAGATGTATTTTTAATGAATTTGTTACTCTAAAGTGTCCTTATATTAATGAGTCTGGGTGTTTTTGGGTATACAGAGATAGATGGACACTATGTCAAGAGTTGGTCCTTGCTTTGTGCCATTAAGTAGGCTTGAAGCAATGAAAAATGAAACAGAAGAAATATCTAGTCAGTCATTAGGTGCCCAGGGATAGAAAGTCTCTAAATGTTGACTCTGCAATAGTGGTGGCTATGAACAGCAGAGGGTGCATAGAGTCCAGAGAACAAAGAAGTGTGCCGGAAGATAGGGATCAGCACTTCCATAATTCTCTACCAGATAAATAGCACTAATGACCAGCTGGACTAATCTGGAATCTAGCTGAACTCCAGAATAAGGCAGAAGTGGGGATGTGATGGTTACAATTGCTGCTGAAGGAACATGAACACTGCAATCACTACATGGCAGTACTGCACAACAATGTGCCCCTATGAGAGTAACTTCAAAGGGGTCAAGCCTGAATATGTGGAGTATTAGGAAATGCACAAGTCAAATACTTCTAAAGAGGATGACTAAGAAAGTATGAACTGAAGTGGTTTAGGTAAGAGCATTATGAAAATGGACAGTACATGCAAAATACTATGAGTCATAAAAAGCAAAAAAAAAATATAAGTGATAAGGACTCTGAGAATGAGTATTGAGAAAGAGAATGAGAACGCTATACTTGGTTGTAGAGTAATTGTTTCTATGAAATGGAAAGTGTAAGAAGTACACAAAAAGATGGTAAATTATCTATAATGCTCAAGAATCCTGGGAGAGCCCCAGCTTAGCCACTGAGTCCTAGGATGTACTGTGCTTCCAGGATAATGAAAACATATTAATCAGTTGCATCTTTGGAACAATTGATATCTTGCTAATGTAATACAACACATAATAGCCAAGACTTGTCCTTAGCATTTCAAATTTCCAAAGGGAGGGAGCACAATACTACAAGATTTCTACAGGCCTCTGCCTCACTTAGTCAGCATGTAGCAGGTTCTACCTGCTCAACAGTGCCTGACTTTTGATAACTATAACAAATTTGAGATGCATCAAGGTCATGCAAATAAAAAATGGTTCCCATTGGAGTCTGGTGTCAGGTAGGATGCAGTTCTGACAAATATTAAAGAACACAATATAATCAGCTCTCACCTCTTTTAGAATACACTGCAAAGTTTTTGCTGTTTCAGGGGACACATTCCAGGGATCTCTCTCATCTGCTATCATGGCATCCAGTGTACCCTTCTCCAGAACTACATCAAAGCAGCTGTCAGAAAAGCTCAATTTACGGGCATCCATCTGATACCACTCCAGTCCTGGACAGTTGGGATGTTTGGCAGCCATGGTGCTGATACACACTGAAGAGTAGTCTATATTGGTGATGCTGGTGAAGCCAGAACAATACAAGTCAAAACTCAGAGTGCTGTTTCCACAGCCTGCAACAAAAAGAGCATGACACAGTTGACAGCAATATCTGAATGTCTTTCACATACCTACTGGGAACTCCCTGAAAGACACTGGCTTATGTTTGACCCTCTGGAAGCCCACTGCTGAGATTACTTCAGGAACAAAGGCATGAATTTTTGGAAGTGGAAACTAACCTATGATAAAGTAAAATTAGGCAGCACAAGAATTTAACAACAGTTTTTGGTAGCTTGAATGATTAGTATGATGAAAAAACTTTCATAGTCATGATAAATCTCTGCTATTCCTTTTTGTAAAACATATCAGATCAATATTACGAGGAACACAAATTCTAAAATGGAAGCATTAAAGGAAAATGAACAGTTAAGCCTGCAGTCACAATAACAGAGAACTGACTGAAAAAGGTGAGGAAATAAAAGCAGCTGCCTAAAAATTTTCAGTGCAACAATGTCAGATTAAATCTAAGGGTTGGGGGTGGGGGGTTTGGTGATCCACAAGTATTATATACAGGATTAAACTGTATCAGATATCTCCAAAAATTTTCCACCTGTCCTCTGTAGCACTTTTCAAAAACCAGAGGAAGTTCCTAATCCTGTTTGTAATGAGCTGCCTACTTGCGCTATTAATCAGGGGAGTGGACATGCTTCTCTGGAAAGCTGCCCTTATGCCTCAGGCTGCCCAGCTGCCAAGTGCAACATATTATTCAAGACCAGGTCAACCTCCCCACTGTTTCACACGCAGAGCCTGACAGGTCAGTGGCACTGGCAAGGGGCCTTCCTGACTAACTACATGGCTGACTACTTTATCATAAATAAAGAAAATAAGGACTAAACTCAAACAGAAAGACATTAGTTTGCATTGTGTCTTCTACTGTGCACATGCTTTATGGATATACTTTATTAACAACACAAAACAGAGACACTGTCACAATATTGTAGTCATAAATATATGCCTAAACCAATGCAAAAACGAAGAAACACAATATAGTGTATATGTTCAAGTAGTGCTGGGAGGTATGACCAAAATTCTATATCACAGTATTTTTCAAAATTATACTGGTTTCACGGAATTCAACCAAATTTTTTTCCCCATGCATGAGTGGATGTTAACCACATTTTCCACTGCAATTATTGCAGTAGACTGGCCAAGAATAACCTATTCCACTGTCATGAGGATTGAACATTATACAACAAAACATTTTAATGTGCACACAAGTATTAGTACAGGTTTGCATGGCCCCATAAAGTGATAGTTTTCAAGGGGGTGGCAGTAATGAAGAGAAGGAATCACATTGCATGACAGTTGCAGTCAAAATATAGACCCTTTTTATTGAACAAATTTTGCAAACAACAAACTATAATTTTGACAACATATTTTCAACCATCCAAAGAGGCATTTGACTTAGTAAAATATCCAGAGGTGCTTGTCAAAAGTTGTATTGCACTGAACATGTCTTAGAAAAGGATTAAATAGTAAATATTTTTTGTAAACCAACTACACTTTCTGTTAATGTTAACAATCTCTGTCCACTAACATGTTTAGCTATATGGATTGTAATGGCATTGGTTATCTCGATCCACCGCTTGCTTTTTTTGTCATAGGCAATACCTCTAGCAAACGCGCCTACAAGCGACTTCTGACTCGAGTGTCCTCTGGCTTTTTCAGTTTTACTCGAGGACGTGGAGGGTCCCAATCTTAGTTCCATGCATTCATGGTACTCCAAACCATGTTTGCGGCTAAGATGGTGCAGCAAATTGCTCGTGTTGCCGCCTCCGATGACAACTTTAGCTCGACAGCATTTGCAGTAAATAGTTGTTTGGTCCACATCTGACCTTTTAAAACCAAAATATCTCCAGACAACAGACACAGCTCCTTTTTTCGGCAAATGTTCTTCTGTGTCATCATGTTCAACTTTATTGTCTGCTACAGCTTCAATTTCGGAATGTTCTCTCTCCATTTTCACTGCTCATTACCTCCACTAATGCATGCACTCTGTTGCATGCATGTTTAGTGGTGTAGCAGTGAACATGGTCCTCCCTTAAACAGTTTCCTGCTGCGCCACATTCCAAACGTTGTTTAGGCTATTTAAACCGGTGTTGCAGTATAAGAAAAATCCATATCATCACAAAAATAAAAAACGGTTTTCGGTATGAACCGGTATACTTCCTGGCACTATGCTCAAGGAGTCAGAAGCTGAATGAGGACTGTTAATGTCATGTGGTGGAGCAGACGCAGAGATGACATGGGGCTTTGGCATCAGAAGTTCAGCAGATATGAACATTGGGTAAGATGCTGCTGCTGCTGAAGCTGACAACTGTGATGCCTGCTTTCCACTTAAGGAAGATGAGTGATAAGAAATAAGGAAGAAAAACATGTGCAAAGGCATTCCCACAAGTTTTGTTACACATTCTTTTTGTGCAGCCCAAAGTTGATTGTCTTTAAAATATAACTTTCGGTTCCACAGAGAGAGAGAAAAAATGTTTGGTCTTGGCAGATGAAACTTAAAATTCAAAAGAGGTCTCTGACTTCACATTCCATCTCTGCTAGGTTGTCAGACTATATTGTCTGTATTTTTCTTTAATCCTAACTACTGACTTTTACTGAATGAATGCTTACCCTGAAGGTATAATGTAAAAGACACAACTTTTATGATCTAAAGAGACTTAATTGCAAAGTTCTTCCTTTAGCTCATCTAACCACACCACCCACATCTTTGAAACTGGAAGGGAAGTAAAAAAAAAGATGCTGGATGTTCACCTCTCACTGCAGAATTGCTTATTATCACCTCTGAAACTGACTGGAAACTGGTAGCTCAGCGCCAAAAAATGTGAGGTTGTGTTAACAAGCCAGAATAACACAGTAGTTCTTGCATGCATGGTGTAAATAGAAACCTACTCTTATGCTGCTACAAAACAGAATGGCAAGAAAACAAAGAGCATGCTACAAAATTATTGAGGAATTCTAGCACTCAAGGAATGATGCCTGCTTGTTTCTTGCATTTGTATGCTGTGTGGTCTTTTTCAAGAGCAACGTATATAAATTTGCACTCAGGTCTAACTTCATTTTACTCACAACGTGCCTTAATTGACATGATTTCCAGCAGTTATAGTGCAGCGCTTGGTCAAGTAGGAAGACTTCTAAACAAGACTACATACCTGATTTAAACTGATATTATGAGCCCCAGGGATCTGCCAAACATGTGTCAAGAATCTGCTGCAGTAAAGTCTAAATGAATCTGAACTGCATGACAAGGAAAAGTAATTTAACTGTCTTATTTGTGGAGGCGGGAAGTCTCAATCTCCACCAACACTCCTTGACACCACTGACACTTCAGAGCCCCGCATTAAAGGATGACTCATATTTATACAGAAAACCTATACTGTATAAGCTAGTTAACATATCATCTGTAAAAACTGAAAGAAAGGAAAAAAAAATCACTGATGAGGCTGATTTAGTGCGATGGGAAATATAGCCTCTCTAAGTGTCTTAAACATTCATAAGAATTAGAGGAACTGAGTTAACATATCAAACACAAGCAGGAGAGTGAAAGAAACACCTTGAAAAAGTAAATGTACTGCCCACTCCACAAGCTCTTACAAAATGATTGGACCTCACATGCAGGAAAATAAAAATATATACAGTACGATATCCAAAATATGGTGAAGGAAAGTGGCTTTTATCCGTAACTATACCACACCTGTCTAGTGACAGAACTCTACCTAGAGGATCAAATGCCATCTTGTCAGTAAGGAGACTTGTATAGGAAAGTGCCACATTTAATGCCATGACCCATACCCCAAGAGAATATTTTACCTGATTAAGAGGATGGCCAAAAATGTCCACCAGAAATAGCCCACTGGTCAATGAGCTGGTTTCATATCTTAGAAAGCAAGTCCCTTGGTCAGTAAGTTGAACATATTTCCAAACATAATGTGCATTTTATTGAGAAAAGGTGGTTGTAAAGACTGACCCTGGTTTTTGACGTCAAAGTTCACAGAAAAAGGCCCTATAGTCACTGGCTAAAACACACACACACACACATATATATATATATATATATATATATATATATATATTATATATATATATATATATATATATATATATATATATATATATATATATATATATATATATATATATATATATATGGTTGAAATAGTTTACTGTCAAATAATGCAAAGAGTACGCGACACGTGTTTTGCCCTAATTCTGGGCTCATCAGGCGTACACACTCACTGCACTCCCTCTCGGGAATCGAACCTCGGACGTCAGCGCTAGAGGCGAAGCCCCTAACGTTGCGCCACGGCATGTGGTTCGTTCATTTGACAGCATGTAGATCGGGGTAATTACATTCATGGCATTCGTAGTCTGAAACACAATCTGATTGTTTGGGTGGTTACCTACCAGGTAACGCTTGTGGTTGGTTGTGTTGGTGGTTGTGTACGCCTGATGAGCCCAGAATTAGGGCGAAACACGTGTCGCGTACTCTTTGCATTATTTGACAGTAAACTATTTCAACCATTCTATGATCTGCTTCTCGCAACTGAAAGAGGGCACCGTGGCGGATGTTAGCCGACTTGCTGACCAACCACAAGCGTTACCTGGTAGGTAACCACCCAAACAATCAGATTGTGATTCAGACTACGAATGCCATGAATGTAATTACCCCGATCTACATGCTGTCAAATGGACGAACCACACGCCGTGGCGCAACGTTAGGGGCTTCGCCTCTAGTGCTGACGTCCGAGGTTCGATTCCCGAGAGGGAGTGCAGTGAGTGTGTACGCCTGATGAGCCCAGAATTAGGGCGAAACACGTGTCGCATACTCTTTGCATTATTTGACAGTAAACTATCTCAACCATTCTATGATCTGCTTCTCGCAACTGAAAGATGGCACCGTATTGGATGTTAGCCGACTTGCTGACCAACCACAACCGTTACCTGGTAGGTAACCACCCAAACAATCAGATTGTGATTCAGACTACGAATGCCATGAATATATATATATATATATATATATATATATATATATATATATATATATATATATATTGTGATAGATAAAGGTCTCCGTGACCCCTTGAGCCCTCAGACTAGACGTCAGACACCAGGTAAAAGTCCAAATAATGGTTTATTAATAATAATTATTATAATAATAATTGTGTACAAAGCACCCTCCTCTCCACAATACTCAATAATAATAATAACAATAAACAATAATCCTTCCACCCAGCTCAGCTCGACGTCTGGGATTTCCCATAGTCCTTTTATAGTCCTTGATCCGGAAGTGTTTCGTCTTCTCTGTCCACGTGACTAGGAACACTTCCGGGTCATATAAAAACTCTTCTTCACCCCGGAGGCACATCGTTTCCCGTCATGTGATCATGATGTACCTCCGGGTTATAGGGCACGTAAGAGTCCGACAGCCTCCCTACAGCGACTCCTGGTGGCCCCCATGGTATCCAGCAGGGCTGTGCATATAAACTACAGAGTCCATGATGCCCTGCTGGAATTCGGGGCACGTCCATGCTGCTGGGAGAGCTCCTCCTGGCGGCCTGGGAGTGAGGGCCGGAGTAGAAAGCCGGCAATCCTTCACAATATATATATATATATATATATATGGAAGCAAAAGTCTGTGATACGGTATGCATATTAGCAGCTGGAGATCCACAAAGGAAGAAAAATGAATCACGTATCATAAAGTAGTTTTTATTCTTGAGCTTTCAGCTCCTACCAGGAGCCTTCATCAGAGGATAATGCTTAGACATACAAGAATCAAAGGCAATATATAGCAAAATTAGGAGGTGGTGGTGGGATACAGGTCGTAATGTAAATATATATACACACAATGTTATGGCCATATTTGAGAATTATTTTTGGTCTGCCAAGCTAATGCATGGAAAACAGTCAAGGGGACTACTGCTGTTAAAGGACTTAACAAGACCATGCACCAGGCAGATGACTGCCATTTTAGACCAGTTCCGTGATGTGCCATGTGCTCCCTCATATGTAGCCAAATACCCTAGTAGGTACAGCTGTCCACAGAGTTCTCTGCTAAAGCACTGTATTTAAAAACAAGCATATTATAGCAACTTTTAATAGAAACACAAAATAATGATTAATAAGAACAGGTATTATAAAAATATCCACTTATGAATTGTGCACTTGTGTAAAGCAGGATGTGTGATCTAGGGGTGATGACTTTTGAAAGACAAAACAGGGCAACAGGAAAAGCTAACAGACTTTCAATAGTGTGAGTAGGACCAGGGGTATGCATGTCATGTGGTCATATTTGCTAAATGTGTGGATTTGCTTGATTTCATTCCTGATGCATTCCAGTACAAATGACTTCTTGCGCATTCTCAATGTGAGAAAACCATAGCAGTGTTTAAAATGAGCTGACACTGTTAAGAGAGAGCATTCACTGGCGTTGACTGGGCTGGAACACATATGGTGATCTGAAGACAGTTCTAGGCCAGGCTGAGATTCACGCAAGCCAGTTCCACTCTGATAAACAGTTCTTAGAGATATACTGATACCAGGACTTCTTTGCAGAGTCAATGTTCAGATGTGGCCCCATTGTCACAGATTTGCCACTGCTCTGTAGATACATGCATAATCTTCCACTCCACTGCAGCTATACTGATCACTCACAAACCCAATAAATAAATGGCCAAGAGCTATTGGTAAAAAAAAATACATAATGGTAGCAGCCACAGTGCAGAAACTATACTGATATCGAGAAGTCCTAGCTAGCTATAATTTCCACTACCCCATCAGTGATGCTCCCCACCTCATTACCCAATGCTCTCAGAAATATATTGGTAACTGAAGAGAAAGGAAGAGGAATGGGGAAGTGTGGCCCATAATCATCTTTATAAAATTGCAAGCAATTTTCCAAAAGGTTGTTGCATAACAGGGTACCAAGCAGTCTTTCAGAGTACAGAGACCAATTCTGTAAATTAGTCCTTGTCTGTCAGCCCAGTAAGAAGAAAAAAGGACAGATGGCCTCACAGTTTTAAATGAAGGATCTCTGAGACCTCTCAGTAACAGGGTAGGCATTCTAATAAGCATACAGTAAAGGAGGCAATAACACACCACAGTGGTTACTGTGCAATGATGGAAGTGGTGCATAGTGGTCTCCCTAATAGGAAAAGAGCTACTGTTTTGGTGACTCTTGGTGGAAAAGTGGTTAAAACTATTGACTCATGAATCAGAGTATAGACGTGGTCTCCACATGTTTTTTATGGGTGCACCAGATCTCCTCCCATTACCCAAGATATGAGAGTTTGTCTGTTTGGAATTCCTAAACTGGCTCCATATGAGTGTTAGAAAGGGTGGGTGTATATGTGAGCAGACCCTTTAGTAGATTACTGCACTGTCTAGGGTTGGTTCCTGTATTGTACTAGATGCTACTAGGTAGGATCCCGCTTCCTAAGGGCCTGAACTGAATTAAGTGGGATTGAATAAATACAGAATATCACTATTATTCCACAGATGGGATGATAACTTTGAGTTTTAGCTTCCATTTGATTTAACTGTGCACTGCTACACAAGATCAATCTACTCCTAATCTGATTTCTATATATCTATGGAGCCCAATCACTTACGATGATCAAACTTGGCTCTGCCAAACTGTAGCACCAATCCACCCCAATTTTCATGGTCACACCTGATGACCTTGGCAAAGCAAAGTCAGTCCTAGTATACCTAGCACAACTCTTTAAACATCAGTTAAAGAAAGACTACCATTGATCATTAGGAAAAAGTTAAACAGTGTTTTTGATCATTTGCCAAAAAAAGAAAAAGAAAAAAAAAGCAATAGCATTTCTAGTTTTTCTGAAGAAAATTTGTCAGGTGCATGTCAGATATGATGTTCTGAAAGAGATTAAAAATGTTTTATCTGAACACTGATATGGCCCGATTGATAAATTGAAAACCCAACTACTTCTGGTGGCATTGAAAAGTAATGTATCCTGTGGGCAGTAAAAGAAAAAATTATGGACAACATAAGCTAACATTTATATTGGCTGAGTGAAGATATAGATTTTTTTTATTGTATTTGAGTTTAGATACAAAATCATAAAGTTTAAAGTAAGATAAACTTAATTGGCCCCTACTGCAGTTTATCATCTATCATCATACTGTTTTTTAGTTTTCTTATATTGGCCGATAGGCTTAGTGTACACGAGACATAATAATTATGTGTGTCACTAACAGATTATTGATGCATATTGATTTTGTTAATGTATAGGGGCTTTGTACCACTCTGTAAATCATTGTATTTCTTAACCATGGACCAACTCAAAGTGGCATGCTGGCACAATTTTAAACGATGTTGTGGCCTTATTTCATTTGAAATTCTACTGCCTCACTTAGAATATGAGACCTCTCTCTGTGCAGTCTTGCCAGATTCTTATAATGGGGGAATTATGAAAACTTCAAAGGTCATTTTGTGTTTAGAAAAGGAAGATCACATGCAAGTGCTACTGTTTTTATCAAGAAAGTGGATGAAGTCCCCTAGCGATCACTTTTGCTCCTCTTCCACTAGAAACCAGGAACCAGACAGAATCTGGCAGTTTAATTTCCATTTAATGTTTTTTAGAGACTCCTAGAGCCACAAAATATTCATGCATTGCTGTTTTCTGCTCTTTGTACATTCTATGTTGGTCCAGTAATGCCTGAATGTGGCCCTGGTGATATCAAAGTCACTCCAAGTTATTGCCTGTACCACCATTTGAATAACTGGCCTGTGACTACATCTTTATTTCTCAGTTTTAAACACTTGCTTCAGTTTGTTGTGTTTTCTAATGTACTCACTTTCTATGCAAATTGCAGTAACAAGCATATTTGTCTGCAGACAAAGTGCAAAATGTAACAATTGTTGCATGTATGTGAATGTCAAAGAAGTTGTCACAAAAAGTATTGTTTTAAGAGGTGAAAGCAGCAAAAGGATACAGCTAATTTTCTCTTTTATCAACTTTAAGTACACAAATATATGTGTTCAAAGCTATTAATGTACAGGCAATGTCTCCTTGTATGTTTTTGCTTGTAATAACAAAGAACCAGGAATATTTTTTTCACAATTGCTTTGTTTATGGCTATTATTTGTAAACTTACTTGTTGCAACATGTCTATCTGCTTAATTTGGAGAGTATGTACAGCATGTAATGTATGTTTAATAATTTAAATGCATTTTTAAAAATTTTAATGCAGATATGTTTTAACATTATCATTTACATTTTAATCAGATTTTCTCTGATTTATGAAATGATCACTTTCTGATAGTAAAAATAGATAAAACATCAATGACCCAGTCCAGGGAAAACCACACCATTAGGACACTGATGGACCCAAAAACAGGGCAACCCCTGTCATAATGCTGTTTGCAGGGTTCTGTCTTTGATTAGCTGTGGGCGAGCTACTGATAGGCCTCTAGGTATACGGAAGGGCAGGTCATAAGTCAGAAAGGGAAAATCAAAAACAGTTAAGTAACTGCACCCCCATGATAAACTAATACATTAGGGCGTAAAAGCAAGGCTTCAGAGTGCCCAGAGCAGAAAATGTCCTTATACTGTGAGAGGATATTGAGGCTGCAGTAGGCTTTAATTCTCCCAGAATACACATGAAGTCTACTGGGACAAAACAGAAATGGCTGGATGCAGCCACCCAAGCACTAATGTTTTTAAAAGCTGGCATTAGAGAATGACAGACTTGCATCTCAGTGCAGATAAACTCCTGAGGCAGAATTTTCTTTATCCTTCATCTTTTCTAGCAGGACTACAATAGTCTTATGTAAAGTTTTTGTACGTCTCCTTATTAACACAGTTCCAAAAACAGGGTAAGGTACTCCAAAGGTGCCTGTATCGCTCACAACCAGGTCCCTGGAAGTTCATATTATAACTGATGGTGTTAAGGGGTTTTAAACTTTAGGGGATCTAGTTCCAATTCAAGCTCACAGAGGTCCCTACACCAGTTTTCCACAGTTTCTCTGATGCTGAAGAGGAGCCTACACAAGTAAGTGACTAGATGCCTTAAACATTGCTATATGGCACAAAAAGGTAACTGGAGCAGTAATACTGTAACATGGAACAAGAACCTTGAGTCAGTTATATGCACAGAGGCCTTGTGATCACAGGTGGGTCTCTTTTGGGTGGGGTGTAAATGTTGGTGATATTTATACAATTAGTACTCTCAATTTGAAAAAAACAAATTTGTGTCCAGATGATGCTATTCTGGGACAGTTGCTTGAAGATTTAAATACTGGCGAGTGGATTAATTCCATATCTGGTGATTTATTATGAGGATTAGATGCCAAACAGACTTGCTCCTCCTGACCTCTAAAGCTGATAGCCGTATCTGACACTGAGTTAACTAGCGACAAGATAATTTAAAACGGGTTTATGTTAGAATTAAAAAGAGGGATTGATCCCATATGAATGCAACGGCATATGTTTGTATGAAGGGATGGACTGACACCCTATTTAGGACTAGCTTTTGTCTTCACTGATGCGATTGGGACAGGAAGAACCCCACCCGATCTTGAATTCACTTAAACAAGTTTGAAAATATCATGTATGGTTTGTCAAGGCAGAGCAACAAACAATATACAGGTTAACCAGCTCATGCTTCCCCATGACAATGATGAATAGAGGCAAAGTGCCAAGCCCATAATTGCAGGTACATGCTCATTAACTTGGCCTTGTATTTACCAAACAATCTACCCCAATCCAGTTAATCAGCTCACCCTAAATCTGTTAAGATCAAACAGCTGTTTTGTGTCCATTTTAATATTAGAGGAACGAAAAAATGCTAGCTCCAAAAATGAGAATTTAAAGATTGTAAGAACAATGAAATAGAAAAAAATTTAAAAAGTAAGGCTGCTTGCCACTATGCCGGCTATGAAAGGAGTGGGTGGAGCAAAATAATGGTAAAAAGTGTTTGAAAAACCTGTGTAAGCTGTAAAGGGAAACAAAAATGTGGGTGTGCACCCTAGGAAACAGGATGGGCAAAAACTTAAGGAGGGCATAGAGAGACTTCATTTCATGTAACCTAGAAAGGATAGTTAGAAATTAAAATTAAGGAGGGGTGCTGCCTAGCAACAGGTTGGGTGGAAATGACATGGCGGGATTGTATCCTAGCAACCATCTGTGAGAATTGAAAAGGTGGGATGGTACCCTAACAAAAGGCAGTTGAAATTAAAAAGAAGGAGAAGCCGCCTTTCAATAGGCTAGATTGAAATTAAAAGGGTATATAACAGATCACATGGAACTGAAAGGTGTGAAGGTATCTTAGCAATGGACTGCTAGAAATGTGAGGAGTGACACCACTGTGACAGATCAGCTTGAAATTAAAAGTAGCAGACAGGGTGTAAATAAAAGGTATCCTACAGTAGATGCAGACTAGGTAAAACTGAAAATGTGAGGGAGGCATCTAACAACATCATTAGTGAACATGCAAGGAAGTTACAGACATGAGATCATTTTCCAAAGGTGAAGGAGTCGGGATTAGGAGCAAAAATAGCATAGGAAGGAAAGTTTTTTCCATTTGCAGAACTAGAAAAAAAAAAAAAAAATTTGGATAAGCATGTTGGATGCAAGCTTACAATGACAAAAAAAAAATCCAGATGGGAAGATCTTGTGCAGAATTTCAGTTAAAACTTCTAGAAAAGAAAACTAGGTAAACATTACTCTCATCTCTTTTATTCTTCCTCCAGAAAAACAACAATATCTAAATATAAACTAAATTACGGTAACATATGTGTTGTTTATAAATAAATTACTTTGAATATTTTACATTGGATAACAAAATACAGTATATAAAATACATTAAGGCAGACTTACTGTATTACAGCAGAAAACAACAATAAACAAGTCTGCATGGGGGAGTTGGGCAATCGAGACAGGAGAGAAATCTTCTGCCAAAGAGGGCATTAAGTCAACAGACATGTATATAATGGTCAGTCAATCTGAAGAACAGGATAGGAGAAATTTAAAGAAGCAAGACCAAATGTTTTGGAGGCATATATGTCTGTGGCACTTTGGTTCTTAAAGCTTTCCTGTTTGAAAGATGAAATCCATTTGAACTCCTGTACCTGATGGTGATTCTGTCAGTTTGTGGGTGCTATATATGTGTATATTCCTATACACATATTTAATGACATTTCTGTTTTGTAATTAATGTTACTTTTTAATATACTGTATATATATATATATATATATATATATATATATATATACACACACACATATATATATACACACACACACACACACACACACACACTAGAGGGCTCCACCCCCTGCTCGCCCACCCCTGGGTTTGTTTAACCAGATATACAATTTAAAGGGATTGTTATTTTCATGGGAATTGTTACATATGCATTATTTTCACTTTTACTTTAAAACTTTTGTAAAAATAATATTTGTCCTTTATTTCCAGCCCCAGGTGTGGTTAAATCTTGTTCTTGCAGGACATATAACGCTGCTCGCGTTGTGAAGGGGGGGCGGCTGAACGCACGCTAAGGAGATGCTGTTGAATCATGTTGTTTTGCTGCTGCTGCTGGCGAGTTGCGTGTTCTGTTTGTCATGCTGCGTGTCGATCATTTAAGACTGTACAGCAGCTGTCCTTTTGCCACTTTGTGTCTCTGCTGCTCGCGTTTTTAAAGGAGGGAGGCGTGGGGGACTAAACGCACACTAAGGAGAAGCAGTCGGATCATCTGCTGGCTTGCTGCTGCTAGCAAGCTGCGTGTTTTGTTTGTCGTTGTTTTAAGAGCTGGGAGCACATGAAGTGTGTCTGCTAAACGCATTCCAACAACTGCTACGTCAGATGTCCGTGAACTTGTTTTAAATGTTGTCTCACTGCCTTGTCTCACGGGACGTCAAATTGTCTTCCGAGAATATTATGTCTCGTCTCCCTACTCTCCCTCCCAAGATACATATATTTATATATATAAAAAATACATATACTGTAATATATAAATATATATAATACATATAATATATATATATATGTTTATTGAGTCTATTTCAGCATTTACCTTTGTTGTATTATTAACGCTAGTCACCAAGCTCTTAGACGTGGACATTCGTACCATTCCCTACAACTGCATTTTTTGGTTAACTGGTAAACACCATCATGTGTGGACTGGCAGCATCATTTCTTCCATGTTGATTCTCAGAACTGGTGACCCACAGAGTAGTGTGTTAAACCCAATGTTCACTCCTTGTTTATCTATGGTACCCACAGACATATCCAGCTCCACCTTTACATTTGCCATTGAAAACCATTCTCACAGGTCTGATTATTAAAATGATGAGAAAGTTTACAGAGAAGAGACTTGCCCTCTAACAAAGTGGTGCCAGGACAACAATTTATCCTTTAATGTCAGGCACTGGTCACTGAATTCAGGATGTTGGAAACAGACCACATCACCAGAAATGGTGAGGAGAGGGTGAACTGCTTTCTTGGAGTTTCCACCACTGACGGCTTAAAGTAGGTACAGGTTAGAAGATGTGGTTGCCATCATGTAATCACACTAAAGCAGGACCAACATCTCAGAACAGTCCATCACACACACTGTTTCAGACAGGCCACCCATATTACTGCTGACACAGTTGGCAAAGTTCTTGCATTAGAGACAAGACAATGAAAGGCGGACTTCATGTTGCAGGCTTCTACCCTCACATTTTGCATATAGGGTTGCTACATGTGAGGTGTTCATGCCAAATTGGGCTGATTGATTTGTCAGTGTGTGGGTTTTTGTGCAGCCATCCAAATAGCAGAACTCCAAGGGGGACTGCCAATGTCGACAGCAGCAGACTCCAAGGGAAAAACAACCCGGACCTCTACAGCCCCAAAACACCCTGCAGTCATCAACAGCTTCATTAATTGGGCTAGTCTATAGTGCTTTTGGGTTGATTTCCAGGTGGCAATTTTTCCATCTCCTGAAAATCCTGCTTACATGACCTGGCCAAGGCGATGTCTGGACACACACAGTTAATATGGTCATAGCTATTATGAGGAATAAATGCTGGTGTGCAGGTGCTGCCTTGGCCTGTAGTCACATTTGGTCTTAACTTCACAGAGCACCTTTGGGATGCCTTGAAGCACAACATCCAGAGACATGACTCTCTAATTTCTAGAGGCCAACAGCTTTCTGGACGAATTGGATAATGTTTCACAACTACAGACTCATTAATTGTATGTCCTAGAGGTGTCAGACAGTGGTGGCTACAACAGGTAGCCACACAAAATCCTAAAACACTGAAAGAAATCTGCTGTTAATGTTCACAGTTGTTATTGTTTTTCTGTTGTTTTGTTGATTTTGTGTTTTTTCCCCTATTAATATCAGTCCAACAAAACCTATTGTGTTTCACTTTTTTCATATCAGCCTATTATATAACACACACTGCCTTAGAAAGGTTAATAGTATTACTAAAGGCCTCTCTCATCCTGTATGGTCACTTTTATCCCTCATTTACTCCTGCAAAAGATACAGGAACATCAACACTTATCCCATTAAATTTAGGGATATATTTTATCTACAGGTCATAAGGCTAGTCAACAGCCACTTGAACATAACTACATGATTTTGTCTTATAACACTTAATGTTGCATTAAACTGTCTGTATTTGGCTGTCTGTTGGTATTGTCTGTTGGTATTGTCTTACTGTTACTAGTCCATCCATCCATTACTAAACCTGCTCTACCCTAAGCAGGGTCACAGGGAAGCTAGAACCTATCCCAGCAAGCATAGGGCGCAAGACAGGAACAATACCTGGACAGGGCACCAGTCCACTGCAGGTTGAACATACTTACATACATACATACATACATACATACATACACACACACACACACAACCTCTAGGGACAATTTAACATCGCCAGTCCACCTAACCTGCATGTCTTTGGAATATGGGAGGAAACTGGAGCATCTGGAACAAGCCCATGTGGACACAGGCAGAACATGCAAACTCCATACAGGGAGACCCCAGAACTTGAACCTCAAGCTCCTTGGTGCAAGGCAGCAGCACTATCATCATGCCACTCATATTACTAGGCTTTGGAAGATTTACAACATAAAATTGACAATATTTTAACTTGATTTCGGATTTAAGTATGACGATCACATGTGCTCCTGTTGTTCACCTGTTGTTTTTTTTTCTAAGGGCTCCTGGTTCCCCTCTCCTCCCAAAGGATAAAATGGCAAAGACAAGACCAAAACAACAAGAAATTTCACGTATAAGATGGGTACGACAGTGTCCTCTGTAGAGGAAGCCTGACAATACCGGGGGAAAAAAATCATGATAGCGTTCTAGATGGGAGAGGCTAATCTGACCAAATAGGATACCTTGCACATTTACATAAACAAAAAATACTTTTTGGAAGAGAACTCCTTTTGGCAAACATCTTGAGTACAACATAATCAATGGAGATGTCCAATATGACAAGAGAGTATATGACTATATAAGCAACTCTTACTAGACATAAGCCTTTATTTTAAAAATTTTCCTCGATTTTGTATGCTTTACTCATATGCACATGACAGAATTTGCGATGATACCTGATGTGAAACTGTGTGTGAAATAAAAGTCAACTAATTCCTTTTCCATATCTGGCCTTTTTTTGTGTTGGGGGGCACACTGTAGCTGACACATTATAGCCACATGAAAAAAGGGAGACTAGCGCAGATGTGGACATGCAAATGCTCTAATAAAACACAAGTGCCAAGTATGTGTATCTCTCCCAGCCAACCAGCTCCCTGCTTTGCTGGGGGCAATGCAGTTAGTATTCCCGGCACCTGTCCGCAGCAGCGGAGGTTTCCATTTGCAATGAAAAGGCAATTTCCATTCATGAGAAGTGCTGACTGGAATACACATGAGAGTGGACTGCGGATAAGAAGCCATCAGCAAGCTAAGCGCGTACAAACCCCCCACCCCACACATTTCTCTCCTCCATTCACGGGAATCTCATTCAGAAAAAAATAAATAAATAACAAATCTCTATCAGAAACATGCTAAGAGCTAAGCAGTCCAACCAATGAGAGGAGGAGAGAGATCAATGCCACAGTGGCTGCGGAGCTGGATGAACAATGGTGGAATGAGAGAGAAAGAAGGGGGGGTCCATTCACTCCTTCACACCCCATTGCAGGCTACAAATACATGTGTACAATACAAAAGCAAATTTCATCAGCAACTGCTAGTATTGTGCAGAATAGTTAATCCAAAAAAGAGCGCAGCTTGGCACCAAGTCAGGTGGGAAGGAGAGATGGGTGGGTTCAGAAATATTAATCCCAAGTAACCCAAAAATGGTGGCTTAAAAATGGTCATAATGTAGAATTTGTAATTTGTCAAGACAGACAGTTGGTTTGACTGGGTTGCCAGCTTGACAAGGCTGTATCTCGGGACAAGGGGAGGGGCATTCATTTCAATATGATAATGATAGATGGGTAATGGCTTTTTAATATAGAGAGCTCAAGAGTGCAGGAAGACCTGGGGCTGCCAAAGGCCATTTCAGAAAGGAGGACACAGGACACTCTAGAAAGCATTTCTGATGCCAGAAAGTACCTTCAAAAAGAGACATAAAGTAACCCGGGTCACGGTTCGGTTCTATGTGGTTAATCAGGAGAGAAGTACTATGGAGTGAAAACAACCTGCGGTCATAAAAAATAGGATTTAACCATAGTTATGGGAACAGTCAGTAGGCAGAGTAGCACAAAGTAATTACCAATTCTTGCCCAGTCACATGAGCAGAATGCAAAGGTAATAATTTATGTAAAGGACAGTTTGGCATCACAACAGGGAGATGTTATTGCATGTAGTTAAGAGAAAAGCAGTCATTAGACTGACATCAGTCAGTTTTTGAGAGCACTGTACAAGCCTAACAGCAGATGTTTTGCCTTATGGGAGACAGATACCACTGTTCTAGAAAGTAGGTGAAGCATGTCATTTAGAAGTTACCTAATGTAAGTTATTCACATGGCTAGCAAACAATGAAGCTTTACTCAGTATGATCTCTATACATCAACACAGTGGTGCAGTGGTTAGCTCTACTTCCTCACAGATCTTACAACGCCAGTCACCATGTTACAAACAGAGACTGATGGATGGAATGGCCTCTTTTCATTTGACAACCTTTAAATGTTCTTATAAACACATTAACCAAGATTTTCTGATGAAAATACAAAATCACACATGCCCACAAGGACTCTAAATTGTTTTAGAAAGACTCAAAGGAGACTGAATAATTTTCTTAAAAGCACCAATAACATGTTTATGGTTTGACACCAACTTGAAACTTCATATCACAAAAGAAATAGCAACTATTCTCAAACTAGGGTGACAATAAAGGCTTACTAGGTTACTGTAAGCAAACCTTCCGTTCTGGTATCAACTGCAGTGGCCAGTATTCAGAGGGAACTTATCTCATCCCCATCTCTCCTTTAGTGTTCAAGTATTCACTATTCCAGAGTATCAGTAGGTGGGCTATTATGCTCATGCAGTAGAAACTGTGCCATTCGCAACTTCTTGGTGGCAGTTTAAAGCAAATGTATTTAAAATATAGCTGGAAGGATAAACAGAGGACTGATGTAATGAAGGAGAAAAAAAGCTTTCTCCTAAGAAAGCAAGAAAATTAAACCTGCCCATTCAAGTATAAACCAGGATAACGCTGTTTTGGGTCCTTCTGTCCAACTCGCCATTCTCTCATAATAGACCTAATATAGTGAGAGGGTAGAAGCGTTGCACAACAATCAAAAGATAGATGTTAGGGCTTACTACTAAAACCAACACTATGAAAAACAATGACTAGCTTGCAAAAAGGAAAAAAGAAAGGCATCATATCTGTAGCATCCTCCTCAACTAGCAGTAAAGACACTCAGTCACTCCCTTGCATACATTTAAAAATTGCTTCTGGTGGGAAAGGTGTGATGCACAGCTGCCCTCTACTGGAATAGTGGCCACATACTATCAACTACCTGACTTTTAGGTTTGCATCTCCCTCTTACACTGGATTTTCTGATTGGATTGTGCCCTGCCAAAACAGTTATATTTCTGAGGGCCTCTCTCATCTCAGCCACTGACTAGTGTCAATCACCTACTGTATACCACAATACTGGTTACTGACAAATCTGAACCAAACCTTTAAAAATCACAGAGACTAAGGCGATCTCTTCTCCCACCTCCACCACCAGGATTTCATGTGATCCCTTGGATCAAAAGTTCAGATGTATTTTAATTTTTATTCTTAAAGCACAAGGTTAAGAACTACTGTAGAAAACCTATGAACATATGACAGAATGTGAAACCTCTCCCACTGACAGTTACCAGGCCAAGAATCAAACCCTGGTCCCTAGAGCAGTGAGACAATGTTGACCATTGTGCAGTTAAGTAGCTGCACATATTACATGAATTTGATGAGAAAGATTTCTCAATATTGCAAAGTATCACTGCACATTACTCTGCAAGCACACTTTGTCAGTATGTAAAAATTAATAATAATGGGCTGATCTTCAAAGGAAAGAAGGAATCTATCCATGAGTAATTTGTGTTCCCCTGTTGTCACAAGGTCCGTGGTGTAATTTGCTGAGCCCTGTAAATTGCTCACATTATACTTGCTTAGTGTTCAGCAGATTAAATCTTTAGCATATTTACATGCAACACAATGTGTCAGTATTTCACTGCATGCAGACAGCCTGTATTTTTTTCTGGTTCAGGAGGCAACTTCTAAAGTTAATCAAAGTAGAAGAGAGTTATTTTTGTCCTTCAATACTTCTCGACAGTACATTCTGATGTCCGTGTCATTTGTAGCATTCTGTTTACATTTTTGCAGACATTTTCTTCTTGAACTTGCATACCCTGATCCACTTGTGTTTTCAGATCTGTATTAGTTGATCCTGGAAGTCTGTTGATGTGGTTGTTGACAGGCTTATGGTTTGACTCCTCAGAGAGATGCGGAATACAAGAGACTAAGCTGGAATCCATATTACTAACCGAGAATGCTAAACCGGATGATGGACGCAGGCACATCCGGCAATGGGCCGTAGCTGCAAAAAGACGTACTGCGCAGGCGCAAAAAGAGTCCGCGAGAGTCGGCTGAGGAGCCGAGAAAGGTGGACAAAAGAGGGCGAGAGAGGCGGACAAGACCACAGAAAAAAGGAGTGAGCACAGGAAAAATGGAGAAATGAGGCGCAAAGAGCACCGAAAAAAGGAAAAGGCACATAAAAAAGTATTCAAACGCAAGCAAAGCACGAAACACATTGCACACGAAACTAGACCCAAAAAAAAAAAAAAAAAAAAAAAAAGAGGCTCGCGCACAACAGCAAGGCACCCCCACCCCCTACAGGCACCGGACGGGACACACACCAAGAGGGGGATTCAACAAGCCCATGGAACACAAAACCACCCCACAGACCCTACAAGCAAGGGACGGGACACACACAAAGAGGGGGATTCAACAAGACACAGGAACACAAAAAGAAAGAAGACGCTCGCGCGACAACAATCCTCCCCCCCCCACACACACATCCATAAGAAGTGACACCCAAAGCCACATATTCTAAAGTGAACATCAACACCTTCACACTAGACAGCATAGGTGTCAGCATTGGTGGATCTCCTTACAATAAAGCACTATTAACCGTTCAACTGCAGAAAAGGAAACATATTAACAGTGACTGCGATCCTCCTTATTACTTATCCATATTTCGCATGCTGAGAAAGAAACAAGTCATGAATACACGGTCACGGGTACAAAACGAAAAGGAAATGATAACAGGAACAAACACACGAACACGAAAGAAACAACAAAATAGACGGCTATGCAGCATAGGTGGATCTCATTACAATAAGGCACTATTAACCGTTCAACCGCAGAAAAGGCTCCATATTAACAGTGAGTGCAATACTCCTTATTACTTATCCATATTTCTAAATGAAAAAATGTCTCGACTCCAAAAACGCAAAGCTCAACTAAAGCTTCTAACTAACGATGTACCTAAAAGTAAAAACTTTATGAACTGCATTAGATCCTACAATAGTTCATTTGCTTTTGCATATACCGGAGTAAATATCAGGCCACCAAAAGGCAATGGCCCATACTGCTTTCCCATATGTGCACAGATACTGCATCGCATTGGAACAGTGCACCCTGAAACAAATCAACAACGCAAATATGCACAAATCTACATCCTAGATCCACATTACGCAAACTATCAATCAAAGTGCTGCATCGCAACAGGCACGGATTCAAAACGAAACACCTCCCGTCTCAGACATACGTTAATGGCAGCGAAGGATACAACGGGCTTCTCACACAGCACAGGCAAATCGATTACAGCTCCAAAACAACACGTCCCAAATACTACACATGCAACAACGCGCCTCTCAAACGGCACAAGGAAAACATACACCAGGAAAATTCATTCGGATTAATGAATGTCATTTGCAATCATTATCATTCACTTCACTTCCCTGAAGAAACAACTGGCAATACAAGTTATACATTTACACGTTGTTGTCAAAAGGGTCAAATTAGACTGGCTCCTTTACATTCATATCCTGAATATCTACAGAAGCTTATAACTGACGATGTACCTGAAAGTGAAATCTTTATCAACTGCATTAGATCCTACAAATCGGTATCCACTATGAACATTAACGGTGGCACTGCATGTGACATCCGTCTTGAAAAAATGTTATTTATTGATGAATGTTCAATGGCATGAAGTCAATTACTCAACACCATTCATAAACTTCTACAAACGTTTATAAATAATAATATTCGATTTGGAGGAAAGGTACTTTTATGAGGAGGAGATTTTAGACAGTGATTAGCTATTCTTCCAGATACCATGCACTCAGCTATTGTTCAGTGCACCTTAAAATACGCAGACAATTGGCATTGCTTTCAAAAGATACAGTTAGTAAAAAAGATACGATGTCCAGAACCAGATCATAACAATTGCTTATTACAACTGAGAGATGGTACACTCACCAATACAGATGGACTTCAGCCACATATTATTACAATTCCTCAATCCTTTATCTGCGACGACTTAGTTACAGAGACATTTGGAACAGCAATCTCATTAGACCAAATGCCCCTTTTAACACAACGCACTATATTATGTCCAAAAAATATTAATGTGGAAAACATTAATACCCAAGTCATTCCATTACTTCCTGGAGAGACACAACTCTTTCTAAGCTCTGACAAACTTGACTCTGATCACAACAATAACCATCTTAAATGACCTTACAAGTTCTGAGCTGGAATTACCTTTTACACTTAAACAGCGTGTACAAAGAAATTTTCCAATAAACCTTTACACTGTGCCACACACTTTATTGTTTGCTTTCTATTTGCATCATCTACACCGTCACACTATTCTATATCTCATTCATACATCACGCTCTTTGTCATTCCCAACACCAGGGGTTGGCGAGCGAAGCGAGCAGGGGGCGGAGCCCCCTAGTATGTAAATAAGTGGTCTAGGGGAGTACAGGGGATAGGTTGTCAGATTCAAGATTATTGGTAATTGCCTGAAATCACCTATAATAAATAATAACGGAAACCAACAAAAGGACACACTGGAAGTCTCAGTAGCTAAGGTGTGAAATGTGGTAGTTGAATTATGGATAAATTAAATCCAGTTGTCAGTTCTGAAGTTGTAGTAATATTCCTGGGACAGCTTGGAAGTTGTTTATGGAACTGGGAGGACAGAAGACTTGTCAACCAAACTAGAAGTTGTAATTATCTCGATAACATTACAAAACAGTGCTACTGTATCATGAATTGGTCAAAGCTTTGTGACAGATAGGGGGCGTTCTCGCTCCCATGAACCCTCTGATCAAATGGCAGACACCAGATAAAAGTCCAATAATAATATTTATTCGGACAATAGTGTACACAAAGCACCCTCCTCTCCACAATACTCATGAACCAATAAATCAATAACTAAACAATCCTCCGCTCTCCCAGATGCATTGCCACTCTTCCACCCAGCTCAGCTCAACGTCTGGGATCTCCCACAGTCCTTTTATAGTCTGTGACCTGGAAGTGCTTCCAAACCCTGAGTCCATGTGACTTCCTAGCACTTCCGGGTCAGATCAAAAAGTCCTCTTTTTTTTTTTCTTCCTGGAAGTACGTCATTCCCTCTGTCGCCGTGACTAAGATGTACTTCCGGGTTATAGGTGTAATTTACAGGTGCTGGTCATAAAATTAGAATATCATGACAAAGTTGATTTATTTCAGTAATTCCATTCAAAAAGTGAAACTTGTATATTAGATTCATTCATTACACACAGACTGATGTATTTCAAATGTTTATTTCTTTTAATGTTGATGATTATAACTGACAACTAATGAAAGTCCCAAATTCAGTATCTCGGAAAATTAGAATATTGTGAAAAGGTTCAATATTGAAGACACCTGGTGCCACACTCTAATCAGCTAATTAACTCAAAACACCTGCAAAAGCCTTTAAATGGTCTCTCAGTCTAGTTCTGTAGGCTACACAATCATGGGGAAGACTGCTGACTTGACAGTTGTCCAAAAGACGACCATTGACACCTTGCACAAGGAGGGCAAGACACAAAAGGTCATTGCTAAAGAGGCTGGCTGTTCACAGAGCTCTGTGTCCAAGCACATTAATAGAGAGGCAAAGGGAAGGACAAGATGTGGTAGAAAAAAGTGTACAAGCAATAGGGATAACCGCACCCTGGAGAGGATTGTGAAACAAAACCCATTCAAAAATGTGGGGGAGATTCACAAAGAGTGGACTGCACGTGGAGTCAGTGCTTCAAGAACCACCACGCACAGACATATGCAAGACATGGGTTTCAGCTGTCGCATTCCTTGTGTCAAGCCACTCTTGAACAAGAGACAGCGTCAGAAGCGTCTCGCCCGGGCTAAAGACAAAAAGGACTGGACTGCTGCTGAGTGGTCCAAAGTTATGTTCTCTGATGAAAGTAAATTTTGCATTTCCTTTGGAAATCAAGGTCCCAGAGTCTGGAGGAAGAGAGGAGAGGCACAAAATCCACGTTGTGTGAGGTCCAGTGTAAAGTTTCCACAGTCAGTGATGGTTTGGGGTGCCATGTCATCTGCTGGTGTTGGTCCATTTTGTTTTCTGAGGTCCAAGGTCAACGTAGCCGTCTACCAGGAAGTTTTAGAGCACTTCATGCTTCCTGCTGCTGACGAACTTTATGGAGATGCAGATTTCATTTTCCAACAGGACCTGGCACCTGCACACAGTGCCAAAGCTACCAGTACCTGGTTTAAGGACCATGGTATCCCTGTTCTTGATTGGCCAGCAAACTCGCCTGACCTTAACCCCATAGAAAATCTATGGGGTATTGTGCAGACCCAACAATTCAGAAGAGCTGAAGGCCACTATCAGAGCAACATGGGCTCTCATAACACCTGAGCAGTGCCACAGACTGATCGACTCCATGCCACGCCGCACTGCTGCAGTAATCCACGCCAAAGGAGCCCCAACTAAATATTGAGTGCTGTACATGCTCATACTTTTCATGTTCATACCTTTCAGTTGGCCAACATTTCTAAAAATCCTTTTTTTACATTGGTCTTAATTGATATTCTAATTTTCCGAGATACTGAATTTGGGACTTTCATTAGTTGTCAGTTATAATCTTCAACATTAAAAGAAATAAACATTTGAAATACATCAGTCTGTGTGTAATGAATGAATCTAATATACAAGTTTCACTTTTTGAATGGAATTACTGAAATAAATCAACTTTGTCATGATATTCTAATTTTATGACCAGCACCTGTATATAAATTAATTCTAAGAATTTTTATGTGGATTTCCTCATAGATCCAAAATATAATAAAACAAAAGCAAACATCTCATTTTCTAAACATAAAGCGTAACATTCCCAAAATGCCTATAGCAATAGCAATCACGTGTTTCTAAATTACTGTTTCTTTACAAAGGTCATTTAACAAAGGCGTGGAAAAAATGGCTAGGTATGAGTGAGCAGCTACAGAAAATAAGTTCTTAGGCCAGGTTTATAGTTCATGGGACACAACGCTTGCTCCAGGGGACGCTCCTGCTACACAAGCGTTTTACTGTTTATACTTGAGCGCATACTTTACGTAAATCTGGAAGAATCTACCAGGTGGCAGTGCGAGATATTATCATGGTGAGAACAGGTTCGGCTTCGCAGTGTTGTGAATTGCCTGGAATACCCATCAAATTCCGATGACACCTTACCGCAATATTCCTGAAAAGGATGTTTAATGATTAAATCCATCAATCCAGGGATGTGTCCATTCCAGCAAGCATTGGGCACGAAGCAGAAACAATCCCTGGATGGGGCATCAGCTCATCGCAAGGTGAATACAAGCACTAACATACACTAGCATCAAACAAGCCCTTAGGCCGGGTTTATACTTCAGGCGAAGCGACTCATGCTGCAGCAGACGCTCCTGCTACACAAGCGTTTTACTGTTTATACTTGCACGCACACTTTACGTAAATCTGGAGGAATCCAGCAGGTGGCAGTGCAAGATATTATCACGGTTAGAACTGGTTCGGCTTCTCTGTGTTGTGAATTGCCTGGAACACCCATTAAATTCCGATGACACCTTACCACAATATCTCTGAAAACGATGTTTAATGATTAAATCCATCAATCCAGGGATGTGTCCATTCCAACAAGCACTGGGCACGAGGCTGAAACAATCCCTGGATGTGGCCTCAGCTCATTGCAAGGTGAATACAAGCACACACATACACTGGAGTCATTTTAGTGGCACCAAATCCCCAAATCTGCATATGTTTGGAAGGAAACCCGAGCACAGTGTGGAATCCAAGCAGGGAATACCAGCGATGTGACTTCCTGTGAGACAGCAGTGCTACCGCTCCATCACCGTGTCACCCCCATGTGTGTAATTATTAACAGTATTCATTACTTAAACAAATTAATGATTTATCTGTAAAATGTAACATACATACTTTAATGCATTTCATCATGAAAGTGATATCAAGTATAAATCTAAAGATTCTAAATTTGCAGAGAGTTGGAATATCATACATTTAATGTGTTCTGTGTGGTGATCTACTGCTGCTTGCCGCTGCTGTCACGTCAGGAGGAAGTCCAAGAAGCTCATAGCGAATTAAAACTGGGATGATGTTTATGATGGTCTGCTTTAATGATAAAGTAAATTACAAGGTTAAAGTGGACATTTCGCGATTAAAGCCGAAATTTACACTTTAATCACAAAATACACGTTTTCACCATGTCCTTAATTTTTTTTCTCTGTGGCTCAAATACAGCGCTATACATTATGTTGCTGTTGTGAAGTTGCAAAAAAAAAAAAAAAAAAGACAGAACAAAAGATGGTATGTGAGACTTTTAAAAAGTACCATGTCATTACAATCGGGTGTATGCGACGCTTGAATATAAAAGCACCACGAATGCATCTGTATGTCGCATTTTGCTTCACCACATTGAACCATTCATCAAACATTGAAGAGCACACATCGATCCCGTAGGATCCGCATAGAGGCTTTCTGTCATATGTAGATAGTAAACAGAGACTGACGTCACGTTCCGACTTTTATCACACTGCGCCTCCCCGACTTTTTGCTGGTACTACAACTCGCACACACGTCGCGTTAATTTCTGAGGACCTGCTCAGAGGATGCGTCAAATGAACGCTGGGAATGCATGGCAGCCATGATGCGTGCACGTACGCGTTCTGAGTGTGAAGTATAAATGAACCCTTAGGGAGGAGGAGTATAGGAACCTAATCAAGGACTTTGTTAAATGGTGCTACTCAAACCACCTACAACTGAACACCAGCAAAACCAAAGAGCTGGTGGTGGATTTTAGGAGGCCCAGGCCCCTCACAGACCCCGTGATTATCAGAGGTGACTGTGTGCAGAGGGTAAAGACCTATAAATACTTGGGAGTGCAGCTGGATGATAAACTGGACTGGACTGCCAATACTGATGCTCTGTGCAAGAGAGGACAGAGCAGACTATACTTCCTTAGAAGGCTGGCATCTTTCAACATCTGCAATAAGATGCTGCTGATGTTCTATCAAACGGTTGGGGTGAGTGCCCTCTTCTATGCGGTGGTGTGCTGGGGAGGCAGCATAAAAAAGAGGGACGCCTCACACCTAGACAAATTGGTGAGGAAGGCAGGCTCTATTGTAGGCACGGAGCTGGACAGTTTGACATCTGTGGCGGAGCGACGGGCGCTGAGCAGGCTCCTGTCAATCATGGAGAATCCACTGCATCCACTGAACAGTATCATCTCCAGACAGAGGAGCAGCTTCAACAACAGACTGCTGTCACTGTCCTGCTCCACTGACAGACTGAGGAGATTGTTCCTCCCCCATACTATGCAACTCTTCAGTTCCACCTGGGGGGGGGGGTAAACGTTAACATTATTCAAAGTTATTGTCTGTTTTTACCTTCATTTTTATTACTCTTTAATATTTTTTTTGTATCAGTATGCTACATGTTCTTTACATCTGCATGTTCTTTCACTTTGTCTGTGGATATGGAGTACAGTATTAATATGTTATTCCATCCATTTTTAACCCAATTTTCCAGTATAACATCATGCTGAGCCAAAGGCTATTCCAGCACCACTGAGCAAATTGCACAAACAAATTCATGTATATTGGACCAATTTAGAGATGACAAAAAAAGCAGGTGTGAGATAGAAGCTGTGGGATATGGCCGGCCTTTCATCCCGGCCAATACCCCCAGGTCGCCAGGTGGAGCCCTGCATGCAACATAGAGGTGCCCCGAGTTCCAGCAGGGCATCATGGACAGTGGAGTTTTTCATCACAGCCCTGCTGGATACCATGGGGGCCTACAGGGGCCGCTGCAGGAAGACCCAGAGACTTTGATTTCACCTATAACCTGGAAGTACATCTTAGTCACAGCGACAGAAGGAATGACGTACTTCCAGGATGAAGAAGACGACTTTTTGATCTAACCTGGAAGTGCTAGGAAGTCACATGGACTCTGGTTTTGGAAGCACTTCCGGATCACGGACTATAAAAGGACTGTGGGAGATCCCCGGATGTTCAGCTGAGCTGGGTGGAAGGGTGGCAGCGCGTCTGGGACAGTGGAGGATTGTTTAATTTTTGATTGAATTGATTTATTGGTTCATGAGTATTGTGGAGAGGAGGGTGCTTTGTGCACACTATTGTCCGAATAAATATTATTATTGGACTTTTATCTGGTGTCTGGCGTTTGATCAGAGGGTTCAAGGGAGCGAGAGCGCCCCCTATCTGTCACAGTGGCATAGCCGGCAGGATTCTCTGGCGTCTATTTGCAGAGGACCTGTATATAAAAATTTTTTCTGTGGACAGTGAACCCCAAGAAGGCAGCGTCAGGACACTCAGAGGTAGAAACGCCAAACTCTACAGGCAGCGTTGCAATATTGTAAGCCTTCCTATACTTCGGTCCGAGATGCGGAAGAAATCAGGAAAAAAGAATGGGAATACCCAAAAGGATCAGACCCTAAATGATGCCGTGAGTCTGTAGGCATACCTGACGGGAAGCGAGGAAGACAGGGAAATGATTGATGCCGAGAGGGTCCGAGCGTTACAGCAGCGGGAGGGCTGTCGGATGTTGGACACGCAGGACTACCTATATGAACTAAGAATACGCAGTCAAAGTTCGGAGGTATGTGCCGGAAAAACGCCCGATGCACTGGGACCTTTCTTTAATTATTTTTCAGAGGCCTGTCTGTAGGAATCAGATGGTGAGTCAGAAACCTACCTCCTACCTGGGCAAGATGGCCACAATAACGAGGATTCGAGCTGATCTAGGAGTCTTTAAGTGGGAATCCTATTCAATGAAAATAGTCACGTGGACTACCCCGGGGCAGGCTGGGTAAACCAAAAGCAAAATAAGGTATCACCTGACCAGGATGGGTCCTTTCTATTCACCGAAACAGGACATGTGATCTCTCCAGAAGGATTTTGGGAAGGAGAAGGTCAGCGTTGGTCCGTAGGTGAGGTCATTGTTTCCCCGACGGAACCGAGCTCCCTGAAGGGGAAGGGAGAGGCAAGCGAAGCAGCGCTAGCTATAAATAAAGGTAAAGAGGGGCGGGATATGACTGAACGGTCCGCCGTTAAATTAGAAAAGGCAAATCGCAGTCGGCCGGTGGCGGCCTCCTGAACCTCTACCAGTCAAAACTCCAATTCCCAAGACCCTGTGCATAACCCAACCAAGCATGTGCCAGGAGCAGGCGTGCTCATTGGATCCCGGCCGGAAGGTAAGATAAGTGATGGTTTTAGCCTGCCTCCGGCCGAATTAAATAACATTGTCGGAGTGCGGGAGCTTGAGAAATTGCTCGAGCCCGTACAGTTTCTTCGAGGTGTTGTCGGACGTGAAGAAACGGGTAGAGGAGCTGGGAGCAGCGGCCGAAGCGCCTTTAAGAAAGGTGGAAAATTATCTACGGTGGTTTGGTCGGGAGCCTCCTGTGTTAGTTGATTTGGGGGTACAGGTGAGTAATACCGGTACCGTACATTATAAAGGGACGCAGTGTGATCCAGGCCCGCAATTAATAAGCAGCGGGTGCAAAGTCACTGCGAGCCCTACAAAGGAATGTGGAATGATGACAGAAGGGTCGGGAGAAGCACCGATCGAACCGGAGCAGCTGAAAAGTTCTGTCTCCCGGAGCGATGCAGTGCTGAAGACGCCGCCTCCGGTCAATTTTTAAATCAAAGGGTGTGCAGACATTAAAAGAGCTCTCTTTCTCTAATAGAGAGACCCAAACTGTACACAAGCCCCAGAGTAAAAAGGAGATCCTAAAAATGCAGAGTAGGTCTCCTGACAAAGTAGAAAAGAGAACTGGGAACATCAAAGGAGGCCATAGAACCCTCCTCGGCGGGACAAGGGACAGAACCAGAATTTCCAAGATGTTTCCAGTCTCGCAGAGGGATACAAATGGGAGGACGGCGGCTATGCTACAACTGCCGCCAGCCGGGCCACGTATGGCGAAGTTGTCCTCGGAGGACAAGGGGTCAGAGGCGTTCCCTATACAACGTTCCCCCTAGGTTCTCCGGGTAGTTTTTACGACGTAGCCAAGGCCCGACCCATGGATCCTCCTGGAGGAAGATGTCCCTCGTGGCGCTGGCCTCTTCGAACCTGGGTTCTTCGCTGGGAGGGGAGTACTGTGGGATATGGCCAGCCTTTAATCCCGGCCAATACCCCCAGGTCGCCAGGTGGAGCCCTGCATGCAACATAAAGGTTTCACGAGTTCCAGCAGGGCATCATGGACAGTGGAGTTTTTCATCACAGCCCTGCTGGATACCATGGGGGCCTACAGGGGCCACTGCAGGAAGACCCAGAGACTTTGATTTCACCTATAACCCGAAAGTACGTCTTAGTCACGGCAACAGAGGGAATGACGTACTTCCGTGATGAAGAAGAAGGCTTTTTGATCTGACCCGGAAGTGCTAGGAAGTCACATGGACTCAGGGTTTGGAAGCACTTCCGGGTCACGGACTATAAAAGGACTGCGGGAGATCCCAGACGTTGAGCTGAGCTGGGTGGAAGGGTGGCAACGCGTCTGGGAGAGTGGAGGATTGTTTAATTATTGGTTGTATTGATTTATTGGTTTATGAGTATTGTGGAGAGGAGGGTGCTTTGTGCACACTATTGTCCGAATAAATATTATTATTGGACTTTTATCTGGTGTCTGGCGTTTGATCAGAGGGTTCATGGGAGCGAGAGCGCCCCCTATCTGTCACAAAGCTTTGACCAATTCATGATACAGTAGCACTGTTTTGTAATGTTATCGAGATAATTACAACTTCTAGTTTGGTTGACAAGTCTTCTGTCCTCCCAGTTCCATAAACAACTTCCAAGCTGTCCCAGGAATATTACTACAACTTCAGAACTGACAAATGGATTTAATTTATCCATAATTCAATTACCACATTTCACACCTTAGCTACTGAGACTTCCAGTGTGTCCTTTTGTTGGTTTCCCTTATTATTTATTATAGGTGATTTCAGGCAATTACCAATAATCTTGAATCTGACAACCTATCCCCTGTACTCCCCTAGACCACTTATTTACATATTCCAGCCTAGTCTCTTGTATTCCGCATCTCTCTGAGGAGTCAAACCGTAAGCCTGTCAACAACCACATCAACAGACTTCCAGGATCAACTAATACAGATCTGAAAACACAAGTGGATCAGGGTATGCAAGTTCAAGAAGAAAATGTCTGCAAAATGTAAACAGAATGCTACAAATGACACGGACATCAGAATGTACTGTAGAGAGGTATTGAAGGACAAAAATAACTCTCTTCTACTTTGATTAACTTTAGAAGCTGCCTCCTGAACCAGAAACAAATACAGGCTGTCTGCATGCAGTGAAATACTGACACATTGTGTTGCATGTAAATATGCTAAAGATTTAATCTGCTGAACACTAAGCAAGTATAATGTGAGCAATTTACAGGGCTCAGCAAATTACACCACGGACCTTGTGACACCAGGGGAACACAAATTACTCATGGATAGATTCCTTCTTTCCTTTGAAGATCAGCCCATTATTATTAATTTTTATATACTGACAAAGTGTGCTTGCAGAGTAACGTGCAGTGATACTTTGCAATATTGAGAAATCTTACTCATCAAATTCATGTAATATGTGCAGCTACTTAACTGCACAGTGGTCAACATTGTCTCACTGCTCTAGGGACCAGGATTTGATTCTTGGCCTGGTAACTGTCAGTGGGGGAGGTTTCACATTCTGTCATATGTTCATAGGTTTTCTACAGTATAGAAGGATATCAGATGCAAAAGTGGCACTAGTTTATTATAGGATTGGAAAAGGTCCTTTAGGAGCTTAAAAGAAATATTAAGAGAGCACATCCAAAAATAGCAAGATATGAGGCCACTTGCATGGTAGTGTGGGAGGGCAGATAACTTACAATTTGCCCTCAAGCCATGACTCTTAAAGCAGTAAATGGGACTTGAAGTGAAGGGACATCAGAGGCACTTTTAGTACCTGTAGCCAAAGCAGGATGACATCAACTCACAATTAGAACCTGCCCCGCCCCTCCAAAGATACCTGAAAAAACTATACAACCTTTGCGCAAATTCCTTTATTTGAAAATTTTATTTAGTTGTTTTGACATTGCTTAGTTTTTGTTCTCTTTTTGCATCCCTTATTTTTTTCTTAAATTATATGTAGAGATTTAAAATATATGTCGTTAAATTTTATAGGGATACACAAAATTGTGAAAAGGCAAACAATGTTTGTTTTACAAGGTGCAAAGGAGACTTTTTTAACAATAAACTGACTTTCTTTACAGTGAACAAATGAGGTGAGAAAAATTATTTTCATTGATGGCACAATTAGATCTGCCTGGGTGTCTGTTATATTTAAAAATTAATACTACACTTTAAAACAAACAAAAAAACGTTAGCTATAGAAAACATTGTTTTGAAGCCTCAACCTTGCACTTAAACATATGAAAAAAATAACTATTAACTACATAACTGTACAAAAAACATTTTATAGAACATGCCAGTGAAAGAGGAAAACAAATACTTGGGTATTATTATTAATAAAAATTAAGGAAAAATTATTTAAACACTCTCCCAACTGAAGTCACAAAAGTAACAGTGACCATAAAATGGATAATTTCCTTTATTATAAGAACTTGTGTGGTTCACTGTTCTTTAGGGGCTGCAGAATACCACATTTTTGCAACAACATGAGGTTTCTTTATTTAAACTTCTTATAAAATTGTCGGCTTGTTTCCCATAGGTTTTATCATCTTCAAAATTTGTATTTGTCACAATTTTACACCACACTGTATTGCAATATGGAATAACAGATATACAGTATTGTGGTTAGGAAAAAAGCATATATTCTTAAAATCACAAATAGATAGATTAAAGTGTTTTTTATTCCCTTGAACATATTGGGGACTTTTATTCACTTTAATAATTTAGAATAAAACATAAATGTAACTTCTAAGTTACATAATTCAGTCCTAACAGAAATTTCTCAAGCTCTGCTGTTATGGACTGAAAATTCATTCTCTGAAGAGTAATCCCTGCACTATATATATATATATATATATATATATATACACACACACATATATATATACATACACACACACACAGGTCTGTATCGAAGGAATGACACTTCATAGGAGTGACATAACAAAGGAGTGACATAAATACCATATTAAAGGAGTGACATTTTATTGGAGTGACAAATTATGATTAAAATTTTATTAAATAATTTGTTATCTTGCTTCAACAGAGAGAAGGAACACAACTGAAAGTACGCTGGCCAAAAAAATTGTTGTCGCCTCACCTACCGGTTGGATGGTTGTCACTCCTTTGAAATTTATATCTGAGGTTTCACTCCTTTGTTATGTCACACCTATGAAATGTCACTCCTTTGAATTGCTCCCATACACACACACACACAGGAAGACCTGTTTATAGTAATGAAATTTGTTAAATTACTTTAGTAGGGGAATATTGCTGTATGTTTACATTGTTAACATGAACTATTTTTAGGTCTTGTAAACTAACTGGGGTCAGGCCCAATTGGCACTTGCACTGTTACACTGCATAGATATAATAAATATTGCCGTAAGATTTTTTTTGCTTCAAGGTCTGCAGAATGTAATGTTTCTGGGGGGACCAGTGAAAAAGTAGCCATAAGAAAAGTGGAGGAGTTTACTGCCTGAGGAAAAATATGGATTTTCAGACTGGAAAGATTTTTTTTTTCATTAAACTTGGCAGTAGCTTACAACAATTTATTAAAATCTAGAAATAATGCATGTGTTACAATAACAGAAAGGAAGCTTATAATTATGAGTATCTCTGAAAAAAGAAAGCACACCCATTTTCACAGAAAGAAAAAAACTGTGATTCAGAAGCAGTCACATACAGCAATGTTAAAAACTGACAGTAACAGAGGAAAAGAACAATACACATGAAGATATGATGGAAACAATGGCTGTAGAAAAGTCCACAAACTGCAACTGTAATGTCAGCAACCATAGGAAGTTATAATTTTATGCTCAATGCTCTGTAAAAAAAAGTGGAAAACAATGACAAAACTTTGGAGAAAATGTACGGAAATATTTTTGGTATTTTAACAAAAGCAACTATGGGTAACATTAAGGAGAGTATAGATAATTTAAAAGAGATACACAGAACCAGTTGTTCAGGAATTGAAGCTCTTAAAACACATCTACATACTATGTTTACAAATGTGGGTGTTTAAGAAATGATATAAAAATTCTTAAGCAAACAGATAAAGAACACAAGGAGCAAAGTAATGAACTGGAATGTTAGTGAAACAGAAAGATACAAACATAGATGGAATTTGAACCTGGAGAAAATTAAGACTTTACAGAAGCTCAATAAAAATAGGAATATTAAAATAAAAAACACCCCTCCCATGCAAACACAAGAATTCTTGTTTGGCTAACCTACAAGCTTGGTATTAGATGGAAACTGATCTCTTACCATTAGTCAACCAGGAGTTTAACGTCAAATTCTAAGTCAAAGTAAACTTTATTGTCATCTCAACCATATACAAGTACACAGAGAAATAGAATGACAAAGCTCAGTGTTCACAGTGTACAAATAGTGCAGATAAGACAAGACAGTGTGCAGAAAAAGACAAAAACCATGCAACATACTATTTAAATATGTAATATGCCAATACAATTAACTGCCACAATTACGCACAGACCCATTATGTACAAGTTCCAAGGATCAGTGCGGTGACTTGCCTTTTGACCTAATGGATAACGTGAATTGTGCATAAACTGATGGAAGAGAAAATATAAAGGCAGGGTGCAAGCTCATTGGAATTAGTGCTGGGCGGTATACCGGTTCATACCGAAAACCGTTTTTTATTTTTGTTATGATATGGATTTTTCTTATACCGCAACACCGGTTTAAATTGCCTAAACGACGTTCGGAAAGTGGCGCAGCGGGAAACTGTTTAAGTGGGACCTTTTTCACTGCTACACTGCTAATCACAGAGTTGTTGCATGGGGGCTCTTTTTCACTGCTACACCGCTAAATAGGTAGTGTAGGTATTGTGCTCTGTAAATGGACAGAGAACATTCCAAAACTGAAGCTGTAGCTGACGATAAAGTTGAACATGATCACACAGAAGAACTTTTGCCTAAAAAAAGGAGTCACGTCCGTTGCCTGGAGATACTTTGGTTTTAAAAGGTCGGATGTGGACCACTATGTTCAAATGTGTAAATACTGTTTCTATACTACTAGATAATACTGCAAGCCAAGTTGTACTTGTTTTATTTGTTTTCAATACTGTGTAATGTACCTGGGTACTGTGTAATAGTGTGACGACATGTTGACTTTATTCTCAACGTTTCCACTTTAATCTCGACGCTTATGATGAGAATAATGTCGACATGTTGACTTTATTCTCGTAATTTGTCATTAAAGTAGTACATCTATACTAATAAAAGGCAAAGCCCTCACTGACTCACTCACTCACTGACTGACTGACTCACTCATCACTAATTCTCCAACTTCCCGTGTAGGTGGAAGGCTGAAATTTGGCAGGCTCATTCCTTACAGCTTACTTACAAAAGTTAGGCAGGTTTCATTTCGAAATTCCACGCGTAATGATCATAACTGGGACCTCTTTTTTGTCCATATACTGTAATAGAGTGCACCTCCATGGCCGTGGGAGGCGGAGTTGCGTATCGCGTCATCACGCCACCCACGTAATCACGTGAACTGACTGTGAACGCAGTACGTACAAAACAAGGAAGAGCCCCAAAGAGCGCTGAAGAAAACATTCATTACACAATTGAGAAGGCAGCGAAACAATAAGAAGCGAGCGAGTGACGCATACAAGCATATTCATAAGTGCAGCTACTGCGGAAACAAAGCACGGTGTAAACCGTAAGTTTAAATTAAGTTTATAGAAATGCTCCCGCTGCCGTTTGCAATACCATATTCGCGATTTACAAGTTTAATGAGAAGTCACGAGGTATAAACGAGACTTTGGTTCACTTTGTAACGGAGTTAAAATTGCTGTAGCAAGAAACGTTTAAGTGCCGGGTCTTAGCTAACATTAAATAAAGCCGTGGACATCGCAACATCACACAAGAGAGCGGCTCACGTGAACATATGAAGCGACTGACGCATACAGACATATTCATGAGTGCAGGTACTTCGGAAACAAAGAACCGTGTAAACCTAAAGTTTAAATTAAGTTCATAGACCTACAAAAGGTTGCCATTGATTTGAGGCAAGATTGCTTTTCTCCTGTACAACTATACGTTGCATTCTCAACAGTAAGCTTGCACGGCTTGCTCATATTACAACCGGAGTGCTGAACTGACAATGTGATATACAAACAGAACAATCGTAAAAACAGGATTAAATAAAAAGGCTGCTTCCGTTGGCAAAGCAACTAAAAAGGAAGACCTTATATGACGTTCGTTTATAAAACAGCGGAGAGGCTGTGTGAAGTCAGCTTCACAAAAAAACAGATCCTTAACAAATTTTTATTGGTATATTTTCACTCAATTTAAAAAGGTTTTCTTCTTAATAAAAATTTAAAAGCAGTACTTCGCCGCTGCAAAGCACGGGGATGTATATATATAGATAGATAGATAGAGATTATATATATATATATATATATATATATAAATAGATATATATATATATATAAATAGTTATATATATATATATATATATATAGATAGATAGATAGAGAAGATAGATAGATAGAGATATATAGATAGATAGATAGAGATATATATATATATATGTAGATAGATAGATAGATAGATAGATAGATAGATAGATAGATAGATAGATAGATAGATAGATAGATAGATAGATATATGTGTATGTATGTAGATATGTATATATGTGTATATATATGTAGATATGTAAATATGTATATGTATATATATATGTGTCTGTATGTGTATATATATATATATATATATATGTGTGTGTGTATGTATGTATGTGTGTATATGTATGTGTATATATATGTTGATATATGTATATATATGCGGATGTGTATATGTATATATATATGTAT